>NW_027266279.1:8735000-9335000 GCF_022045235.1 Haliotis cracherodii | reverse complement strand
TTACATATTGAACACATTAAGCGCCGAGGTGCTATTTCCTAGGAAGAAACTTCGTGAGAATGAAGGGGTTGTTGTATAGGGTACGACAGTTACGAATCCTAGGTATAATTTTCCAATTTTGGATGCGTAATGACATGTCACTCAGTGCGGCCTCAATATTCACACATCGTGTCACAGCAAGAATTTGTGTGGTATTAGATTTGATTTTGTTGTTCGTTTTGTTGAACTGAACCTGTGATGTTTGTTTGTTTGTTTGTTTGTTTGTTTGTTGCTCGATGTCTCAGTAATATTCCAGCTATGATGGTCTGTAAATAATTGAGTCTGGATCAGACAATCCAGTAACTGACATCATGAGCATCAATCCACGCAATTGGGATACAATGACGTGCATCAACCAAGTCAGCGAGTCTGACCACCCGACCCCGTTAGTCGCCTCTTACGACAAGCATAGTCGCCCTTTACGGCAAGCATGGGTTGCTGAAGACCTATTCTACGCCGGATCTTCACAGGTCCTGAACCTGTGACAATGACTTAAATGCCTGCTTGGCGATAGAGGACCCGTGTACCCTAAAGGCACCAGAATCTTATTATAATTATGCCATTATGGATTGATGCTTGCAGATGTCACTTTAAAGCAAGGCATTCTGAACCCTGTATGGTGCTCAGACAGCACAAGGGGCATAAATAGGATGACCTTGGATTGACATGTTGACTAGCAGTTCCTGCCACAGCTAAGGGACACAACTCCGCACAGACAATTGGGCTGGTGAGACCCCTGTGTCTATATGCCCCATGCTCCCTGCACTAACTTATGTATGGAGTGAGTGTGAGTGAGAGGGCTGTGTTTGAGAGAAACAGAGAGCAAGAGACTTGAGTGAGATTCTCTATGAAACACAAATGTACCACATTGCTGTCAAACTAAGAATTTCATAATCAGGGAACCCATGAAGATTCCGGGGTAGAATAGGTCTTCAGCAACCCATGCTTGCCGTAAAAGGTGACTATGCTTGTCGTAAAAGGCGACTAACGGGATCGGGTGGTCAGGCTCGCTGCATGGTTGATGCTTGTCATCGATCCCAATTGCGTGTATCGATGCTCATGATATTAAGCACTGGATTGTCTGGTCCAGACTCAATTATTTACAGACTGCCGTCATATCGCTGGAATATTGCTGAATGCAGCGTTAAACAACAAACCAACCAACCAACCAATCATAATCAGGGCAATTCTGGAATTTGAACCCGTAGGATCCTGGCTTGACTAGGACACGCAACTCTGCACAGCATGATGACTAAGCCTGCCCAGGGAGTGTAAAACGCAGAAGAATATGCTAATAGTGCACACTGCTGGTGTATATACACAATATCATCTCACGTTGCTATCATTCACTCGTATAGATATTTACTCAGCTGCAGCCGTCGACTGTCCCTTCACAGTAACACAGAATCGCCTGTGATAGGACATGAAAAGAACATAATAATTTACTTTGTATATTTCATTTGCAACTGTTGACTTTGTACAGTCAAAGAGTACACAATCCCTACGCATGCATGCATGCAATACCTTTCTGACAGCTCATGAAGTACATCTCATCATCTGTCATTGTCATTGGATGCGATACGATGTGCATGACAATCCTTTAAGCATAATATTAGTTACGGTGTCTTTAGCTCACGCCTCGCCCAATATTTTTCTACTGGTGAGTGAGTGAATGAGTTGGGTTAAATGCCGCTTTTAACAGTATTCCAGTTATATCACGGCGTGTCAGCTTAATGTGGGAGGAAAGCCCGAAGTGATGCAGGTCTCAGATGTTTACCACTTCGGTGAAACCCACGAGCACGGGTATGGTGCTGACAAACCTAGAAACATAATCAGGGTGAACCTGGATTCGAACCCACAATCATAGGTTCCTGGTGTGTCCAAGGGACGCAACTCTGCAAAGCGATTCGATCATAACAAATTTATTACGACAAAAAGGTTATACTATCTGGTGTCTATATTGTACATGTCAAATGAAGACTTAACACTCACAACAGGTATAAACGACAGGACCAGTACACATGTTTCTGATAAAACGCTTTAATGTAAAGAACGTTAACAATGGAATACATAATGCACTTAATGTGAATGTTTCAAGTATTATAGCTAAAAATGGATAAAATTATCATAAAAATGCCTGCATGTTATCCCAAATCAGCAGGTCTCTGTAACTTGATAGCGGTCAGCTTTTCCCTAACAACGGGCTGCGATCTATTCTACTGTTATGTGATGTCACTGGCTATTTATAGGGGGCACGGGTGGCCCAGTCCTCCTTCTAGGTTTGTCAGCACCGTACCCGTGCTCGTGGGTTTCATCGAAGTGGTAAACGTCTGAGACCTGCATCACTTCGGGCTTTCCTCCCACATTAAGCTGACACGCCGTGATATAACTGGAATAATGTTAAAAGCGGCGTTAAACCCAACTCACTCACCGCTATTTATAAATCAGTTACTTTTTCCATAATTTTTATTAATAAAGTCACGAAGGTGGTTTCTTAATATATTAATGTCTTTACACATCACAATTAAAATAATGTTAAAAACCAGTGTTGAATATAGAACTTTTTCAGAATTTTTATTTTAAATATGTGAGGTGGGTGTTTGAAAATCAAAAATGGCTGTCTCATACCAGGTTAGTAAGAACCATCTTGGATTTTTTACGGTATACAGGCTCATACGGGGTTAGTAGTTCTGCTCTCTGATTGGTCAATCTCACTTTGAGGCATAAAGATAGATTGTTTAGAGTATTTCAGGTACACATGCTTTAGGATAGATACAAAAACGTTTTTTCTCCAGTCAAATAATTCAACACTGAAATAGTGTTTGTATGGCATTATACACCAGCATATTTTTATACACCCATAACGATAACATCAGCGTAGAATCCACACCATGAAGGAATAAAGCAGTAGTATATGGCAGAAAAACAACTCATGTTTCTTTGCACCACCCTTAAAAAACACATGGAAAAACAAGAGAAATGTTTACAAGCCTGGAGGAGACACTGAACACAAGGCAGATCAATTGCTTTTGACTATACATGAAAGATTTGAATGAGAGTCGTACAACTCTTGCTCTTTGCTCTTGCATCTTAGGCCTCAACAAGGCTTTCAAAATTTGATGCATCAGTGACTAAAATTCCCTATTTTGACATTTACCAAACGTTCCTAGGTCTTTTAAGGTGAACAAGCTAAGCTCCCGTGAAGATCCGGGGGAGAATAGGTCCTCAGCAACCCATGCTTGCCGTAAAAGGCGAATAACAGGATCAGTAGGTCAAGCTCACTGACTTGGTTAATGCATGTCATCAATCCCAATTGCATGGATTGATGCTCATGATATCAATCACTGGATTGTCTGGTCCAGGCTCGATTATTTACAGACCGCCATCATATAGCTGGAATATTGCTGAATGCAGCGTTAAACAACAAACCAACCAACCATCACTAAGCACAAAATTTCTCTCAATCATGAAAATAATGTGATTGGATGGTTATTTTTAATGTCTTATCATTCAAAAATGCCTGCAAACAATTAGCTTTTCCATCAAATGGTCCTGGGTGCCTAAATTGGACATATGATACCCAATATAATGGAGGGCAGAATGAGTAGCCTTGTACAATAGTTTTAGAAAAATGTTTAAAAAATCCACATTTATAATAAAATAAAACTGCTTACACAAAAACATCAAACAAAAAAGTTGCATAAGAGAGAACCAAAAAACAAGAATTCGCTTTTACACGTTTCGAAAATGTACGCAATTGCAGCATGACAATAGATCATAATAACGTATCTAATTCATGAACTTACATTACAGGACATACAAAGCGTTTAGTGTGATAATAATGAATTCACTTGTAACAATATTCATATCAATTGATCAGATGTGTGTACTGAATTGTTCACATCCTAAATCTACAAACCTGTCTGTCTGTGTTGAGCTGATCAGGCAACCGATAACTACAACTGAGAGCTTGCCTTATCACAGTTAGTCATGTGTTACTGACCTACGGATATAAGTAAAACTTAGAATGACTAGGAAGGACAAT
Organism: Haliotis cracherodii; assembly: GCF_022045235.1. NCBI lineage: Eukaryota > Metazoa > Mollusca > Gastropoda > Lepetellida > Haliotidae > Haliotis > Haliotis cracherodii. Next base: position 9,330,916 of record NW_027266279.1, on the reverse strand, counting down.
GGGGGGTTTGAGACTCGGGTAAATCATAGGTCCGAGTTCAAGTCTCGCTTGTGAACAACGACAATACAGGCGACTTCATTTGGGGACAAAACTCAATGTTTGATGGGTCACTGTCTGATTCATCTCAACACTCGTGGTCGCTTCTTTGAATCTTCAAAAAAGCTTTGACAGGTAGTTAGGAGAAGATTTAGAACACTTATTAAGTGTTTGGTTGTAGATCGTGTGATGTTTTGACAGTTGTCGGATGAGGTTACATTGCCACGTGTGTTGTACCCGTGTTGTATCTAGGTGACTGACCTCACAGAATTAAGCCATCAAGCCTATTACAACATGGCCATGTTTTCATGTGAGAAATTTTACCAATATATTACCATAGCGGCATAGATATCAAAGCAACCATATTCAGTAATTCTCATTGGACGCAATAGTTTTGCTTCCAGTTGATTGGCCCGTTCATACCATTGTTTTCATTATTCCTCAGACCCATGAAGATCCTGGGTAGAATAGGTCTTCAGCAATGTGAGGCAACCCATGCTTGTTGTAAAAGGTGACTATGCTTGTTGTAAAAGGTGACTATGTTTGTCATAAGAGGCAACTCTGGGTAGGGTGGACAAGCTCGCTGACTTGGATGATGTATGTAATTGATCCCAATTGTGTGGATCGATGATCATGATATCAATCACTGGCCTGTCTGGTCCAGACTCAATTATTTACAGACCGCCATCAGATATCCAGAATATAGCTGAGTGCAGCGTTAAACAACAAACAAACAAACAAAGAAATCATTATTCGTCAAGCATTGCCATGATGTATAAGATACCATCTATTGACCGTACAGTTGTGGATGGTTTTATGCCATTAGATCCAACAACAAACTGACTGAGCTTTTGCCTTCCTTTCTGCTTGGAAACCCACATTTTTAACATATTCCAGCAAATAAAGAATAACCTAAGAACAATTTGGAATTACAGGTTATCTGTCCCATGTGGAATAATGTTGAAAGTCAAAGTTCGAAACTTCCTCGGAGGTTGTAGATTATTCGCCCCTTGAAGACACAGGTCTTCAGCAACCCATGTTTGTCGTAAGAGGCGACTTAAGGGATCCGGTGGTCAGACTTGCTGACTTGGTGGATGCATGTCATCATATCCCAATTGCGTAGATCAATGGTCATGATGTCAATCACTGGATTGTCTGGTCTAGACTTGATTATTTACAGACCGCCATCTTATATGAATACATGAAACTTTTTATGGAAAGCAACTTTAAAAACATTTTGTCACAATGTTTCAGAGTTACTTCGTGCTGCTTCATCTTGTAGCCATCTTATAGCTGGAACACTGCTGAGTGCGACATTAAACAACGAACAACACTTGGTTACTCTCACATTAGCAGTTGATTCTGACTCGAAGTTGTGTCTTTGATACCAGAACTGTTGATTTAACTCTACTTCTCACCCTATGAATTACAGACTCGGCTAAATATATCAGAATGTGGTGGACTCGCCTTCAGTTTCAAGCCTCAACAACAATGGCTCTGTGTTCCATGGGAGATAATAATAACTCAGCAGGTGACTGCAGACAAACTTGTATTTATGATGTCGGAAGTGTTAAAAAATAACGATAGTTTTTAACACATAATGAGTTACATTCTCATGTATTTAATTTGTGGGTAACTGACCTCAGACATACAAGCTTATATTATAGCCTTTAGTTGGTTGGTTTGTTGTTTTACGCCGCACTCAGCAATATTCCAGTTATATGACAGCGGTCTATAAATGATTGAGTCTGGACCTGACAATTCAGTGATTGATATAATGAGCATTGATCCAAGCAATTGGGACTGATGACATGCTTCAACCAAGTCAGCGAGCTTGACCACCCGATCCCATTAGTTGCCTATTACGACAAGCATAGTCGCCTTTTACGGCAAGCATGGATTGCTGAAGACCTATTCTTCCCCGAATCTTCACGGTTTATCATAGCCTAGTGTTCATAAGTAACATAGCCTCTTTTTTCTTCTTCAGGTGAACAACTGACTGGCCTTTACATGTGTTTGTGATGTGTGCCTTTGGTGGGTCAGGATACGCTGACCTTTCACAAACACCTAATATCATCACTATTTGATAGGGATTCATTAACACATGCTTATGATATTGTTGGAATCGGTATTAATATTTTTATTATTTTGTCTTTTTCTCCTTATTCTCCACTCCTTATATGTCAATTTATTCACATACATAAGTCTTTAAGAAAGTTTTTATCACACATTTTCATTGCCAAAATATGAACAAGTCTGAAACAGACATTTATAACCTAACCCATCCAGACACATCGCATTATATAGCACCTATATAGCACCTGTCAGTACCATTATTCTATCCATAATCAGGGCCTGTGTTGTAGAAGAATTGCCCTAAAGGAGGATACATATCATGACATGTTGGTCAATAACCTCTTAACACCACACTATACATATCCATATTTAGGGCCGATGAATACGAAAGAATTGCCATGATAGAGAATAAATATCATGACAAAATGTGATTATTACTAGAAGCATACACATCCATGTTCAAGGCTGGTGTTTGTTGAATAAAGATCATGGTAGAGGATATGAATTGGTGATTTTCCCACCTACCCACTCCCAGCTCCTCTGATAGCATCTGTTCCATCAAGTCCTTAAGTAACTGGTTCCTGTTGAACAATGTTCCATGCAATGATCAAAGCAACCCCTATCGCCCTGGCTCATTGTAGGGGCAATTTTCTTCCTCAACATCATAAAATATCTATCAACAGTGAACTAGACAATGACACAATTTATGATTCTTACTTTGAAGCATGTCCTCTACCTTGACGCAAAGGTCAATCCACGGACAAGATCTTGTCAGCAGTGTTTATGAATTTTTTTGACAAAAATCACTTAGTGTTTGTGTGGCCTGCTTTCTGGATGTCTTCTTAATTGAGTCGTAAAATACAAATATTTCCCTACACAAACAAGCAGCAGCGGGCATTCAAGGAAATTACAAAGGCTACAGAAACTAGTGACAAATGCTATTGATTTAAACTTACAAGCCCTAAATTCATGCAGTTGTTTTAAATTTCATAACAAGCATGATTTATGTATTCCACAACTGCAATTTGTCCAAAACATCTACCACACAGATTTTCCTTATTCCCTAATATTGAAGACCTTCAATCACTAAATGGGTTTCATTGATGTTATTTTGCTTCTCGACCTGTTTCATGTTTATTAGAATTTGATACTTCACATTGGAATTTGATCCTTCACTTTGGAATTTGATACCTCACTTTGGAATTTGATACTTCACATTGGAATTGACGACTGCATGCAAATTTCCCCTTGCACTGATCAGTATGGGTATCAATTCACCATATTTGATTGACAAAATAATGAATGCTCCCTAATTCAAAATGTCTAATCGATGGTGACTGGATACTTTAATGCATGAATGCTTTCTTGTTGCTATTTGCCTTCAATAAGAATACTCTGTGATAGTTCTCTTTATAACAAGGCTTAGTTTTATAACTGTTGACATTATAACTCACATGAATAACCACAGAGAATGTTGTTATGGCAAAGAGATTTAATTCTGCTTAAACTGACCAATCAATACTAAGAATCGCTAAAATGCACTTATCACACCTCCATAAATTTCTCAGCGAGAGAATAAATCCCTTATACCCCACCATGAGCAAGACAGGCTGCACGTGAATTTCTGAGAGGCAGAATAAATCCCTTATCCGCTTTGAAACAAAAGCCACATGCTTTTTCCGAGTCAATGAAAGTCACATGACATAGCACAAATTAACCTCAACTCAATCAAACAGCTGTTTCCTATCAAGTTTGAATTTGTTTTAATTTGATTAATGCGGGAAGCACAAAAAACTATGTACCCCTCATGATCCTGCTACAACTTATAATGTGCAAAGGTATCAAGTTATTACAGTCTTTATACCCCTGTGGGTAAAAATCAGTATGTATTCCCACTAACCCTCTAACAATCACCTACACGCAGGATGCCTGTAAGAAAAGAACAGAAACCATCTTCCATGGTCAGATTATAGGGGAATATGACAGTTGTCGTGTAGCATGACACACTGGGCATGTTTGCTGTCAGATGCATGACAGTCATGGCCTGACCTTTTCACCACGGCTAGGTCAGAACATAACGCGGTACATTGTCACATGACGTAGCCGGGATTGTGCAGGAAATATATAAGTCACTGTTGTGGCCCAGTGGTGTTGATTACCATTGTCAGGGATGTGATGTTCCGCTGTTTTATTGGCTGTAAGCCATCTGATCTGTATGATGCTGATTTCAACACTTCATGAAAAATAAAGCAACAAAACCCTTTACATAATCATAGTGAGTGAGTGACTGAGTTGGGTTTAACGCCGCTTTTAACATTCTTCCAATCATATCACAGTGTGTCAGCTTAATGTGGGAGGAAAGCCCGAAGTGATGCAGGTCTCAGACGTTTACCACTTCAGTAAAAGCCACGAGCACGGGTATGGTGCTGACAAACCTAGAAACATAATCGGGGCGAACCGGGATTCGAACCTACAATCATAGGTTTCTGGCGTGCCCAAGGGACGCAACTCTGCAGAGCGAATTGTGGCGCCTAAGACGACTGGGCCACCTGTGCCCCCTTCCATAATCATAAGAAATCTGTTTCCAGCAGACTCCATTGTACAATTTTATGACTATAACACAATTTTATGACTATAACATAACAGGTGTTTACGTATCAATACCAAATAGCAGGAAATTTGGAATAAGAGAACTAAGAGATCAACCATTTGATATTTGGGGGTAGGGGCGGAGTTGAGGGTGAGGGTGAGTGTTTTCATAAAAATGAATTGCTCAAGGAAGGTGGCAAAAAGTAACATTGCTTTAGGTTTATACATAAACAAAAAATAATTCACTGGTTGGTCCGACAAAAAATAGTGTTGCATGTCTCCCTAAAAATGTTTTGGTTTCTTCTTAGAGTGAGTGAGTTTGGTTTTACGCTGCTGTTAGCAATATTCCAGCAATATCACGGCAGGGGACACCAGAAATGGGCTTCATACATTGTACCCATGTTGGGATTCGAACCCTGGTGTTCGGCGTGATGAGGGAACGCTTTAACCACTAGGCTACCCGACCGGCCTGGTTTCTTCTTAGAAACAAACAAGAAACGTCTTGAAGCACTCAAAATACATATTCTGTCTCTCACAACAATCCTAAAACAAATACCCTTTTTCAAATATCAGAAAACACTTCCTGAAAATCTGAACAATAATCTCTATTGACACATTACAGTCTACCAGTACATTTAGTGCTGTTAACATTTCTGAAGGTTTTGTTCATTTTTTAAATTATTTATGTACGATGGCCCAAAATTGATGTTTATATCATATCCTTTCATTTTGAAAGCAAATAAAACAACACCTTTATCAAAATCCGGGATCTTTCAAGTTTTACATCTGTAACAACATGAATCTTCTTCAACCCATTCAATTTTGAAACCCTTTCTAACACCCTCCCATTTAGACAACAATTCCTCGTATGGCAACACTTACTGAAAACACTTTTCATTCATAAAAAGGTTGAATTGTTCCTTTCACGTGATCTTTTACTAAAAATTCAAAAAATTGGGACAAGTCCTGATTGATATTTACAGCAAGGCAAATGTTTATTCACACTGCATGGCCTCTTCTCATTGAAGGTTTATGTTTTCTTAGAAAGTACATCCAGAATACATACATTATTGTATGATTACCGACCTACAAGGAGGTTGTGTCAGAGTGTGGTCGAGAGGCTTCTGTAATGAACACAAGATCAACACATGACACAAGCGTCTCACGTCTCCAGTTCCGCAATGAACCGCTATCATTGTCCATGGTGTCGCACAGTTCATTGACGGCTTCAGGATGAACAGGCTTAATATGTGTCACTCCAGAATAAAGCTTTGATTCTGTTTGTTCAAGACGGACACCAAGGCAGTGATGTTCGGAGGGTTGTCTCATATTTTAACTTTTGTAATTATTTTTATGATATGAGGATTTGATTTTATGAAATGAAGGTGTAGGGTCTTTCAACACCAACATCTCTTGTAACACAATGGCTGAGTGTTCTCCGGGAGATCCTGGTCCTGATGACCTGACGGAGTATAATCTTATCTCATAAAGTAGAAAAACATAATTCATGAAGGGGTTTGTTTAAATATTTTCACTGCTTGCAAATGTGAAATTTGATAACAGAGGAGGCATATGACATTCAATGAAACTAGCACAACTCCAAGTTCAAAACTCTCGACTGTCAAGGACGGTACTTCAGCTAGTTGGGAACGTCAGCAGGGTATTTTACACTGCTTCTGAATCCATCCTCCTTTGTCCTTGTCCTTGTCCTTGAGTAAGGACAACTATACAATGACCTTGATCTGTGCAAATAGCATAGTCTGTCATTCAGACCCTGAAACAAATATATCCCAAGCAGCCCTTGTAAGTCTATAATATTCGGCAAGTCTAGATTACTGCAGCTTCTGAAAATGAAGACAGTCTCTATTTCATAACTATAATTTAACAACTGTGTTTTTTCTCTAAAATGTGTTCACTTCAGAGAATAGATGTTAGTCTACAAATAGCAGTGTCTCTTGAATCAATTTCATTAGATTTTGGTCACATAGATTTCAATTTCTAAGTTTGCCCGAAAGAAACTTTATTAGAAACAGTTTCCAATTAATTGCAAAAAGCAATTATCGAACAGCCCGTATATTTTTTTTGTACAGTCAAATAATTTGAAGGAGTTTATTTTTGAGAAAATAACTTCAAAATAACCTTTCACTGAAAAAGAATATCACAAATAATCCCCCAAACCTTTGGCAACAATCATTCACATAGTATTCACAGATACCATCAAAACAACCCGAAATATGGTAAGGTTTCAAAGTATCCCAAATTAGTAACTGTTGGTCATTAAATCATTAGTTTACAATTGATAATGGACATGATCGCTCAATGTGTATGCAAATCACTGGTACATCAGTAATGACTCTGTTGTATCATGTGACCTGCTCGAGCACACTGACTCCGTGTGACAGGTAACCCAACCCCATCGTCGACCCTCACTTTCTACCCCACATGTCGTTACAGGTAACTCCATCTACCTAATCTTCCACTGATACCTGTAGTAAGACAATCTCGGATTGTTTCGGAGGTTTCATACACCTGGTCTGTTTACGGAGAATAATTTACTGTCTAATTTCACAGACAGATTAACATCAACAATATTCTTTCTGTTTACATTTCAGACTCAAAGACTCCAGTCCAAATTTAGATAATTGAATCCATGAGGTGAGATTTGCAAAAGGTAGTCTGCGAGTTTATGCATGTCAAACTGTCAAACATCATCATAATAAGTCATTTGTTTTATATATATATACTTTCATGGTAAAATAATAATATGATGTTTGATGAACATACAGCAATAAAATTTACATTATCATCTTAAAAAAAAGCGCTCTCTTTGAACTCAGCAGAAAATGTTTATAACAGATATGACAAAGATGATCTTCAAGATGCTCTTGGAATCCCATTCTCTCTCTCTCTCTAACAATAATACTTTTATACTGCTCTTGGAATCCCATTTTCTCTCTCTTTCTCTCTCTCTCTCTCTAACAATAATACTTTTATACTGCTCATGGAATCCCATTTTCTCTCTCTCTCTCTCTAACAATAATACTTTTTTACTGCTCTTGGAATCCCATTTTCTCAATGTAAAGACAGCTATTCTCCCATGTTACCAATGGATAAAATTACCCTAAACAATATTATCACCCTTAAAATACAACTTGTTTCCTGATACTCATAATTCTCCAACACATAGCTACTCTCCTAACTAATACTATTCTCCTAAATGATACTACTCTCCTAACAAATCCGCTATATACATGGACATCAATGATCACCCCCTCCCACAAGCCTAACAACACATTAGCACTATCTATACCATCAGCAGACATCGGATACGGCCATTAGCGCGACCTGCTACTAAAGGGACAGTGTGAGGGGGTCAAGTGACCTCAACAGCCCTGGTGTACTGGGGCATCCGAACTATCTCTCGCCATCATCTGGTGAAGGGGTACGCAATGATGTGGAGGGCTATAGTTCACACATACCCAGTATGCTCTTGTACCTGGTGGTAGTGCTAAATCTGACAGAGTTAGCCACACAAGAGCCACCTCTCATCACCCAATACTTTTTATATTATTTACGAAATAAACGACAAGTGGTTTATTCTCCCAGCAGTGTTTCTTGTATGATAAACAGCCGCCACTTGTCGTTTATTTCTCAAATGAGATATCAACATCATATATAGCCTCTTAAAGGATGTTAAAATATTGTATAAGCTTCATAAAAATATTTTCTTGTATTCAAATAATGATGACACGCTGAATACAATTCGACCTCGGCAACAAGTCCATTTTATATACAGGAGGGTTAAGTTTGGTGTTTACTGAATCTTCTCACAATTTTTGGCTGTACCTTTTCTCCCAACATCTTGACCACTTTTGGATGTGATCGTTCGGCCAATGCGTTTATCAGCATTGTCAAGCTACATCTACAGGGAACAACTCACTAGACACTCCCCTCTACAAAATAATGTCGTCCAACTTACGTCTTCAAGTTGCGAGGGCATGTTCGAATCTCCAAAAATGACATCATAATAGAAAAATGATTTATCGTAAAATAAACTAAGCTTTGCTCTTCATTTCCTTTGTGATTTATCGCGTAGCTATCCTATATATCATGATGATGGAGAAAATGTATGTGTATACATACAGTGAGTGAGTGAGTGAGTACGGTTTTACGCCGCTTTTGGCAATATTCCAGCAATATCACGGCGGGGGACACCAGAAATGGGCTTCACACATTGTACCCATGTCGGGAATCGAACCTGGGTCTTCGGCGTGACGAGTGAATGCTTTAACAACTAGGCTACTCGACCGCCCCATTGTATACATACAGATGTGGAATATTAGACTATGGGGTGATGGGCCACTTATGTGGTTAACTGAGTCAGAATTTGTTTGTTTGTTTGTTTGTTTGTTGTTAAACACCTCACTCAGCAATATTCCTGCCATATGACAGTGGTCTTTACATAATTAAGTCTGGACCAGACAATCCAGTGATTGATATCATGAGCATCAATCCACACAATTGGGATATGACATGCAGTAACCAAGTCAGAGAACCTGACCACCCAATCCCATTAGTTGTCTCTTACAACAAGCATGGTTGCTGAAAACATGGTTAACCTGGATCTTCATGGGTTACAGAATTAGTACCCCCATCCTGCTACATACACCCCACACCCCTTGGGCACCAATATTGGGCCACAGTGTAGCAGTCATAAAATTTCCAAGTCCAATGATGGGATTCGAACCACAGACAGTTTGATCCAAGGTCAGACGCCTTGTCCACATGACCAATGAAGTTAACCCTGTTAGCAAACAGACAAGTAGTCTGTCATACAGACCCTGAAACAAATATATCCAATAAAGCCCTTGCAAGGCTATAATAGTGGGCAAGTCTAGATTACTGCAGCTTCTCAAAATGAAATCTCTGGAGTCCTTTTAAAATATTTTAGTAAGATATTACAACTGATTTTGTTTTTTTTAATATGTTCATTTCAGAGACTAGATGTTAGTCTAGCAGACAAGGTACGGAAGGCTGTCATCTGTGGGATGACTACACGCCTGGTGACATTCTCTTGAACCCTGTCGACCAAGGGATGAGAACAGCAGGGGGCAGATTAAGGGGTGATCATTACAAACAAATACAATCTCCCCTTAACAGCTTAAAGAGGAACAAGGCCAAGGACAACTGATAGTGCTCGCAAGGTAGATTTAAGACCTTCAGACACAAGAATGTCCCTTAAATCAAATGCAGTGAGATAAATGAAGTTAAGGATTGCCCAGAAGTTTGATGCAAACAAGGCACTTAACACATGGTCTCATATATAAATAGATGTTATGCTTGACATTAAAGATGCTTCTCTTGTATAAAACATTCAAAATCCACACATACCAGGCCAAGTTGGTTCATTTGTTTGTTGTTTAACACCGCACTCAGTAATATTCCAGTTATATGACAGCGATATAAATAATTGAGCCGGGACTAGACAATCCAGTGATTGACATCATGAGCATTGGTCAATGCAGTTGGAATATGATGACATGCATCAACCAAGTCAGCAGCCTGACCACCCGGTCCCACTAGTAGCCTCTTACAACAAGCATATTCGCCTCTCAAGACATTAGCATGGGTTGCTGAAGACCAATTCTATTCTGAATCTTCCTGGGTGGCCATTACAAAGGTGGTATTTCAAAGAACAGAAATCCACCTGCTCCCAGTTTCATTCGCTTGTTCATTTCCTATTTCTTTTTAATCTAACAAAAAGAAAAAAAGGTTAGCTCATTCATTCCTTCAATCATTCATTCATTTCAGTTATTTATTATATTTTAATATTTATATTTTTTATTCACTTATGCTGTCTGTTATGCAGTTTTAACTCTAGTATATTAGCTCGAACAGACAGTGCTGAGAAACCACGACATCATGTACAGTAGGGCTGGGACGAGTAACTCGGGTACCCGGGTCGGGTGGGTACTGAGTAGGACCCGGGTACCCACAGGACTACCCGGACTCGTGGTAAGTCACGTGATATATTGTTTAATGACAAAAAAATATCTGGAACTCTATGGTAACACTTCAAGTCACTAATGTTTGCATTTCTTTCTGACTGTGCACCAATTCCGTCCGATTTTTCATATGGTTGAATAAAGATATAACTCAATTCAACTTCAGTGTATGAATGACCAGGTTGTTCTTAAAACGTTTGCCAGGGCTATGCTAAAGATGTTCCCAATCGGACATTTTGAGACATCTCCTGAGACCTACAGTGAGCACCCGGGTAGGGTCGGGTAATAGGGGGGTGGGTACCTGGGTAGTAAATTTGGACTCGTCCCAGCCCTAATGTACAGTATGTCTTGCACAGTACATAACTGCTGCTTTCATACTTATTTTTATATTTTTTCTTGCCTCCAAACAAATTTCTATTACTCTGCCTAAAATTGAAAAATAATTTAAATGTAAACTTGTTGGATTATCATAAAAATTGCATATTGTGTTTTACACAGCAAACCAGATATGTTCACAATGTGTGGATAGAGATGTATTCTGAACATATCAACAGTCGAACTAAGACGTCTCAAGCTTTGCCCGAATGTCCTAAACACCAGGCTCTCTCAGGACAACGCTGGAGTGATATATCTCACAACCTCCAAGTGAAAACACAGAGCTGTTTGTGTTAAGAGATAGCCTGTCGAATGAAATGTCAAACTCAGACAATGTTAAGAGTCCACTATGAAATGACACGTCTTAAGTAGATAAAGAATGTTTGTTTGAATAGTAAAGATATAACACACATATCTCTGCGATTCTAAAGTAGTCCACATTGCTTGGATACGCAACTGGTCTTCTGGTGAGTGAGTGAGTGAGTGAGTATGGTTTTACGCCGTTTTTAGCAATATTCCAGCAATATCACAGCGGGGGACACCAGAAATGGGCTTCACACATTGCACCCATGTCGGGAATCGAACCCTGGTCTTCGGTGTTTAACCGCTAGGCTACCCCGACCGCCCCAAACTGGTTTTCTGGAAGAACTCTTCTCTTATGCAAGCCTAACGAGCTCAATACAGCACATCGCTTCAGACAACTGGCAATTAGCTGTGCGGAGTTGTGTCCCCTAGTCAGAAACCTATGAAAGTGGGTTCTAATTCTAGTTTGGCCTGATTTATTCTAGGTTTGTCCACATACCCGTGTGATTGTGGGTTTCACTAAAGTGGTAAATGTTCAATCTGTATCCTCCCACAGCAAGCTGTCATGCTGTAATATATCTGAAATAGTGAGTGATTGAGTGAGTTGGGTTTAACGCCGCTTTTAACAGTATTCTATTTATATCACGGTGTGTCAGCTTAATGTGGGAAGAAAGCCCAAAGTGATGCAGGTCTCAGACGTTTACCACTTCGGTGAAACCCAGGAGCATGGGTATGGTGCTGACAAACCTAGAAACATAATTGGGACGAACCGGGATTCGAACGCACAATCAGAGGTTTCTGGCGTGCCCAAGTGACGCAACTCTGCACAGCGAATCACAGCACCTTAAACGACTGGGCCACCTGTGCCCCCTATCACTGAAATCCTGTTCAAAGCAGCATTAAACCAAACTTGCTCACTCTCTTAAATCTTATTTTCAATCTCTGGTCAAACAAGGTTCTTATGTAAATGTATCTATGCAAGATCCCTGAGGCCATATCCAGAGCTGAATCTCAACCACATAAATCATAAGATTTCTTAGGCCGAGAAAAAAATCTGCATAATTATCATTTCATGGCATATGCTTATATTCCTGTTGAATTTATGATGAGTATGTTACCATGACAACGGACCTATGATTCAGCACACAGCAGGAGGCTAATGCACCAAATCTCACCAAATAAGTCTTATTGACTCCGGTTGATATATTTTATATCAAAAGACGCTTAGCCTACTTAGGTATGGTTCTCTATTTATCATCCGAAATCATTCTGCCAATTTTTTATGTTTGTAAAGACTCATAACCAGGCCCCCATTCCACAAAGCGATTTAGCACTACGACTGTCGTATGGGAGTTATAATCATCTTTGCGCTATGCTTTGTGAAACTGGGCCCTCTGTCTTGAAAGTGTTTTACATTGTCAGTGGCAGAGAAATAAGTGATGTCAGCGAGTGTAAAAAAAACATTAATTGAATCTGCCTTGAAAAAGGCCTTTAAATTAAATAAAATGCCTTGAAAAGACCCTAATTTGGCAAACTCTGCTATAAAGTTAATAGGCTGCTATTACATTGTCTCTAATAATTTGTGATGATGTAGCAAAAGATTGGTCCATAACTTGATTGACAGGTAATACTGAAACACTGAGGAGGGAGTGAGTGAGTATAGTTCTACACCACTGTTAGCAATATTCCAACAATATCATAGCAGGGGACACCAGAAATGGGTTCGCACATAGTACCCATGTGGGGAATCGAATCCACATCTTCGGCGTGACGAGCGAACACTTTAACCCCACCACTCCAATGTTCTTTACCAAACTGCCTTTTCAAACCTGAAGCTATCTACCCTTAAAGTACCTGGTAGGTTATCACTCTTGTAGGATTCTTCTTTTTAAAATAAGTCAATTCAACATCTTCAGCCGCCGTTAAACAAAACCTCCATATGCAGGTTATGTCGACTCACCAGATCAAACCCTCCGAGCCAACTGCATGCAAGCAATGAAATTTTGCAACACTTTTTACGAAAGTGTAAACACTATCATGACAGGGAAGATATCGTCCTGCAGATCAACTGGCAAATGTTATCAGGAATAGGATTTAAACACACATGCTTCACTCCAGGGCATTTGGCTGCAGACAGTGTTTGCTCGCTCCCAACTTTCCCCATGTTTCATGAAGCATGTCCGTCAAACCTGTCGCAACTCAGGACCCGAGATATTCAGAAATGATATATCCGTCATGGATATATCACAGGGGCCATCTTTTTTATATTTATGAACAAAATTATTCATGTTGGGATAATACAGTCAGGCCTACTTGGAACGACCTTTGGTGGCTTTAGGAAAGCCATTATCACAGCTCCAATGGTTTTCAATAATCACGATATCTTCGCATCTGTTCATGATTTCAACACTTTTTGCTGTGACAAAAGATGCATACAACAAAGGAACCAGTCGATGTGGTTTAGTGTTGTTGAATGGGTTCAAAATGTTCAGAGCTGCCACAAAATTTAATGTTTCCTAAACACTTTGTGTTGTAAGATCTTCATGTATGTTCTTGAGACATGTATACAATAAAACAGAGCTGAATGTGGAGATGAACGAGTTGGTTTTATGGAGACAAGGTACAGTATAAACCTTTGTTGAGTCTGAGTGAGTGAGTGAGTGAGTGAGTGAGTGAGTGAGTGAGACAGTACACAGATTGTCAGGCAAGGTACATAAGCAGACGGGTCCACCATTCAAACAGACCACCAGCAGAACCAGCATCGCGACGCAACTCACCCCAGCAAGTTACGACTTCTTACACAACTGGATCCTACACCCTGTTCTACAAAGTGATCACAGCAATTAGATGATCCATACTTTAACACAGAAAAATGTAATGGGTCCTCGTTCCACAAATTTATTCTAGAGCTAAGCCTGTCTCGAATCTAAGCTCAAGTTGGTGAGTTACGGTCACCTTAGTGCTAAGATCACTTTGTTAAACGAGGCCCTGGGGCACTGGCGCCCCAATATGTCTTCATTATGACCTATCATTGAATGTTTATCTTTCACAGACCGACACATAATGGAATATTTAGTAGTTATCTTATTGTTCAACATCCTGTCAAACTTCTGCCAGAACGTAATTCCTCCTCAAATTATGGACATTTCCAGCCCAGGGCCCTTTCCACAAAGTGATCGCAGCGCTACGTCAGTTTTAAGTCTATGTTAAAGCATGGGCGTTATTATAGCCTTAGTGCTACCTCACACAAACCTTGAAGAGTTATCTCCCTTCAACAGAGACGCCCACAGGATCAATCAATTACCTAACATAAACAAACCACAAATCAAAATATTTTTAAGGTTACCAACCTCTCTCACCTTCCCTCCAACAGTGTTTGCACGAGTTAATGACCAATATCCTGACAATATGCCGACAATATGCCGACAATATCGCGACAGTCAAAGGCAATCCTCCAGCAGGGCCTGATTATAACCCTGACTGCCCAACTCACACACCTCACTGGTTCCATATCCACATGAATGACTGATTGGAATGACAAACCAGCCACCGACATGTATTAAAGATGTTTACAAATGTTCACACATGTGTAATTAAAGAAGGATATCTGGCATGAAATTGCCCTAGACCACAGAGGTCATCAAGACTTGCATTTGTTTGCAATTGCCAATACTTTATATATATTGTCTACAAACTATATTTTTTTTATAAAATTTTGTTTTGTTTTTGTTTCCTAATGAGTGGGTTGTTCACATTGACTTCTAATTGAGTGAGTTCGGTTTAACGCTGCTTTTAACAGTATTCCAGTTATATCACGGCGTATCATCTTAATATGGGAGGAAAGCCCGAAGTGATGCAGGTCTCAGACCTTTACCACTTCGGTGAAACCCATGAGCACAGGTATGGTGCTGGCAAACCTAGAAACCTAATCGGGGTGAACCAGAATTCGAACCAACAATCATAGGTTTCTGGCGTGCCCAAGGGACGCAACTCTACACAGCAAATCACAATGTCTTAGACGACTGGGCCACTCGTGCCCCCTACTTATAAAGATTACTTACAGATTGGTCTAGAAGTTGGTCAGAGGAGCTGGGAACGGTGAAGACATGGAAGAAAACAGGGTCAGTTATATGCACTGGTATGTCAAAAGTTTAACATTGTAAACTGAGATTATTAGCCAGGCATATTTCCATATCATAAATACCACATGCTAGGTATTTGGCAAGACTAATACATATTTATTTTCCCTTATATATGAAAAGCAAACACAAGAGGGCAGTTACCTCGGTATCAGTGTCAGTCCTTAGATTGAGTCATATTTTAACCTTGAAGTATCTAACAACGCGCGTCGGTCTGACGTTGATTAATGAATAATTTGCATACTCGTATATGCAAGGGGCCGACGTATGGTTCTCAGTAGGAAGTGACAACTTGGAGACGATGGCTTGCGGTATATACAGTTTTACTTTATACATGTAGATAAATACATACAAAAGACACTATGTGCCAGGTCAGCACATAGTGGTTGTGGTTGTTGTCTAGGTGCCCCGGAGCACCCAGCCTAACCCTAGCTAGGCTAAGGGTAAGACCTTTCTTTTCTCTTCCTCTCAATCTCTCGGGACAAAGGCTTATACAGCCAAGGTCAACTGACATTTAGTAAGTAATAAATATAAATGTAAACAGTAATTCATCAGTGACATACTTCCACATCTCGTTCAGGATGGCAGACGGTCGATGTACACAAAAATGGGGATTAACAAATAGGATTAGCATCTTATAAATAACAGCAATTAAGTGTTTCAAGGCATATAGATGTCATGGCTCCAGGGTAATGAGCCTTTGCAATTAAATGTTCTTCAGACAATTGGTGTCGTAAATCAGTCGCTATGACATATCTTTAAAACAGAACGTGACCACACCGATAGACATGAGAGTGTTAGTAAATAGTATTTATTCATTTACCAATAAATGGGGTATTTACTAAATACCCCATTTATTGGTAAATGAATAAATTGCAAGTGGTAGCATTTGATTGGTTATGAAATTATTATTGTTGACATATTTGTTTATGAGACTTCATAATTGTTTATAATTATGAAGGTATAAATGTAAAAGTCAGTGTTCACACTTTGCATAAATCCTTGTAAATTTATTTATTATTGAATGACTAGTTTTAAATGTAGATAACACTATCCACTACATGATAAGGGATATCATCATTACAGATTCCAATCTTTATGGATCCGTCAACAAAAATAAAAATATAACAAAATTCAAGCAAACATTTCCATCCAACAAAACATTGAATTAACACTAAAAATGGGTTACAGTCGCTGTGTGGGACAAATGCCCCACTTCCTCAACAATGGCTGAAAAGTAAGGAGAAATATAAACATGATCTGAGCGTGAATAAACAAGGTGTGTGTGTGTGTGTGCGTGCGTGCGTGCGTGCGCGTGTGTTTCTTGCTCGACAAGGACAGTATCCAATGAAGTTGTTCTATGTCAAACACAATGGCTAATGAACATAACAAGTGTTGTTTTGTAGTCTCAAGGTACATCTTCATGTCAACAGTAATATGTGTAAAACAAGATGCATGCATCAATTTGTGTACAACAATATGAGAACAACAATTTGTGTACAACAATATGAGAACAACAATATGTGTATAACAATATGAGAACGGCAATATGTGTACAACGATACACATACAACGATATAATACAACAATAGGGTTACAACAGCAGTACGAGAGGAATAATGACCTAGCACCTGACGGGCAGCATGGGTTGTATACTCCCCAGGGAGCTGAGAATGAAAAGCAAGTGCACACTCATCCATTGACTGGGATAATAATGCAGCACTTTGAGCATGTTTTAGCATGTGGATTTGGCACATGAGGTACTGATGACCAAGTCTGCCCCGGAATCCCATGGGAAACGAGTATGAGGTACTGAGGACCTAAACTGCCCCGGAATACCAAGGGAGACAAGCATGAGGTGCTGAGGACCTAGACTGCCCTGGAATCCCCATGGGAGACAAGCATGAGGTCCTGAGAACCAAGTCTGCCCCGGAATCCCCAAGGGAAACAAGTATGAGGTACTGGGGACCTAGACTGCCCCGGAATACCCATGGGAGACAAGCATGAGGTACTAAGGACCTAGACTGCCCCGGAATCCCAATGGGAGACAAGTATGAGGTACTGAGGACCTAGACTGCCCTGGAATCCCCAAGGGAGACAAGCATGAGGTATTGGGAACCTAGTCTGCCCCGGAATTCCCAAGGGAGACAAGCATGAGGTGCTGAGGACCTAGACTGCCCCGGAATCCCCATGGGCGACAAGCATGAGGTACTGGGGTCCTAGACTGCCCTGGAATCCCCATGGGAGACAAGCATGAGGTACTGGGGTCCTAGACTGCTCCAGAATCCCCATGGGAGACAAGCATGAGGTACTGAGGACCAAGACTGCCCGGAATCTCAATGGGAGACAAGCATGAGGTATTGGGAACCTGGTCTGCCCCGGAATTCCCAAGGGAGACAAGCATAAGGTACTGGGGACCCATTCTGCCTCAGAATCCCTACTGTTTATAATAAGGAGGTAATTACTTACCCGGACTGCTCTCAGACTGTCTGGGCATGTCGGACTCTGGCATAGCATGTCTTCCTCATCTGTTGAGAAACAACACACAATAAATTATATGGAACGTCCAACACAAACAAGTCATTGACGAGTTATGTTATCCCACGTCTCACTAAAGTCAAATCAGTGTGACTAGCATATTGATTGTATAAGAGATATTATACACAATTACTTAAACATGAGAAGCATGGTGTTTGTGTGTGAAATTCAATACCGCTATAGTCAGTGTGATGGATGACTCTTAATCTGCATCAGTAACAAGTCTTAAACCCACACATTCCACACCAGGTTGACAGAAGCACCAGTAAAATATCCTCAATTAAGGACCACACAACCCTACAACATTTCTACATAAAATCACCCAAGGTGAGGTAAAATGGGGTTTAAAGTCACGTTCAAGATTATTGCACTTATTTAGCGATACCATGCTGCAGTTTAACATGAATATCCCACTCAGACACAGTATACTGACTCAGAGCTGACCAGTCCTTGTTTTAGCCCCTTAATGCCGAGCGCCAGACAGGGTAACAACAAGTACCATCTTTTAACGTCTTTAGGTATGATGCGGCTGGGGATCGGCTTCCGCTCTCCGGTCAGACGCTCTACCACTAGACCACGGAGGCGGTCCTAAAATTACTACAGAACATTCAGACACAGTGAAAGAGTAAGGGAGTGAGTGTGGTTTTACATCACTGTTAGCTATATTTCAGCAATATCATGGCAGGGGACCCTAGAAATGGGCTCCACAGATTGTAAGCTCTTGGAAAATCAAACCCGGGCCTTAAGCAGGATGAGGGAATGCTTTAACCTCTAGGCTACCCTACTGCCCTCAAGAGCATCACCCACTACACATATTTCACATTGACGTCAAGGACATCAACCAACATAAACACACTTGCATTAGACACAGAAGTGAAAACAAACAGATCATTAAAATTTAAGGTAATGCGGTAAAGTTGGCCTCAATGTCGCGTCCAAGATTACTGCATTTATATAGCGGCGTGCGGGCAATACTATGCCACAGTTTAACATGAATACCCCACTCAAATACAGTATACTGTCTCCGAGACCCATAATGCCTAGCACCAGGCAGGGTAACAACAAGTACAACTTCAACATCTTTTAAAATGATGCAGCTGGGAATTGAACCCCGGACCTTCTGCTCTCCAGACGGATGCTCTACAACTAGACCATGGAGGTCCATCAAATGAACCAGATCATTGTTGTAAAAAATAAGTAACATTAAAAAATAAGGAATCTAATGAGGAGTGTTCAGGAACATAGCATTCTCTAAGGAAGATTTCAGTGATGTGTCCAGGTCTATCCACAACACCATGGAGGTGGTCAAGTTATTTAGTCTGATGAGACAATGTGTTGGCCACAAGCCCCAATTAGTTACACTTGTCACATAAAATCACATCCTAAAAATTAAAACGACATTGAAAATATAAACAAAACATACCATCCATCTTGTCTCTCAAGCAATGATATAATTAGTCAATAGGAAGTTAATGTACGAAACATCATGCGGTATAATTCTACACATCATATGTGATACATCATTCTTAACAACTCCTACCAACACCTATCTCAATTTCAGGGTTTGATGCTGAGATATAAACACCTCTGAGGTAAATCGTGATTTCAAACATTCAGTATTGGAGGCCAGGGTTCAGTATTGAGCAATACTGGTCAGGGGCTTATCATGACCTACGTCCTGCACGTTACTGAAACCGGCAACTACACGGCACGAGCAGGGCTGCTGTTGTCACCAACTGCACTTGATGACCCACACACCCTTCCTCCTTCCTGTGCCTGTGACCGGAAAATCCATATCAATAGGCACATCCTTGTTTAGGATGGTGATAGAAACTGATGCAATTGATTTATGTAATCCTCCAGTCCATTGAGAACATGGCCGAGAAAGTGTTGTGTCATGCGGGGTCTTCAATGCGGCAGTCTCCTATAAATGTCCTGTAAGTGCCCACACAACATAGTGATTGCTGGTATTATATCGCTATCATTTATTATGATATTATACATTTTTGGGGGGAAAATTAGAGAAAAGAGCCAGTAGTTAGTTTGCAAAACTCTGTTTAGTGCTAAATTGCCCCTTCAACAAGAGAGAGGTTGGTGGTTCAATCCCCGGCCACGTCACACCAAAAGACCTTAAAAGATGGTATCCTTTACTCTGAATTTGTGCTAGCACTATAAAACCAGCATTAGTCAAGGCTAGTACCAGCTACACAGGAACAGACACACAGACACACACATTCACATTCACATTCACATTCACATTCACACTCACACAGATCCAGACACTCACATTCACGCTCAAACAGACACACAGACTCACATTCACATAGACACACACACACACAATCACATTCACACTCAGAAACACACACTTACATTCACTCACACAGACACACAATCACTCACACAGACAAACAATCACTCACACAGACACACACAATCACTCACAGACACACACAATCACTCACACAGACACACACAATCACTCACACAGACACACACAATCACTCACACAGATACACACAATCACTCACACAGATACACACAATCACTCACACAGACACACACAATCACTCACACAGACACACACAATCACTCACACAGATACACACAATCACTCACACAGACACACACAATCACACTCACACAGACACACAATCACTCACACAGACACACACAATCACTCACACATACACACACAATCACTCACACAGACACACACAATGACACTCACACAGACACACACAATCACACTCACACAGACACACAATCACTCACACAGATACACACAATCACTCACACAGACACACACACAGATACACACAATCACTCACACAGATACACACAATCACTCACACAGACACACACAATCACACTCACACAGACACACAATCACTCACACAGATAGACACAATCACTCACACAGACACACAATCACTCACACAGACACACAATCACTCACACAGACACACACAATCACACTCACACAGACACACAATCACTCACACAGACACACACAATCACACTCACACAGACACACAATCACTCACACAGACACACACAATCACACTCACACAGACACACACAATCACTCACACAGACACACAATCACTCACAATCGCTCACACAGATACACACAATCACTCACACAGACACACAATCACTCACACAGATAGACACAATCACTCACACAGACACACAATCACTCACACAGACACAGAATCACTCAAACAATCACTCACACAGACACACAATCACTCACACAGACACACACAATCACACTCACACAGACACACAATCACTCACACAGATACACACAATCACTCACACAGACACACACAATCACACTCACACAGACACACAATCACTCACACAGACACACACAATCACACTCACACAGACACACACAATCACATTCACACTCAGAAACACACACATTCACACAGACAGACACACACTCACATTCACAGACACACACAATCACTCACACAGACACACAATCACTCACACAGATACACACAATCACTCACACAGACACACACAATCACTCACACAGACACACACAATCACACTCACACAGACACACAATCACTCACACAGATACACACAATCACTCACACAGACACACACAATCACTCACACAGACACACACAATCACTCACACAGATACACACAATCACACTCACACAGACACACACTCACACAGACACACAATCACTCACACAGATACACACAATCACTCACACAGACACACAATCACTCACACAGATACACACAATCACTCACATAGACACACACTCACACAGATACACACAATCACTCACACAGATACACACAATCACTCACACAGATACACACAATCACACTCACACACAATCACACTCACACAGACACACAATCACTCACACAGACACACAATCACTCACACAGATACACACAATCACTCACACAGATACACACAATCACACTCACACAGACACACACAATCACTCACACAGACACACACTCACATTCACACAGACACACACAATCACATTGACACTCACACAGACACACAGTGTTATGTAAGAGCAGTAATCTTGAATGTGACGTTTCACATCTGACCCACTGAACAAACTAATCCCCATTCCACTGTCAACTCACTGCGTCCAGACACATGTAATTACGTGTCATTTATCTTCGTTGGATGCTTGTTAATGTATTCTCTGTGTATTATTTACTTCAAGCAACCACACAACCCTATATTACATTGTCCATTAAACCATTGGGCCAACCAACTGGATATCTGATCTACAGACAAGCAGCATATTTGCGTAAAATACCCCCCTAAAATATTCAAAACCCAATTACTCTCTATTAACTTGTGTGCACAAACATGTGCATTAAATGAAAAACTCAAATATATAAAAACAGCAAGTGTAAATACCCCATGAAGCCTTATCAGCATGCGTACAAAGGAGCTAATTTCCCAAACACAATTGCGAGCTATTTCACTTTCTGAGTCAAGCCTATATATTTAAAACAGTTATATACATCTTAAACATTATTTCATTTTTTTTTTTAAATCTTAAAATGTTCACTAATTTTGGGAAAAACCCAATAGAGTGATGAATAGATGAGTGAAAAAACATGGGTTTACCAATGAAAAATGTAATAACCCAATTAAAACTAGAAACCCTTGAGTAAAATTCAATTGCTCAAAAAATTATCTGGAGCTCTGGATATAAAGAAACAACTTCAGCTTCATTTTGTATTTATTCTATGATTGTGGTTTTGGTTGGTCAAACCCATTAACCAAAAGTAAAACAAGCATGAAATACTCATATCCCCTGCCAATATGACATGTCCGGTTGTGTGGAGCACTACCACCATTTTCAGTCAAAGTTTAAGTCGTTGCCATGGAAACTCGTAAAATAATTTTCCAAAATTCCCAAACTATGAAAAGGCACCTGATGACCACTCGACCTGCCTATGTGCCAAGTTTCGTTAAGATATCTCTCATGTTTTTTCAGTGCTGTGCCGGAAACAAAATGTGACGGATGGATGGAAGGACGGACTGACAGAACCCATTCCGATATCCCCCTTCCACCTGGTGGCCGGGAATAAAACAGGTATCATCTAGGATACCATGAATGAAGCAACGATGGGTACTAACGGTGTGAAGCCCAACTACACTGAACTACAAGTAGGGGAGATATCTGTGTATGTTCTAGACAGCATGTTCGCACCAGCTGGCCACTTCCTTCCTGACTCGAGACACCGAAGTGTGTCAGGACACAGTCCACACAGATCGCTCCTGTACGAGGGGATCCCTCACTGTCTTCCGATTCAACACTTTTTCAGTATCTTCCTAACATCTGTTGAATTAAGGATGTTGTAGTCGTAAAACTAATCTTCTGTTGTAACTCTCACAGGAAATTGCTATAGTTATTTTTAGATGTTAGAATGTTAAATGTTTTAAAATCATAAAACCATCCAGGGATGCTTCAGTTGGTTGGTTGGTTGGTTTGTTGTTTAACGCCGAACTCAACAATATTCCAGCTATATGACGGCCGTCTGTGAATAATCGAGTCTGGACCAGACAATCCAGTGATTGATATCATGAGCATCGATCCACATAATTGGGATCGATGACATGCATCAACCAAATCAGCGAGCCTGACCAATCCCGTTAGTCGCCTTTTACGACAAGCATAGTCACCTTTTACGGCAAGCATGGGTTGCTGAAGACCTATTCTACCCCCCGAATCTTCACACGTCTGGGAATGCTTCAGAGATAGTTGACTACTGGGAAATATATAATTCCTTTTTTGTTGAAAAAGACTGACAAGTACCGGTACCTAATTAAGGTACTTAGACAGGGGGCGATTTAAGGAACTTGATTTAAATGGGCACAAGGTGCTTGTTGACATGAAAACTTAGTCGCACCAGGCAAAGCCAGGTTGTATCTTGTCCTCTGAATTTATCAATGTTGAAACAGAGGCCGGTCTGTTGCCTGTGTCTCATAAATTAATGTCAGATTGCTGTAAAGTGTAATAGGAACATGCGTTATGACATCAAGGCCCAGGAAGCATGACAAATTACACAGAACACAGGAATGAGCGATGAAGTATGGTTAATAAAGCATAGAAGTATTGGTGAGGTGAAATGGGGTTTAACGTTGCGTCCAAGATTATTGCACTTATATAGCGACGTGCATGTACGTGTGTGTGTGTGTGTGTGTGTGGCTGCTTGTACAAGCCCAGACTGATGACGATTTATTGTGCTAGCACACTGAGATACCATGCCGCAGTTTAACATGAATACCCCACACAGACACAGTATACTGACTCCGAGCCAACCAGTCCTTGTTTTAGCCCCTTAATGCCGAGCGCCAGACAGGGAAACAACAAGTACCATCTTTTTAACGTCTATTGGTATGACGCGGCCGGGGATCGAACTACGGACCTTCCTCTCCGGGCGGACGCTCTACCATTATTAGAAGTATTGAGTGTGTTCAAAAAGTGATGTTGTGTAGAAATGTCAGGATTAGTCACATGCAATTACGAGGCTAGTATCAATCCATTTTCTAGATAAGTGGAATCTGCCTACAGACAGCCAACTATATAAAAGCATCTATCAGGGGTTTTCTCGTTAAGTGGAATCTCCTTTAGGAAAGCCTACGGTGTTTTTCTGGCAAATTAACCCATTAATTCACCTGTGACTCAAAGGTTTTTATTAGGACGGTAAGTAGGCGTCATTTATAGCACCTTTTAACCTCCAAATTGATAAACCCTACCCTACATTACAAATCTACTTTTAAGCTGGTGTTTAGTCAAGGCATACTATCAAAACCTCAATTATTCTTTCACAAATAAAACCAATCCAATCATTAAAACGAGACATCTGTTTTTTGCAGTTTAACTTATGGTTTAACCCTATAGAAAACTATTGTCTTGCAGTTTAACCCTATAGAAATTTATTGTCTTGCAGTTTAACCCTATAGAAAACTATTGTTTTGCAGTTTAACCCTATAGAAACCTATTGTCTTGCAGTTTAACCCTATAGAAACCTATTGTCTTGCAGTTTAACCCTATAGAAAACTATTGTCTTGCAGTTTAACCCTATAGAAACCTATTGTCTTGCAGTTTAATCCTATAGAAAACTATTGTCTTGCAGTTTAAACCTATAGAAAACTATTGTCTTGCAGTTTAAACCTATAGAAAACTATTGTCTTGCAGTTTAACCCTATAGAAAACTATTGTCTTGCAGTTTAACCCTATTGAAACCTATTTTCTTGCAGTTTAACCTATTGTTTTGCAGAGTAACCTGTTGTCTTGCAGTTCAACCTATTGTATATATAATTTAATTGTGGGTTGCATTTGGTAGAGGAACAAATAGTGCTTACCAGATATTTCTTTCCACTTTCGTTTCTTTTAATGTTGGCTGAATTCATATGCTATCTTGTTTATGAAGTTTTCACTTACCATGCATACTGTCCGTATTTGTCAGAGTTAAAGATAATCATTTTCAGATATCATATTTTACACTTTTCTTTTTTTTACCAATATATTGAATTGACCTCCTCCTTCACATACTGACCTTGAGATACAGATTTGAGCCACAGAAACTAGCCCAACACTGAAATCTTCACTGTTGACAGATAATTCCCATCCAAGTCATGTCATGTCTTCCCACCTTCCCTTCACAATACTGAATAGCCTATGTTTTCCCATGCATTCCACAAGCACTCCAGCTACAGCATTATGTGACTGTCAACACACCACACACACACTGATGGCACAACCTGTGAGGTATAACACTGTATTCAACACTTTTATGATCTCATTAGTGAGAACCAGGTAATACGGGGATTTACACAATGTCCACGATCTCTCTCACCTTGCAGACATGTAATAAACACAACAGTAAGCCAAACTTTCATTGATGTTTTCGTCACATTTACTCCTCGCGAGCTCAACTAGAGCAATTCAAACATGGAAAACAGCTGTATTGTGCTTCTGCTTAAGTGGCATTTTGTAGGTGATGAAATGTAAAGAAGCGCAAGTGATTGTATGGGACAGCAACAACAAAAAACTACAGTGTAAAGATATAAAAACAACATTTACCGCTTTGGTTAAAAATGTATCACATTTCAATCCATCAAACTTCAGTGAATGTCAGCCCATTAGACAGTTTTGATGGCTCGTTAAATAACATCAATTACTCCAAGTCGTCAGTGACAATGGGGGAAGATTTCAGCACAGGTGCATTGAGTTCACAACATTGGATCGCAAGGGTTAAAGAGTCTCTGCTTGAGTGAGTGAGTGAGTGAGTTGGGTTTTATGCTTCTTTCAGTATTATCTGAGCCACATCATAGGGACAGCATGAAAGGGATGCACACATTGTACCCATGTGGGGAATCAAACCCAGGCCTACAAGGTGACATGTCCACTCTTTAACCTCCAGGCTACCTATTGTCCCAAAACTCGGCTGAAACTAATTCCTGATAACTGAAGGGGTGTTTGTTTGTTTGTTTGTTTGTTTGTTTAATGCTGCACTCGGAAATATTCCAGTGGTCTGTAATTATCCAGTCTGGTTCATACAATAAAGTGATCGATATCATGAGCACTGGTCCACGCAATTAGGATACGACGACATGCATCAACTAAGTCTGCGAGTCTGACCACCTGATCCTGTTAGTCTCTTACAGCAAGCATGGGTTGCATAAGTCCAATTCTATAAACCAGATCTTCACGGGTACAAAGTGAGTGAGTTTGGTTCAGTCACCTCACTATCAGTCACCAATATATTAGCAAATAAAGTGGGGGCTTATTAGAGCGGGTGTTATTACGTCAAATACGGTATATCATGAACCATGTGTTCATGAATCTCTATCAAATAGTGATGATAGCAGATAAAAGTGCACCACCAGTGGCACCAATCACAAACACATGCCAAGGTAAATCAATTATTCAACTGCAAAAACACGGGAACATCTGGTACATGTCAAACTTGGGAATTGCATCAGTCATCACTTTTGTCACTGATGCATCAAAAGACATGACAATTTGTGTTCCTTTCTTTTTATACTTAATTAATTACATTGTGTACAGAGTACATCCGAGTAAGCATTTTGAGATTTAAAATAAAAGGCAATAAATGTATATATCGATTTTAAATATAGGCTTGACTCATAATTAGCTCATAAATTAGCTCATAATTGTGTTTCGGAAATTAGCTCTGTTGTACGCATGTTGAAAAAGCTACATTGGGTATTTACGCTTGCTATTTTCAAACAATTGAGTTTTTAATTTAATGCATGCATTTCTGTATGCAAGTTAATTGAAAGTAATTGGGTTTTGACTAGTTTTGGGGGGTATTTTACGTAAATACGCAGCTTTGCTGTAGGTCTGCAATATCCATACTTCCAAGGGATCGATGATGAAATAGCTAAGTGAGCGTGACACAATCAATCAGAGAGTCACTGCATGGCCATATGTTGCAGCTGCACATAGTAATACTATAAATAACAAGTGTGTATTGATATTCCAGCCTACATACGTATGTGAGAGTATCACACTTTATTATGTGACTTACAGGGCATTTTACCCTTGCAAGAGTGTTGTGATTAGGGCTGGGACGATACACCAAATGTGCGATCGATACGTATCACGATACCTTACTCATGATCTGATACGTATCATGATACTTGCATGTGCTCTTATCTGTGGTGGGGCGGTTGGGTAGCCTAGTGGTTAAAGTGTTCGCTCGTCACACCAAAGACCCGGGTTCGATTCCTGACATGGGTACAATGT
The DNA here is from genome assembly GCF_022045235.1 of Haliotis cracherodii. Classification (NCBI taxonomy): domain Eukaryota; kingdom Metazoa; phylum Mollusca; class Gastropoda; order Lepetellida; family Haliotidae; genus Haliotis; species Haliotis cracherodii. The sequence continues at coordinate 9,303,061 of NW_027266279.1, read as the reverse complement.
GTAAAGCCCATTTCTCGATCGACATTTTTTACTAGCGTGGGACTGTAATCATGATGCACTGTTGCATTCGTGTATCGTTCCACCACTGATGGTGACAGTTCAAAATACCGACCCATGAAGATCCGGGGTAGAATGGGTCTTCAGCAACCCATGCTTGCCGTAAGAGGCGACTGACTATGCTTGTCGTAAAATGCGACTGGCGGGATCGGGTGGTCAGGCTTGCTGACTTGGTTGATGCATGTCATCGTATACCAATTGCACGGATCGATGCTCATGATATCAATCACTGGATTGTCTGGCCCAGACTGGATTATTTACAGACCGCCGTCATATAGCTGGAATATTGCTGAGTGCGGCGTTAAACAACAACTACACAAACAACAAAACTTCAATCAAGGAGTATTCCGAATCAGATTGAAAGCAATGCCTGACTGTAGTTTTATCATGGTATCAATAGTGAGTGAGTGAGTTTGGTTTTACGCCGTTTTTAGCAATATTCCAGCAATATCACGGCGGGGGACACCAGGAATGGGCTTCACACATTGTACCCATTTTGGGAATCGAACCCGGGTCTTCGGCGTGACAAGCGAACGTTTTAACCACTGGGCTACCCGACCGCACTTGGTATCAATAGGGAATATAAAACATTAACACCAAAGTATAACCAGTCTCGATTATCCAGGAAACAGATTCCATTGGGCACAACAGGCCACACAGGTGTGAAAATTATATGAATGGATCACTGAAAATTGATAATGACACCAGGTGTTCACGAAAAAGGCAAGCATGTCCTACCCTGGCATGACATCGATGCTGACTTGACATTTCAACTTGTCATTGATATATGGATGGACAATTGTGATGCATGGATAGTTCAAAGTAAAGTAACATGATGTTCAAATAAAAAACAGTTGTTAATTCTCCAAATAAAACATAATAAAAAGATGACCAGTGACTCTTCATTTTCAGAACTGCAGTAATCTAAGCAAGTCTTGCCAACTATTATAGACTTGCATGGGCTTTATTGGCTATATTTGTTTCAGGGTCTGATAGACAGACTAAGCTGACCATATGAACGAATCTATGTCTTTTTGTACTGAAGTGGCATCTACTTAAGGGAAGCCAACTATGTTTTTTCTGGCAAATTAACCCACTAATTCACCTGTGACCCAAAAGTCTTTAAAAGGACTGTAAGTAGTTGTCATTTATAGCACCTTTTAACCTCCAAATCATAAAGATAAACTCAACCGTAAACTAAAATCTACCTTTATCGACAGTTGTTACAACCCTATTAAAATAACACAATGTTCAGATCGTGAGGAGTGTTTGGTTAGACATTACATTGAACATGACATATGTAATCCATCACAGTGTGTCAGCTCAATATTGAGGCACAATCAAACAGACACAAGTCATAGATGTTTACCATTTGGTGAGTGAGTGAACAGGGTTTTTTTACGCCGCTATTAGCAATATTCCAGCAATATCAAGGCGGGGGACACCAGAAATAAGGCTTCAAACATTGTAACCATGTGTGGAATCGAACACGAACACGAGTCTTCGACATGACTAGCAAACGCTTTAACCACTAGGCTACCCTTACCACTTGACGGATGCATGTATTGCAGATATAGTGCTGATTGACCAAGGATCTTTATCAGCTTCGCTTGAATTTTCACTCATGACACAAATCCTGGCACAGCCAATGGAGGCAGCTCTGTACAGAAAATTCTTATTCTAGGCCAGTAGGTAAGATGTGCCCCTTTGAGCATAGGAATATGGTGACAAGTATATTTGGTGCTTCACAAATGAGCTAGAAGAAATCGAAACATTTTCAGTTATTGGAATAGAAACATTAATTGAAACTTAGTCCAGCTCCTCTATGGGTAGGTTCTATTTAAGATTTTCTTTAGGCCTGTATGGGGAAAATGAAACAATTAGTCTCATACATATTTGCTATTCAAATCAATATCCTTAAATGTATGGGCGCACTGAAGTTTGCCTGTGATTGACCTTGACTTTGTTTTATTTCCTGCATTTTGCATGCTGACTTCAACAGTGATGTCAACATAAAGGGCATAACAAACAATTTGACAGAAACAGTTTTGAGGTTATTGTACAATCAAATTTAGCAAGATTGGATTGTGAGTGTGTGAGTGAGTGAGTATGGTTTTATGCCGCTTTTTGCAATAATCCAGCAATATCACGGCGGGGGACACCAGAAATGAGCTTCACACATTGTACCCATGTCGGGAATCGTACCCGTGTCTGCGGCATGACGAGCGAACGCTTTAACCACTTGGCTACCCGACCTCCCCTGATTGGATTGTGATGTGATCGAAATTAGGCAAAAGTACAGAATACGGTTAGGTTTTACAAAATAGATCCAGTATTTTTTATTTTTGGAAAAGCAATGGCCTGTAAAAATGTTAACATTTGTTCTTATTGTATCTTGCATTAACTGATAAAATCAAGCATTATGTACAAATGAAGAGAAACATGCATTATCTTCATAGATTCAAATTATCAAATATGTGTTCAATGACTAGTATGGCACAGCAATGTTACCATGGCAACAGTGTATTGATGCGTACACAGGAGACATCCTAACCTTGGTCATAAGTAGGTCATTTATGCAACAAGTCAGCTGTGTGTGTTGCACATATCCATTGAAATCCACATTAAATTCAATATTCAATGTAGGACATTAGTGTAAGGACTCAGAAAGACATAATAGCAGTTCGTGAGTTCGTGAGTGAGTTCATGAATGAGCGAGTGAGTTCAAGAGTTCATGAGTGTGTTGAGTTCGTGAGTGAGTGAGCAGACAATTCACAGATTGATATCAATTCTATTAATTTTAGCTTTTTTTTAACAATATAAACATAAACAAATGCTGGTTTACGACCGAAAACTAAATAATGAAATGCTTGAAATAATAGATATTAATAACACAAAAAATACTTATGAAGCTATCTATACCTAAATCAAACAGAATTTTGATATTGTTTTTACTTCATGAAAATTAAGGTGTGAGTGAGTGAGTGAGTGAGTTACCAGGGCTTTAACACTGCTTTGAAGGTATTTCATTGCTTTCACAGTGAATCACCAGGGGGTGTGATGCAGGTTTAAGATATTAATACTCAGATGAAACCAGGATGAATCTGGGATTCAAACCCACATTTATAGGATCCAGGTACTCTCAAGGGACACAACTCTGTACAGTTAACTGCAGCATCTTACACTGGCCCCCTCCAAAGTACAGGTGCCTGTTCCACAAAGCAATTGTAGTGTTACGGCTGTCATAAGTCTATGTTAAAATATGGAAGTTACGATCACTGTACTGCTATGATCGCTTTGTGGAACAAAGCCCCAGTGTGTAAGTATGATACTGTGTCGGCTCTTCGAGAATCACGTTACACAACACTCACTATTAATTCAGATCACAGAGGCCTATTTAATCTCTGTGCTAACTGTCATCAGTTTCATGTAAATATAGAAACACATCAACATGGAAGATACACACAGGGAACTAAGCACAACAGTCTCAAAACAATCTGACTGAAAAAACAAACCACTAGTAGGTCAACTGATTATGTTTTGTGTACTGTTTTCCGTAGGTCTTCCGACGCTTTAACAAAAGGTTATGAGTGAGTGAATAGGGTTTAACGCCGCTTTTAACTGTATTCCAGTTATATCGCGGCCTGTCAGCTTAATGTGAGAGGAAAGCCCGAAGTGATGCAGGTGTCTGACGTTTACCACTTCGGTGAAACCCATGAGCACGGTATGGTGCTGACAAACCTAGAAACATAATCAGGATGAACCGGACTGAACCTAAAATCATAGGTTTCTGGCGTGCCAAAGGGACACAACTCTGCACAGCAAATTGTGGTGCCTAATACCATTAATTATGACATTACTCAAGGGGAGGTCAAGAATGGCTTCACATGTGATATCCTTTTGGGAATCAAACCTGGTCTTTGGGAACAAGCAAGCACCTTAACCACTTACCACGCAAACAGTGTACATGAAATGTATCTTTTACATCTAAACTGACCACACATTGAATTAAAACAATAGATCTTACTCAAAAGAAGTTAAGGACACCCATGTCTCCTATCATCATATAGTCAAACTTTCGTCCTCATCAGGAACATTCTGTTGGTTTCGTACCACATTCATTGTAGGAATGAATACAAAAGAAAACATTCTTATAGTTAATCATGTCTGTTGAGTGAGAGTGAGTTTTTCACCGCTTTTAGCTGAATATTTCAGCAAAATCACGGCAGGGGACACCAGAAATGGGCTTCACACATTGTACCCACTTGGGGAATTGAACTCGGGACTTCGGCGTGACGAGCAAACGCTTTAACTACAGGGCTACCTGACCGCCCCTCATGTCTGTTGAGCTTTCTTTGACTTTTTTAAGACGTAAATCACACCCATGTGACTATTTTCCAACCTGCCAGGCTAATCCGTTTGTGAAAAATACAACAAGAAATAAACAAGCGTGACCTGATCTCAAATCACAATCCTACTGCAGTCTTATTCAAATATTCGAAACAACTATTTTCTAGATTTACTCACAGAGGTAGGAGGGCAACATGGTGGTACAGAGGAGGTGCTCAAAGGGAGAATGTGGGTTGACCTGCTAGTAACACAGCGACCTCCCCATGTCATCCCACATCACATACAACATTCAACATTGTGACAAGTCAACAAGACCAACAATTTACCTGACACCTCTGTGGAGTCCATTATCCTGGTTAATGTGGTGTACACCTACTCCCATATAAACACATGCATACACATGCGGACAGCGTACTCCAGACAGAGAGGAATTGCTGTGACAATCGGAATGACAGTGTATGAGTTAGTCCTGTGATTCACCAACGGAACACCAGATCACTGATGGGTAAGTTCCTTCTGACGATGAATTACTATATGCATTGTACTCTATGACGTCGTCAGGGTTGTTAAAATAGCCATCGCCGCAGCGACCATGGCAATGCGACCACAGGCAGGAAATAGCTTTTGGGATAATTTCATATGGCTGATGACATGTGTAACTACAGTCAGACTGAATGGGAAATTAGATTTCAAATGTACAAGGTTAAAATGTAGGATTTGGCCATAAAGATCAAGAATTTTAATGAGGCAGCTCAGCTGATAGGTGGCAGTTCATGTTGTCATGGTTTAATGCTGGTGTTTCATCCCTGGCTGGGAAAATGTGTTTGGATCTTATAAATGTCATGTATGCAAAATTCACTAACACCAAAAGAAAATCAGAATATGAGGCAGAATTTTTTAAATACAAACTTTTAAGATGGTAAAATAAAATAAGTGAGAGTGAATATTGTGTTATGCTGTGTCAATCCAGCTACATATTATACAGCTGTATATTATGTTTATACTAGTTTGAGGTTTTATGCTGCACTCAGCAATATTCCAGCCATATGACAGGGGCCTGAAAAGAAATGGGTCTGGATCAGACAATCAAGTGATTCATTTTGTGAGCACGATCCATGCTGATGAGTGAGTGAGTGAGTGAGTTTGGTTTTACGCCGCTTTTAGCAATATTCCAGCAATATCACGGCGGGGGGGACCAGAAATGGGCTTCACACATTGTACCCATGTCTGGAATCGAACCCGGGTCTTTGGCGTGACGAGAGAACGCTTTAACCATTAGGCTATCCAACCGCCCCCCATGCTGATGACTCGCTATCAGCCAAGTGACTGAGACTGACCACCTGATCCTTTTGGTCGCCTCTTTTGACCAGCAAAGGCTGCTGGGACCTACACTCTGACCTGGAATCACCATGGAGATCCAGCTATATTAAGTATGCTCTACATTCTGACCTGGAATCACCATGGAGATCCAGCTATATTAAGTATGCTCACATCAAGAAAATCAGTGGTTAATAGCATGATCAACTTGCAACAAGGTTGCCCACCACTGGGTCGCGATGACACAGGTGAGGTGAAATGGTGTTTCACGCTGCGTTCAAGATTATTGCACCTACATGCATGCATGTGTGTGGCTGCTTGTACTGGTCCAGACAAATGCCGATTTTATAGTGCTAGCCCACTGAGATACCATGCAACAGTTTGACATGAATACCCCACTCAGACACAGAAAACTGACTCTGAGTTGGCGAGTCCTTGTTTTAGCCCCTTAATGTCAAGTGCCAGACAGGGAAACAACAAGTACCTTCCTTTAAAGTCTTTGGGTATTACTCGGCCGGGTACTCACTGACTTTCTGCTCTCCGGGCAGTAGATTTCTCTGTTTGTTTGTTTGTTTGTTTGTTTGTTTGTTCAACAATTTCAAGCTATATGAAGGGGGTCTGTAAAGAATCGAGTCTGGACCAGACAACTCAGTGATTGACATCATGGGCATCAATCCACGCAATTGGGATACGATGACATACATCAACCAGGTCAGTGTGCCTGACCAACCAATCTCGTTAGTCGCCTCTCACAAAAAGCACAGTCGCCTTTTACGGCGATAGGTTGCTGAAGTCCTATTCTATGCCGGAACTTCACGGGTCTGGTACAGTTACAGAGAGATTACCGAGTGCAAATGTGGGTCCTCCTGAATGGCGAATTAAATCATCATCATCATCATCATCATCATCATCAGAAACAGAGACAGAGACAGAGAGAGATCAGGTCTCACTCTAAGCCTCGCTGGGGTTAGCCAAGGTGACACGTCTAGCACAACACAAAACCCACTATCACTATATGCTAACCTTTTACACAGTGCTTCTTCTAAATATTGACTTGTACAAAGCATACTTGGATATACTGCAAGATATCGACTCATTGTTGTCACTTCCGACCGAGAATTGTACCTGGCAGCAGTAGAAATTAACTTTTTAGTCCGCTATTCCTTGTAAGGATAACATAGAGCAAAATCCTCAAAAATAGCCAAATTCCTTGTGATACCCTAACTTTTGAGCAGTTTGGCAAGGACTACAAGACTGGTCCAACTTCTAACACTGCACAGGTGAGGTGAGGTGAAATGGGGTTTAACGTCGCGTCCAAGATTATTGCACTTATATAGCAACGTGCAAGCACGTGTGTGTGTTTGTGTGGCTGCTTGTACCAGTCCGGACTGATGCCGATTTATAGTGCTAGCTCACTGAGATACCATGCCGCAGTTAAACATGAATACCCCACTCAGACACAGTATACTGACTCCAAGCCGACCAGTCCTTGTTTTAGCCCCTTAATGCTGAGCGCCAGACAGGGTAACAACAAGTACCATCTTTTAACGTCTTTTGGTATGACGCGGTCGGGTAACACTGCACAGACCCCATGCATACAGGAATATGCAAATAACATAACCATAATAAACATGTGCAACAATGTGCACATGCAACAGCGCCTGCTAACACACTTACCGGGGTCACCTGCTGCTGCAGACAGCATGATGGCCTGTAAGTTGGAGTGACTTGAGGACTTGGGGGACCTAAACCACAGAATGAGTGGGTCCGAGAAGAACATCTTGTCAACTGTTTGCAATATGCTCCTTGTTCAGATGACAGTCAAAACATCAGTTATATCAAATTTGTATGGATTCAAATTACCGCTGTTTCTATGTAGCAATATACAGATCCATTATGAGACCGTCTCCTGGCACACTGGACCATGCAGGACCACCTAGTCAGTGCAATCCAGGTAAACCTGTTAATGTACACGCTGATGAACACTGGACACTATTTGTGTATCATTCCATTGACTATGAAATCCCTTGAAAGAAGGTCTTATGCACATTAAGTACTTCATTCACATACCAGCTATACTGTCTGTGACACTGGTCTTTCCTCACTTACAATCCTTCCACAGCATTTCTTTCTGGTTGCTTTCTTTTCACATCATTGACACCTCCAATCCCGCCCTACTTCAAATTTCCAACTTTAAAACACATCCTCCTTCAAATATGTTCTTTCTTAAAAATATGTCCTTCAAACTATGTCCAACTTCAAATCATGTACCATTTCAAAATTTGTTCTCATTCAAATCATGTCCTACTGCATAATATGTCCTTCAAAACATGCCCTTCAAATTATGTCCATCTTCAAATCATGGACTATTTCAAAATTTGTTCTTCAAAACATGTCCTCTATCAGTGTTCTTTCAAAATGCAAACCATATAACATCACCAAACTGATGCAAATCCAGTGTATCTTGCAGCATCCTGAAGCTTATCTGGAGTCAGACTTCATCATCCATTTTCTAACATAATCCCAACCACACTTAACTGTTTCACAAAGTTATGACTATTTAATTACTGTCATTGTCAGTGATGTATTGAACAAGTCCCTCACGTGGGTAGATCTTAAAACAAGGAAATGACTTCAAGGGAACAATCATAAAGTTGAGTCATCCGTCAAATGATAACTTTTTTTCTGACATGCAGAAATTATGTTTGCAATAATCTCTGTGTTAGATGTTCCTGTAAGACAGCAGATCTGATGAAGAAGGTTGAGCAGGCCACTGTCAAAGTTCCTGTAGAATCAGTCCAAGTGTAATCACCGCCTTACTAGAACTACTGCACATTTTTGGACTAAATCAGACTCTCTATGCCTTTCACAAGTCAACCAACACTTTAATTGCAGACCTGTTGATGATGGTCTCTCGAGCTGGCCACTGTCCATGTTCTTGTAGAATCAGACTAAGTGCTATCACCAGGAAATTCTGTAAAACTCTTGATCTAAATCAGACTCTCTCTGCCTTTCACAAGTCAACCAACACTTAAAGTATGACAACAATCACCTGCTTGACCACACAGAACCTGTCTCAGTAACACCTTGCAAACCTGTTGATGATGGTCTCTCGAGTTAGCCACTGTCAAAGTTCCTGTAAAATCAGTCCAAGTACAATCACCTCATCACAAGGAAATTCTGTGAAACTCCTGGTCTAAATCAGACTCTCTCTGCCTTTCACAAGTCAACCAACACTTAAAGTACGACCACAATCACCTGCTTGACCACACAGAACCTGTCTCAGTAACACCGTGCAGACCTGTCAGTCAGCCTTCTGACCATCAAAAGAACTCTGATGGGCTCATGACGAGCATTACACCACACAGACAACTGGTCATCACTCAACCTCAGCTAGATGCAGAAGGACCTACCTCAGGACTAGCCAGCACATAAATGCGCACATGCACATAAAATCCCTTAGTTCCCTACTCCACCTCGGCATTTTTTCCAAATTTAAAAATTCCAAAAATTCAATATAAGCAACCCCTAAAAGCCCCCTCTTGGGTTGCACACACCACTTTCACCCATTTCGGAATACAATAAATTGTCCCGCCAGGCCCGTGTGCGAAATACGCTACAGTCGGAAAGCGCACGTTAAATTTCCTATATCAGTCAGTCAGTAAAATCCTTCACTCTCATAATCAGCTGTAGGCAATACTGACGGTGTCCTTCCTCACAGAAGTTTCGTGTCTGCTTTCTCTTCACATCATGAACACTTCAGATCCTGTCCTTCTTCGAAGTGTGTCCTACATTAATTCATGCCCTTGAAATTATGTCCTTCTACAAAAAATGTCCTCCCTCAAATGTCCCTCAAATATGTCCAACTTCAAATCATGTCTACATTCCACCGACTCTATCCTGAAAGAACAGTTATACATATAGCAGCACCTAACTCTAGAGTAGCCAACACCTGCTCAACTCTATCCTGATAGAGCATAATAAAGTAATAACATGTACCAGTACCTTACTCTAGAGCAGCAAATACTCTATCACCTACAGTATTAATGACATAATAACATGTAATAGAACTCTAGAATAGCAAATACCCCATCAACTCTATCCTGATATCCTCTTTTGACTGTGTGACTTACAGGACACAAAACCTTCTTTACACTGTGTGACTTACAAGACATAAAACCTTCTTTACACTGTGTGACTTACAAGACATAAAACCTTCTTCACACTGTGTGACTTACAAGACACAAAACCTTCTTTACACTGTGTGACTTACAAGACATAAAACCTTCTTTACACTGTGTGACTTACAAGACACAAAACCTTCTTTACACCGTGTGACTTACAAGACACAAAACCTTCTTTACACCGTGTGACTTACAAGACACAAAACCTTCTTTACACCGTGTGACTTACAAGACACAAAACCTTCTTTACACTGTGTGACTTACAAGACACAAAACCTTCTTTACACTGTGTGACTTACAAGACACAAAACCTTCTTTACACCGTGTGACTTACAAGACACAAAACCTTCTTTACACTGTGTGACTTACAAGACACAAAACCTTCTTTACACTGTGTGACTTACAAGACACAAAACCTTCTTTACACTGTGTGACTTACAAGACACAAAACCTTCTTTACACTGTGTGACTTACAAGACATAAAACCCTCTTCAGAATGTGTGACTTTATCAGCCCTGGTAAACCCACAGGCAAGAGATGCTACATCTTGTGTATATTTATCCTGAGATTTCAAGCTGACATTTATAACAATGACCCTATAAAGGTTTAATTGCACAATATACCAACGGTGTTCAAAACTGATACAACCCCTGAACTTCATTCCAACAAATGAGACAGGGTTCAAAACTCTTCAACTCAGATATCCATTGGCAGAACCTTGTGATGTCTTGATGTTTAGAAACACTTATTATACATATTCTAAAATTCATAAAACTATTTCTGACAAGACAACAGAGTCCCATAAGATTCCTTTTGTAAAGTTATCTCTTGAAGGAATTCCTGGAAGGTCAACTGAATGGATAATAATCTTAATAATCCAATCGTCTCCATCACATGCGCATGCATTTCAATACTGAAATTGTGTAAACAGCGCACTGAAAGCATCTAGTGCCGACAATGTAATCTTGGTATAAAGGTAAGTCAAGAACTGATTGTTTATATTCCTCCTGTAGGTATCCAAACGTAACACATTTCACGTGGCCATGATTGATGTCATAACTGACAAAGATGGATTTACTTCATAACATACATGACCTTGACCCTTGTGTCAAAAACTTCACAATCCAATACTGAAATATATATCCTCCAGATGCGTCAGTGAGTGAGTTGGGTTTAACATGCTTAGAACAGTATTTCAGATATATCACAGCATGTCATCGTGATGTGGAGGAAAGCCCGAAATGATGCAGTATAGAAATACCTGGCTACACATATATCAATGTCACAATACTGTTACTTGCTAATGATCCACTATGTCTGCTGTCATCATCCATGTCCTGATCCACACATCAGGAATACCAATCGAATCAAATCTTCTTCTATTCAGACCCAGAAAAACAATAAACCGAATCCAACTTCTTATCCAGCTGAGCTGTTCATCCCAACAGCTGGTGTTTGTTTGAAGTCTGGTATGTCAAAATTTCCAAGAATTGACTCACACATTCAACAAATGAGTCGAATGCTGTCAAAGTTTCAACTTTTGATTCAAGGTACAATGACACCAGTTTTTCAAGCCATGAGGCAGGTCTCAGGTAAATACCTGTTAAGATATTGTGGACGATGGTAAACACCGCAGCGCAGGTAAAAATCCAGGTGCAATCACAAATGCCTGCCGCCAAATCCACGCAAGTTTTTACACCCTACAATACAAGGTGGCGAAATTAGCAGGCTGTCTTTGGTGTCACACAATTAGGGACAGGTCCGTCGGTAATGAGGCAATCGAACACGCCGTCACAGTGTTTGATGTGTCAGCCAGACTGCCATTGCTCAGGCTATCGTCACAACATAGCCTGGAGATATCGACAAGCCAAGCATGAAATACAGCGTTCATTGTACGGTGGGTTTTCACCACACAAACAAGCACCGCCTGGGTCGAAGGTATGGGTTCTCACACTGCAGCCCATAGCACATGGGATACATGCTGAAAAAACACATTCCAGGGGCTTGGTTGGAAGATTATGCTGGAAGACGCCTAAACCGGACCTCAGTACTGTAACACTGATTGACACCTGCTTCATAAAAACGGAATTGTCCATTGTTTTTGTATATATTACTAGTCATGCCATGTGGTTCTATTTCTTCTTCAGATTCTAACATGGTATATTACTTCAAAGTATCAGGTCATAAATACGAAGTGGACACAATTTATGGATGACAACTTCTTTCACCCTTGCTTGACAATTTAACGGTACAAGGATCTATACCAAAATGTTGCCTTTACAGTAAATAAAGAAGTTGTCGGCCATCAACTTCTAAGTAACGCCAATCAAATAATTCAGGTTGTAAATACTGTAAATCTTGAAATTAACGCAAGCGTGAATTAAATGCGAAAAATGCTAATGGTCTTTGCTCGCATTTTTAAACATCGCATTTATTTCAACAATAAGACATGTTCTTTACGACTGCGTCAAAGGCCCACACGAGCCAGCGCGCATGTATTATTTTTGCAGAAGTACTTTACTCAGCACTAATAAGCGGTGCTATTTGGTGTGTGATTGGATTAAGGTAAGGTTGGATTAAGGTGAGGATTCTAAAACCTGACTGAGGACATCTTTAGATAGAATTCCACTGATGCTTGAGAGGAGGGGTTGTCGCATTCATATTGAGTCGCATTTTTGGCTAGGGTCCAGTGGTTGCATTCTTTTGGAGACACATTAATTTCACGATTTACAGTAATACTTTCTTATGCATAAGGTCAATGACCTAGAAATGTGTTCAGCAAATCTAAACCAGCACCATTAAGCACAGCACAGGTTTAACTAATGGCACGTTGTCAGGCCTAAAATACAAATATGTGTCAGGTAACCTTTTGAAAATGTACAAATAAAAATTAAAACGCCTTACACCAAGTTCCAGAAGTGAGTTTATATTATTTTGACCAATGTCAAATTTTCTTTAACATTAAATAAATCTGTTCTACAAAAATATGTTCTTATGTGGGTGCTTGTACAAGTCCGGACTAATGCCTGTTTTATAGTGCTAGCCCCCTGAGATACCATACCGCAGTTTAACATAAATACCCCACTCAGACACAGTATACAGATGCTGAGCAGAACAGTCCTTGTTTTAGCCCCGTAATGCTGAGTGCTAGGCAGGGTAACAACAAGTACCACCTTTAAATGTCTTTTGGTATGACACAGCCGGAGACTGATCCACCAACCTCCCACTCTCAAGGCATATACTCTATCCACAAGACCTTAGAGGTGGCCCTATACACAAGGCATCGTAACCATCATATAATACTGCTCAACATGACACAAAGTCTAGCTCACTCACTCATTCAGGTCATTTCTGTATCACACCATAACTTACCTGCTGGAGTTATGATAATTTCCACCTGTATCATACTGGGACGATATACTTGATATATCCTTGGAAATAAACAGTCAACTGAGCATGATACTAGGATGATATACTTGATATATCCTTGGAAATAAACAGTCAACTGAGCATGATACTGGGATGATATACTTGATATATCCTTGGAAACACAATCAACAGAGCATGATACTAGGATGATATACTTGATACAGCCTTGGAAAAACACAATCAACAAAGCCTGATACTAGGATGATATACTTGATGTATCCTTGAAAACACAATCAACAGAGCATTATACCAGGATGATATACTTGATATATCCTTGGAAACATAGTCAACAGAGCATGATACCAGGATGATATACTTGATATATCCTTGGAAACAGTCAACAGAGCATGATACTAGAATGATATACTTGATATATCCTTGGAAACACAGTCAACAGAGGATGATACCAGAATGACATACTTGATATATCCTTGGAAAGATATACAATCATCAGAGCATCCTACCACTGTCAGACTCGGACGATATGCAGATTAATCCATTGAAACATTCGTACGACGATATACCTATAATCCTAAGAAGAAACACAGTCCACAATATATCATTCTGAGATGATCAATCCTTCAAATCACAAAGCAACTATGTTACAGTGCAACTAAACATGGCTGACTCATTGTATCCACGAGTCGAAAAACACGATGACCCAGGTCTATGCACTTCCACATCCAACTGACCAGTACAACTGACCAGTATAACTGACCATCACTGCATGTAACAAAAGACACCGGTCACTAAAGCACTGCCCATTATACAAGGGGCCAATAAAAAATCCTCTTTCAATTCCCGTATAGTTAATGCACGCTGGGCCTGGTTGAAGCATCTCACTAAAGCTAAGGCAATCATGCTAATCTTTCTTTAACAGTATTAATGGCCAATACCTGAATGGTGGCCAGAAAAGGGATTTAGAATCTGCATGTCATTGATTACAGGTAATTCCATCTCAGGATTACATAATTCTGTTATTAAGGTTGTGTACAGGCAGACCTACCATAAATCTGGCAATGATTGTCAGAAGAACAGTCTCTTGTTTAAGCACCTCTCATCACAGTAACACAACACAGTGGGTTGTGCATGCATCGGAGAGAAATGAAATGTATGCTCTTGGATGGTTGTCTCTGATGACTCTATGTATGCTCTTGAACGATTTTCTCTGTTTGTTATTTTTTGTTCATTGCTACTACTGATACCTTCAGTGCAGAAAAAAAAAATGCTGTTCAGTAATTTTGAAAATCCCAAAATCAGTTCACCACGAGACTGATCTATAAGGCAAATTTCAACAAGAAACATTTAATGGTTTTGGAGTTCTGGAAACAGAAAACGACTTGTTTTCATCAATGAAAAGAAAACAAAATAAAATGAATAAAAATTCCAAATCATTCAAAGGCACCAGCTCAACACTAGATTGTTATGTATCAAGTTTCAACAAGAAATATTTAATGGTTTTGGAGTTCTGATCCGGAACAGAAAATGGATGGCTGACTGACTGACATGCTGATCGTCATATCGTCCCGTTTTTCAAACCCGGGTATAACAATACAAACAGTGGTACTTTCAACGACAAATACTGCAACCTGTGAATATCCGGGGTAGAATAGGTCTTCAGCAACCCATGGTTGCCTTAAAAGGTGACTTTGTTTGTCGAAAGAGGCGACTAACGGGATGGGGTGGTCAGGCTCGCTGACTTGGTTGATGCATGTCATCGATCCCAATTGTGTGGGTCGATGCTCATGATATCAATCACTGGATTGTCTAGTCCAGACTCGATTATTTACAGACCGCCAGCTGGAATATTGCTGAGTGCAGCATTAAACAACAAAAAAACAAAAACAACACTAAACTCAAAATACCATTGAAATATTATTGCAATATGTATCCACTTACTGCAACAGTATTGTGTTTGTTCAAAACACTAATAAGATACTATTGCACTGCAGAGGGGTCATCCAATATACCACATGAACAATTAATGCAAAAAACTACACAAACACGTTAAAGGCTGTGTGTGGCAATACCACCAGCCATGACAGATAAACTATGAAAAGAATCTTATGAAAAACATCGGGTGTTCTTAACTTATTTTAAGTAGTATAAATACCATCAGCAAGTTTGTCACCTACCCTGGTGGATTATCTCCCCTCTGTTGAGCCACACCTTATGACAAGGTGAGCTACACTGGTCATCAGAGAATTCCTCAATATCCAGCAATGGGCAGTTGTTAATAATCATAATTCCTGGTTTAAAAGTCCATAAAGACTCAGCAACCTGTTGCCGGTGCGTCGACTCATATCAACAGTTAGTGAGAAAATGACATTTGTTGCCGGTCACAGATGACCTTCACCTTTGACCCCAGATCAAATTGAGGCTGTCACGGTAAATTCCACAGCTCTTGAACAATACTGATAAGGTAGACAGGAGTAGTCATAGGTCTGACATCAACGGGAGGAATTGTTGGACCTGTAATCACGTCTCTCATGTGTGCCTTCATGACTCAACAGTCTGTGACATTCTGTCACATTAACCTGAGATAATGAATGGTATAGAAATCATACACACAGTTTCAGTTGTGAAGACAAGCCTACATTAGTTTCACACGATTTTCAAATTCGTTGCCTTACTTCAAAAACCCTGAACATGATGAACTTACTAACCATCACAGACATTTTAAGTATTACCTATTCCTTTTTTCTCGATCTGTTACCATGGTAACCTGCAAGTTTGATTATCACAGAATGATACAAAACACATAGTTTCAGTAGTAAAGACAAGCCTACATTAGTTTCACAATTTTCAAATTCATCGCCTCACTTCAGAAACCTTGTACTTGATGAATTTACTTACCATCAGACATATTACTTATCGTTTTTTTCTCGATCTGTTACCATGGTAACCTGCAAGTTTGATTATCACAGAATGATAATGACATCAGTCAAATTCAGCAAAACCTGTGGTAAAATATCTATGCAAATCTTAGGGCTGATACTTTTAATTTGGGATGGGTACTGGATGTTTAAAGTGTATCACAATATTTTTCAATGCACAAGACCATATAGGGACATGTATCACCATATATTGTATAATTCAAAATTTTGAATTCAGAAGCAATTGGAAACATCAATGCAGGAATTGAAGTTCATAAATGGAACAAAACAAGATGCTGGAACAGCATGATGTTTACTCATTCAATAAACACGCAAAGATTCACGTTCCAGGGCAGTGATGACTTGGCGCTACACCACTGCCACAGAAGAACTCCAAGAAGTGAACTTTCATTTTGGAATTACGGAAACATTTTGAAGTTACATGTATTTGGCAAGTGTATAACATTAAACACATGATAAAAATCGCTATTTGAAATCACCCGATATACCGAGATTTAAAACATGATATTGTGATACGTATCATGGAAAGAATGAACCTCAATTTATCGATATAATGGTAATACAGCACACCCTTACTTGTCATGTAAATGTTATCTATCAGGTGTTCTTTACAGTGAGCGAGTGAGTATTGCTAACACAAGCATTATTCCAGCAATATTCCAGCAATAATCCAGCAATATTCCCACAATAGTCCAGCAATATTCCCACAATAGTCCAGCAATATTCCCACAATAGTCCAGCAATATTCCCACAATAGTCCAGCAATATTCCCACAATAATCCAGCAATATTCCCACAATAATCCAGCAATATTCCCACAATAGTCCAGCAATATTCCCACAATAATCCAGCAATATTCCCACAATAATCCAGCAATATTCCCACAATAGTCCAGCAATATTTCCACAATAATCCAGCAATATCACGACTCAGGACACAAGACAAGCTTCACATATTATGCGAACATTGGGAGTGAACACTTTAGCCACCCGGCTACCCCAGTGGGTATTGAATCTATCAACGTTATATGCATGAATAATTTCATTTTGTAACAATTCAGAAATTAGTTTACCTTCCTGCTTCCTCTTTGATGTATTAGAAAAAAATGAAAAGTATATATTTAATAACTTTCAAATGCTTCATATATGTAAAAACATAGTCACTGGCAACTACAAACATCTCTAACAAAGAATTGATGAAATGCATGATATGAATTAATAGTCACAGGCAACTACAAACAGCTCTAAATGAGAATTGATGAAATACACGATATAAATTAATGTACTCTGGATACTACCTACATCTGTTATTTAAAGCCTGCTGAATTTCTAGCACAAATCTTAACTGGAATAGTGTTAAAAGCGGCGTTAAACCCACCTCACTCACTTACTTAACTCTTCCTGACGGATTTACTTATATTAAAGCATTAGACGGGTGATTTCAAACATATGAGCCAAAATAAGGGACAATAGTTGTTCCTGATAGAAAAATACACATTAAAATTAATATCCTGATATATTCAAACATGCAGAGGTTAAGACAAACAGGTCACATTCAATTTTTAAATTTTATCTGAATTACGTGATTGAATGTTGAATGCATTTGAATGGTTTTGAAAAAAAAGCCAAGAAAAAATTCAGAAATGTACGATTTTCACATTTGAAACACTTTCAGGTATTGTTGGAGCTTTCAGTCTCCCGAACCCATGAGAATAAATCAAAGAGGAATCCAAGTCAAGTTTAGAATGATTGGGTAAGTCTAGATTGCCTCAGCTCTTACTATGGAAATTATGCATTGTTCTGGGGCTCCATTTGGATTTTATTTCTTTTTAAGATATATATTTTTGAATAAACTTAATGCAGCCCAACAACTGTGAGCTGAATTGAATGAGGTCAGATTTTGTGTCTTCATTTTCTCCTTGGGTGTCCTACACAATGACATTCCACAGAATAGAAACGATTTAATCAAGGACACAAGAGGAGGCTTCAGAAATCAATTCAACAGTAAATGTTAGTGGTGGAATTACCTCTTGAAAAAAGTACACCATATCATCCATAAACGCCTGTGTAGTCACTCGCCCCTCTCAGGTATTTACAGTCACCGATTCTGTGTGATTTTGTGTGATCAGTTTGACGAGCCTGAGCGACAGATACATCATGAAATAGACGACACATATCAACACAGTGTCATCATTACATGGCAGACAATCTTACCCCAGTCCATCAATCAGGTGGTGATGTATGTGACTTAATGGTCAGGGCCTCTTTCCATAAAACAATCTTAGTGCTACGACAGACATAACACTTCTAAACCCACTAAATGACCGACCTACAAAACTTCAAGTCATTAGGCATTTTCCTAATTAAAACAGGCCGACTAGGCTGCTTCTAATAAACTACAAAATCATTCTATGACTATCCTAAAACCCTAAAAAACAAATAAATAAATAAATTTAAAAAAAAAAACATAAACAAAAAACAAAAGAACTAAACAAAAATATTTAAATAATTTTTTTTTCAAAATAACACACAACCACACAAACTCCCTTAGTTCATCCACCTTTGGCATGGCATTCTTCAAAATTCCAAATTTCCCCAAAATTAAATAACACTAAAGTCCCCTTTTCGGACATACCCTCCTCGGTAAAACCACTAATTGGACTGGCGGGCACCTGTGCAAAATATGCATAAAGTCGGAAAGCGCACACAAAAACACCAACCCTCTCTCTGTACTTTAACATAGACCTCTGACAGTCGATGGCTTTGAGGAACAGTGAGTGAGTGAGTTGGGTTTAACACTGTTTTTGACAGTATTACAGATATATCACGGCGTGTCAGCTTAATGCTGGAGGAAGGTCCGAAGTGATGCAGGTCTCCAACGTTTACCACTTCGGTGAAACCCACGAGCTTGGGTATGGTGCTGACAAACCTAGAAACATAATTGGGGAGAACCGGGATTCGAACCCACAATCATAGGTTTCTGGCATGCCCAAGGGACACAACTCTGCAAAGCGAATCGCGGAGCCTAAGATGACTTGGCCACCCGTGCCCCCCTTAGAGGAAGAGGGCTGAGTTCTACTCTCACTACTGTTACCTAATTACAGCAGTACGAATATGTGACCCATAATTCTTTCGATGTGATTACTTCAAATCCAGATAATCATATTTCAGAATTAGAAATATATTCCTCAAATGAAAACAAGGCCTTATTTTATCAAGTAATTTTAACAAATTTCAGAACAACAATCTGGATGCTATTTTTCACTGTCAATTGAAAAAAGTTTCAATTTAAAAAATAATGTGTCCAAATATGACATGTTGTTCGAACCACAGAATTATTAAAACATTTTTGGCACCCTGGGTAGAATAACTGTGGTCTTTAGCAACCCATGCTTGCCGTAAAAGGCGACTCTGCTTGTTGTAAGAGGCGACTAACGGGATCGGGTGGTCAGACTCGCTGACTTGGTTGATGCATGTCATTGTATCCCAATTACATAGATTGATGCTCATGATGTCAATCACTGGATTGTCTGGTCCAGACTTGATTATTTACAGACCAGCGTCATATAGCTGGAATATTGCTGAGTGCGGCGTTAAACAACAAACAGACAAACACTTTCTTCTGTGATGGAGGCATGAAACAAAAAGATGTTAAAAGATTGAACCTCTTGGTCCCCTCCTTGGCATTAAGGGGCTAAAACAAGAACTGGTTGCCTTGGAGTCAGTATACCGTGTCTGAGTGGGGTATTCATGTTAAACTGTTGCATGTGGACTGCCAAAGTCCGGACAAGTACAAGCAGCCACATGCATATACAGTGATCGCTCGCTATAACGCTACCAATGGGGTCCAAATAATTGGTGGGCGTTATAGACGATGAGCCGTTTAACCGAGGCCGAGGCGCGCGCTCGGAAAATCTCAAATCATCAATATGTGTTTATCTCACGTCACATCAAAATAGTATATATTTTTATGGACCTAGATCTACCTGTAATATCATTCATTTATTAAATCTGTCACATTTCACAATGTCTGAAATACGTATTCCATTTCAATTTATCATTTTTAATCGATAAATTAAAAAATTATTCACTATTTCCCGCGATGTTATTGAAAATAAAATTCTCGGACACACATTTCGACAACGGGTCCACATCAAAGAGCAAAATAAAGACGTTTTAAACAAATCTTTAAATATATTATACAAAGTGATAAATAAAATCAACAAAGATATATCTAAAATTAATCAAACTTACATCTAAGTTATTATTTCCATCGTTTCGTGCGATCGCGTGTAATGTAAGTCAAATGACATCTCGGCTTTCGTCGCCTTGAATTCTCGCCTCGGAAAACAATGTTTAATGCAAAAATATATGCATGAAAAATCTTTGTCACAGCTCGTAACCTAGCACGATACATTCGCGAAGTTCCATATTTTTAATATATATCGTGATTTCCTGCTTAAAACGTTCAGATTAACACGATTTAACAAAAAATCTTTCGCCAACTTCTGAAATTTATCAAACACGAGCTTGGTATCACAGCTATAATTTGATTGGCTGCCTGAGGTCACGTGCTCAAAATTGACCAATCACGAAACTTGTAGTAGATTTCGGCAAGAAAGCGTCATTAGAAACAAATTTTAATCCAATGAAATCGCTTGTTATAACTACGGAAAAAACCAGGCGATGTTACGAAAGCGCGATTACGCAATGAATGACCGCCGTGTTGTGACAGCAACTACATGTGTGTGACAGTGTCGCCTCAAATTGGATTGCCCACTAATTAAGAATATAAACTTCGCTTGTGGTTCTCTTTTATTGCATGCATGCGCTTCTAAGATCAAAGGTCGATAGTGTGAAAAGTTAACTAGTTGAACAATCGTATTTCCGGGACTTGCCGCGGATGTTTTCAAACAGATTATTAGAACTCCATTCAGCGATAAACGGTTGATTATGCAATGAGAAGCGTTATGTGCAAATGAACAACGAACAACAATACAATTATGTCTGTAAAACTCTCAGTTTTAAAAGTGTACATAAATTTTGGGAGCCATGCGTTACCGCGCGTAGTAACCGAAGTAGCGCTTTATCGAAGAGCGCAATAGCGAGCGATCACTGTATGTAAAACAATCGTGAACTCGATGTTAAATCTGATTTCATCTCACCTCTCTATGATCATGACGATACTTGTCATAAATGGCGACTGACTTGGTACAAAAATGTATCGTTCCTCCACAACGTCCATGAACGCTAATAAGTTACACTCTTTCAACAAGGTAATGCAATATTACATACCTTGATTCACACCTGCAGTCAACTTGATACATGTTACATCAGTGGTTCAAGTTACCTTCAACTCAATAAAATGACGTCACACTTAAAAATGTTTCAGTACAAATTACTTCTTATACATAAAAAAAGTCAACGATAAAATCTTCACAGACTGCTTTTTTAATCATTAACACAAAAAAACCATAAGAAATATGACAATACGTTACATCGTTCAGCGCAATAATACAACCTAAGCTCCACCCACTCTATTATCAGCCAATCAGGACAAAGTAGACCGATAGTCAATTTATAGAATAAAAGAATTCTTAAACAGCCCTCAGTATCAAGTTAACAAGAATCAAACTGCACAGAACCACACTCTGTTCCTTTATGTCGCTAAACCAAATACCGTATTCGACGCAATAAGCGCCCAGGGCGCTCTCGAAATAGAAAAAGGGGGCTCTTATTAGAATATTTTTTTAATGGAACAAACAGAGTTGAAAGATAAATTTGGTGGTTTATGCTGCAGCCTGAACTGTTTATATACGACAGATATATTTTTCCTGAATCTAATTGCCCATAATTAAGGGTGCATATAACACACGAGTGCGTATATATTATACACAAATAAATAAGTCTTGTGTACATTGATCAATGGCAAGGGGTGATAATTGGGATTGTTCACTTGCCAATATATTAGCAAATATGGCCGTGGGCTCCTTTACGTCACTAACCCAATTAGTATTCACCTTGAAAGTCTTCTGGTACTTTAAACTTCAAAACAGTTCAGGATATTAGTTTATAATGCCCGACTAAACACACAGACACTTCAATTATGACCACACAGGGCAATGAATAGGTAGAGCAGACAATCTGCTATGGACCTGTACTTCTCATTATTTGACCACAATATGCAACATATCGCCTGTTCTCCAAACACTGGTACAGTCAATGGGTTGCTAATCACAGCTGGTTCCAGGACATGGATCGACATTAGGGGAGGACAATACCCCTGGGGTATTTACATTCCATCAATGCCAAGATTCATAAATATTATTATATCAATGATTCCACAAGACTGAAATGTAAACATAGAGAAGAGGTCAGCAAGAGTTGTCTCCCTGTAATCCACAGCAAACCATGTGAATTACAACTGACAACTGATCGGCCAGTCAGTTTTGAATTATTCATCACCTGTTTGACTTATTTGTTTTTATTCAGAGGGTTGGCCAATTTCTATTTTGTTTTATGAATCAGACCCCAGGAAAAATTGTAAAAGTAGAAAAAAAATTAAAAATAGAGTGTATAATACGACTCAATGGTACTAAATAACCTTTTCATTTGGCTCCGCAACATTGTTTTGTAAATTTTGAGTATATAGGCCACAACATGTCTATTGAGGTATGCAGCTTGAAGTGGCAAATACACTCACACTCTCACAAGCTTATATGGTAAACATACAAAATGAGACAAAATACACAGACAGTGTTGACACCAATCTCCACATGAAGATTCACGACTGAAAGGTCCACCTACACAATGAATAAAGTCTGTATACTTACAGTATTCAAAAGAAGTATCTAATCGAGGTACAGAAACTCCAGTTGGGCAGGATATAGAGACAAACGGACCCGCATTCAGTTATTTTCAAGTCTAAATAGGGCCATATTGTTTTAACTGACTATTGAGTTTAAGCAGAATTAAATAGGTTCTTATTAATTTTGGTACCGACTAAAATACATAATGGAGTAGTTCTCATTACACTTAATTAAAAAAGAAAGCAGTTAGGCTTTTGTTTTTTTTAATAAAGCATACACCTCACTATACCCAGAATAACACTTATATTTATAACAAGCATGACTCCATATATCAAGCATATACCTCACTATACCCAGTATAACGCATATTTATAACAAGCATGACTCCATATATCAAGCATATACCTCACTATACCCAGAATAACACTTATATTTATAACAAGCATGACTCCATATATCAAGCATACACCTCACTATACCCAGAATAACACTTATATTTATAACAAGCATGACTCCATATATCAAGCATATACCTCACTATACACAGAATAACACTTATATTTATAACAAGCATGACTCCATATATCAAGCATATACATCACTATACCCAGAATGACACTTATATTTATAACAAGCATGACTCCATATATCAAGCATATACCTCACTATACCCACTATAACACTTATATTTATCACAAGCATGACTCCATATATCAAGCATACACCTCACTATACCCAGAATAACACTTATATTTATAACAAGCATGACTCCATATATCAAGCATACACCTCACTATACCCAGAATAACACTTATATTTATAACAAGCATGACTCCATATATCAAGCATATACCTCATTATACACAGAATAACACTTATATTTATAACAAGCATGACTCCATATATCAAGCATATACATCACTATACCCAGAATAACACTTATATTTATCACAAGCATGACTCCATATATCAAGCATATACCTCACTTTATTCAGTATAACATTTATATACAGTTGGACCTCGTTGTGTCAACTCATGGAGACCTGAAAAATTCCTGAAAAAAGTTCGAGACATCAGTAACATTTTAAGCTTAATTTTGATACTTGGTACTCCCAGATGAGTTCCAATACAACCGGGAATTCGACACATCCATGTTTGGCACATCCATGTTTGACACATCCAAGTTCGACACATCCAAGTTCGACACATCCATGTTCGACACATCCATGTTCGACACATCCAAGTTTTGACACATCCAAGTTTGAAACATCCAAGTTCGACACATCCAAGTTCGACACAACGAGGTTCAACTGTATATAACAATCATTACTCTCCATATATGAAGTAAACTCCTCAATACTCCCAGAATCACAGTTACATAACAAGTAGGACTCCCCATGCATCAAGTATATCAATCAAATATACATCCATAAACCCATCACACACCTTCATGACGTATGATGGTGAGAATGGACCCCTATCAATTATTGCCATCATCACTGTGTCATGTCAAGTGTTATCGTTTTTTGTTCCTGAAGCGAAAGACGATGTATACTATGCAGCACGTGCAGTGCATGTTTGTGCTGTTCCTCCTTTTTCCAGTGATGGAAATAAAAATAACAAATGGCAGATATTGTTGGGTACCGGGTATTCACTGTATTGACATATAATAGATTATTCCCGATTTAGAGTAATTCATCATTTTCATTTGGAGCCAAACGGGCTGTAGTGTCCGCTCACTGTGGAGTGAAAGGCATGCAGACATTTACATTAGACATGTATTACAGAGAGAACTATCATTAAAGAAAGCAAGGCTTCATGATTTGGAAACCAGCAGATCTGAGCAGAATATGTGAAACAGCCTTGAAATTACTACCAATGTGAAACCCACTGTATACTGAACCACAAAAGAAAAGTCACCCCAAGTAACATTGCTTGAAAAGTTGTCATTGAATTATCTGGGTAATTTTTGTCAAAGTTTCTAAAATTTAACATTACCTTGCCAGGAAATATGAAATTTGATACCGTTAGTTACCGTTTTTTGTTCCTGGGGCAATTACCACACCTGAAACTGACAAAGTAATAAAAAAAAAATAAAAAAAATTAATCACCTAGCACGTTCTAAAAAAACACAAATGGATTTTACAAGGCATCTTCACTCAAGGTAGAACTTACCTTTCCATTGCAAGAAATATTATCAATGAAATCTCTCCCTTGCCATTAAATGACACCAGCCATACCCAATTAGCATGTTAGGAACTCCGGCTCAGTTTCACATCAACAATAAACTCAATCATGCTACAACATGGCGAGAACCACTGTGAATACAGTGTTTACTGATTGGCTTCAAGATCACTCCCACATAAACAAACCTGGACGACTATTCAGCTGTCAATCGCCAGATATTTCCCACCACCAGGCCAGAATATGTAACCCAACGCTAAGTAGCCACAACCTCTTTCATAGCCTCCCCCAACACTCAATGTAAGAGTACAATCTGACAAAGACCTGAAGATGGTATCTATCTGAACCGCACACACACCAATATGGTTTTGGGCCCATATTGAGAGGATATTGCAGGTGAATGGGTGACCTCCCAGGATTAAGAGTGTTTTGGATATTGACGATAAAAAGACATTCCAGTAGGCAGATAAACTGTTTTGACCAAGCGCTATAAAGCGTTATTAACGAGATAGGAACAACGGTGAATTCAGAGAGGAGAACAGCAGGTGTTACAGGACATTGAGCAAGGCTGTCGGTTCATAAAGATACCTGTATGAAACTCAGAGAGAGGTGGCCCAACTATTCACACACGGCTGTGACACCATATTCCCCTATCCTAAGAAGTACATACAGAAAGACAGGGGTTGTTTTGTTACCAGCAAAGGCATATAATTGTATACAAATACACAAAGAGTGATTCCAGTGTGATTGACACACAAAAGCTTCCGCCAAATTTAAAAATAATTTTCATTGAGTTGGTGAATTAATAGAGCGAGATCAGCTTTTGTGTTTGCAGAACAAATCTGAGAACATTTCTTACCCTACCCTGATCGGTACTATATATCACAAGAAACATCCAAATATGTCTCTCAACTTAAATGAAATAAAACTATATGCTTATGACATATATTAGAAGCTTTCTCTACACATTATAAAGGTAAAACTAACATAAAGTAAGCGAGTGAGTAGGGTTTAATGCTGACTGTGAACAGTATTCCAGTTATATCACGGCGTGGCGGCAGAAAGTGTCAGGAAAGCCCGAAGTGATGAAGGTCTAAGACGTTTACCACTTTGGTGAAACCCACGAGCACAGGTATGGTGCTGACAAACCTAGAAACATAATCACTGTGAACTGGGATTCAAACCCATAATCATAGGTTCCTGAAATGCCCAAGGGACACAACTTTGTACGGTGAAATGCGGCGCCTTAGATGATTTGGCTACCCATGCCAACAATAAGTACTATACCATGTATACTATAAGAACATATTACAGATAAAGCTCATGGAGAACAAACCTGATCTTACACATTTAACTTGTTTGTTTGTTGTTTAACACCGCACTCAGCAATATTCCAGCTATATGATGGCTGCCTGTAAATAGTCTCGACCAGACAATCCAGTGATTGACATCATGAGCATCGATCCACGCAATTGGGATCAATGACATGCATCAACCAAGTCAGCGAGTCTGACCACCCGATCCCGTTAGTCGCCTCTTACAACAAGCATAGTCGCCTTTTACGGCAAGCGTGGGTTGCTGAAGACCTATTCTAATCCAGATCTTCACGGGTGAGTCGGATTTTAATGCCACTTTGTATTTCAGCTGTAGCATGTACAATCTCTTTGCTTTTGATATGTTTCCCACCAGCTTCACCTAATTGTTAGAGTCCCGTCGACGGACAACATTTTCAGCTTGTTAGGAGACATACCAAGAGCTTTAGAAGCTCGTTTCATGTATTTATTAATGGCATAAAATGGTTTTCCTCTTTCTGCTTCACAATGAAAGAAATCATACCCATTTAAAAATCAGCTGTTTCCCATCTGCTGAGTAGCGCATCCTGTCAGCCAAAGACGATGTATACTATGCAGCACGTGCAGTGCATGTTTGTGCTGTTCCTCCTACCGCTGTGCCCCCCTCCGGCAGATATTGTTGGGTACCGGGTATTCACTGCCGTGTACCATATTGACATATAATAGATTATTCCCGATTTAGAGTAATTCATCATTTTCATTTGGAGCCAAACGGGCTGTAGTGTCCGCTCACTGTGGAGTGAAAGGCATGCAGACATTTACATTAGACATGTATTACAGAGAGAACTATCATTAAAGAAAGCAAGGCTTCATGATTTGGAAACCAGCAGATCTGAGCAGAATATGTGAAACAGCCTTGAAATTACTACCAATGTGAAACCCACTGTATACTGAACCACAAAAGAAACGTCACCCCAAGTAACATTGCATGAAAAGTTGTCATTTAAATATCTGGGTAATTTTTGACACCATCGCTGGGACCGTCTTCAGTGGGCAACACAGCACCAGCATTGGCGCCACCAGCAGTGGAGAATACTCCTCTTCTCAGACAAGAGCTGTTACTGTACCTCAACAGCAGATAGCAGAGAGAGAGTCTGGCCATGGGGAACGTTATTATGATGCTTGTGTTGTTGTGAGAGACTCGTGGGGTTGTCCGAGCATCCTGGTGTGGGGTGGAATTGATCCTGCAAAGAGGATCGGCCCTGTGGTCTTCCAGAACATCGGTCCAGGGAGAGGCAAAGGTGTCACAGCAGCTCGGTACATTGATCAAGTCTTGATGCCACATGCCATACCTCATCTGACACGTCGCTGCAACCACGAGTTTCAGCATGATAACGCCCGTGCCCATACTGCGAGAGCAGCAAGAGACTTCCTCCAGCAGAATGGCATCAGAACCATGCAGTGGCCTGCCCTCAGTCCCCAATATATACCACTGACCACTTGTGGGACAAGATTCAAAGATGGCTGAATGACTTCTGACCAAAGCCGACAACTGCAGCTGAACTGCATCAGGTGTTCCTCGGAGTGTGGGCTCAAGTTCCTATGGCCTTCATCAACTGCCTCATCCATTCCATGTATCGACGTTGCACGGCAGTCATCAATGCACATGGTGGACACTCGAGACACTGACTTGTGATGCCATTTTCTCCGAGACAAGTGTTGTGTTTCCCTTTAAGGACATTTGACACTTTAATTTCAACCTTGATGATCAGTTTTGCCAAGTTTCATCTATTTAATATGTCTCAAAGTATGTTTACAGTGTTTGGACAAATAAGGTTACTCATATATCTATCCATGGTGATGTTTCTTTTGCAGTTCAGTATATTATGAAATCCAGGAGCATGTGTACATTGGTCGAGAAACCCAGGAGCACCTGTTTGTGTATTATGAGTGAGTATGGTTTTACGCCGCTTTTAGCAATATTCCAGCAAAATTACGGCGGGGGAGTCCAGAAATGGGCTTCACATATTGTACCCATGTCGGGAATCGAACCCGGGTCTTTGGCGTGATGAGCGAACGCTTTAACCACTAGGCTACCCGACCGCCCCTTGTGTATTATGAAATACCACACCAGCAGTGAATGTGGAATTTACAGTGGTGGTCAGAAGGGGCTTAGTATGGTGTAACCCGACACATGTCAAGTAATCATGCCTGCAGCAGGCCGGCCGTGGTCACTAATGTGCCCACTCACCCATATCATCACGCATTCTTTGACACACTATAGGTCTACCTGGTCACAGCTGCGGGCTCCTTCCATCCAAATCCTGTCTCCAGCTCTAGGATGCACTTTCAATGTGGTCACCTGACCACCTCCTGTCTCAAGTGGAGGGAGCGAGATGGGTTTTACGCTGCTCTTAGCAATGTGCCAGCAGTATCGCTGCAGGGGACACCAGAAATGGGCTTCGAACTCAAGGGGCTCAGTGTGACGAGTGAACACTTTAACCACCCCACATTCCGTCTCCATTTGGGTGATACACTATGAAAGTGGTCACCTGACTCCAACTGAGACGCCCACTGTCAATGTTATAACTCGTCCAGGTCAGGTCGCCAGCTGAGAGATCCACTATCAAAATGGTTACCTGACCAAGTCCTGATTCCAGTTGAGAGGCCCACCTTCAAGATGGTAACCTGACAGGGTCCTTTCGCAAGTTGAGAGATCCACTTTCAAGATGGTAACCTGACCAAGTCTTGACTCAATTATAGAGATCCACTTTCAAGATGGTAACCTGACCAAGTCTTGACTCAAGTATAGAGATCCACTTTCAAGATGGTTACCTGACCAAGTCTTAACTCAAGTATAGAGATCCACTTTCAAGATGGTAACCTGACCAAGTCTTGACTCAAGTATAGAGATCCACTTTCAAGATGGTAACCTGACCAAGTTCTCTCTCCAGTTGAGAGATCCACTTTCAAGATAATAACCTGACCAAGTTCTCTCTCCAGTTGAGAGATCCACTTTCAAGATGGTAACCTGACCAAGTTCTCTCTCCAGTTTAGAGATCCACTTTCAAGATAGTAACCTGACCAAGTTCTCTCTCCAGTTGAGAGATCCACTTTCAAGATGGTAACCTGACCAAGTTCTCTCTCCAGTTTAGAGATCCACTTTCAAGATAGTAACCTGACCAAGTTCTCTCTCCAGTTGAGAGATCCACTTTCAACGTGGCCACCTGATCAAGTCGTGTCTCCAACTGAGAGAAACTACAGTTTCATGATGGTGACTTGGCCAAGTCAGTCTGGAGCTGAGAGATGCACTTGAAGAGGACTTCACCTGCCACACCCAGTCCACACTTGTAAGCCTTTATGACACCTGGACCTCTGGATCTTTTCCCCCTTATTGTTTACAGATGTTTTCCAAGTTAAGTTCAGCCATCAATCGTCTATAGGCTCAGCAAAGAATTGTAAACTTTGTGATGCAAGTATGAAATTTGGCACACCGTTTGTGTCTCCCATACAGCTGGATTCAAGATAGGACCCCAACCAGATTTGACCTTTGGCGACCTTGGTGGCCATTATTACCATTTCATAACGTATATATTTTGTGTGTCTCCTGAGCGCTGCTTTGTTGACGTGGTGACACTAGTTGACAAGTGGTTCAAGATAGAAGAGGATGCACTACAAATAACATTTGGCTTTTTATGCTTCAGACAGAATTTCTGCCAAATGCATATGTCTGGATGTGTTATTTTGGTGTGTAGGGATGTCCAGCGTCAAAACAGTTGAGAGAGTGAAATGGTTCTAGCATTGCTAAGATGTTTTCAGTCATATCACCATTTGCCAACTTAATATGGCAGAAAGGTCCACCAAAATGACCAAGGTTTTATATTGTTATAGATATCAATGCAAAACTAAGGACACATATTTTTTAATGTTAGTTTTATTCTATCAGGTATTCTCATAGTGAGTGATTGAGCTGGGATATCGGCACTTCCACATTTTGCAATATTCCAGCAAAACCATGGCGGGGGACGCCAGAAATGAGCTTCACATATTGTACTCATGTGGGAATAAAACCCAGGCCTTTGGTGTGACATGTGAGTGCTTTAACCACTGGGCTACCCCACCGCCATGGCTTCTCAAAGTTTCAAGAAGTTCTCTGTTACACTGGATTGAAAGTTCAGTTTATGTGGGTTACTAGGATTTCGGTCCTGCCCCACACTGAAACTCATGTTTCATAGAGCAGAGGGACTGGACCGACAGACCAAAGTGCATTATCAGACCTCAAAGATCACATACCTGTCTCTTCAAATGATCTGTTGAATGCATTGACCCTTAGATGAATGAATGAGTAAGTTTGATTTTATGCCGCTTTCAGCAATAGTCCAGCAAAATCATGGTGCGGGACACCAGAAATGGGCTTCACACATTGGACCCATGTTGGGAATTGAACCCAGTTCTTTGGCGCGACAAGAGAACGCTTTAACCACTAGGCTAACCAACCACTTTATGCCGCACTTATATGACTGTAAATAATCGAGTCCCTCCCAGACAATCCTGTGGTTGACATCATGAACATCGATCCACGCAATTGGGATCGATGACATGCATCAACCATCCTGTTAGTCGCCTTTTACGACAAGCATAGTCGCCTTTAACGGCAAGCATGGGTTGCTGAAGACCTATTCTACCCCGGATGTTCACGGGTGCCCCCAGCAGGGGAATTAGTGCAGGAGATCATCAGAATGTTTCTGTTGTCCACTGTCATGACATTGATGCAATATTGCATTAAGCGGCGTAAAATGCAACTCACTCACTCACTCAACATTCCCCTGCATCAGCAACATTAATTGCAAGGCAACAACAGCATGCATGGATAAACATCTTCATTATGTAGTGGGGGCACGGGTCGTTTTAGGCGCTGCCATTTACTGTGTCCCTTGGGCACGCCAGAAACCTATGATTGTGGGTTCGAATCCTGGTTCACCCCGATTATGTTTCTAGGTTTGTCATACCATACCCGTGCTCATGGGTTTCACCGCAGTGGTAAACGTCTGAGACCTGCATCACTTCGGGCTTTCCTCCCACATTAAGCTGACACGCCGTGATATAACTAAACAACTGTTAAAAGTGGCGTTAAACTCATCATATACTTCCATAGAAGAAAATAACCCATTCTTAAAAATAGACAGATTTCTTCACTCATCAAAGTGACATGGCCATACAGAAGCTAGAATCTTTATCAAGCAAGCGGACAAAACTAAAGAAGTTGAAATCAACACTGTCTTCATTGAAACCCACAGCTTGTAACGTGTCAAAATGCCACTTCCAAATAAGGGCTGATCTTAGAAAAATTCAAGTTTTCTTATTCCAAAGTAACAAAGCAAATATTCACTGACTTCATCTTCAAAACTAAGGTGTATATATCTCTTGGCGAGAATGCAACATTATATTCGAAGAATACATTTAACATGTTCTTTGACTGGCATAGTTAAAGTCAGGAAACAAGCAGTGGTATGGATGGAAGAGAGAAGCTGTCTTCCAAACAACATGTACAACTCCTTGTCATAATGTATAACATGAATGTAACTTTACAAATGAAAATTATAAATGCTAGCATTGACTTTAAAAATAGTTATTGTTAACTTTCATATATGTTCAGGCAGTATGAACAAAACATGTGTTAGTTTTCCTGATGTCAATAAACCATAACATTTTAAAAGAACCAACCAATATTCTGAACAGTAGATACCTACAGGGGAAAACATGACAAGTGCTCTTCAAATTCAGTATAGCTAAAATTACATACCTCCAAAAACATATTCACATTCTTAAATATGACTTGGGACTTTCCTCTGTGTTTATTGTGTGTGTGAAGTGGCCAGGTAAGCAAGCTACCTGTAAGGTATCAGTCCGAGGCCTTTGATGTGTACAGGTAAACGAAACACATATATCCACATCAAACAAATCCAAGCAGGTCCAGGTGAGAGTAAAACCTGTCAAGCTCGTCAAGACATCGAACAAAAACCTTCCGAACTTCATGAAACACATGCAAGTTGTTTACGTTTACATAACGAATCTGGTCAAACAAGTTCACAAACTAAAGTGCAACATCCCATTTTGACAACAAACGTAAATCCTACCACATTCTCACAGCTTTGACCGACCCACCTTGTTATATTGTTAGAATCCAATACACATGTAATAAAACCAGTAATCAGTGGCAGACAGGTAGGTTGAGATAAACTGGTCAACACTGTCACACAACCTGCTCCGGCCTCCACCTCATTAGAATGGCTAATGTTCCTTGTCGCTTGAACGCAGGCAGCCGGGCTTGCTATATATGATCCTAGCCTCAGGTGCTGTGCCCAGAGTCTTTCATGCTACATACATCCACACTACAGCATGGCTAAATGAACTTGGGGGAAAATTTGGTTCACAAAAATGTCAAGTGTGTCTCTTCTTCTTAAACAGTGTCGATGGCCCGTTGTTTGTATGATTAGCCCTGGTCAAACTGTGTTGGCAAGAATGTCAGTTTAACAATAAGGGAGGGGGGCAATGTTTGACGTTCGGGATCCAGCGATGGCCAAGTATTGATGACACACGAGAGGTTTGAGTGAGGTCATGAGCCTAGGTGTCAAAATGTTATTAAGGGCTCGAGGTGCTATTTCCCGTTGTAAAACATATATGTTTTGTATACTCCATACACGTCAAATCACTCAAGTTCAGGAAGATTATGTAACAGGGTGTATGTAAATAAGTTGATATATGAATTAGTTGGAGTGTACAGGGTTGACAGTCATCTCAGACTCTGTCAACACAAATTGTAAATGGCAAACACTCGATTTGAAAAGACTCAAGTAACTCTCACACAGACCCAAGGTTTTCTGAGCTTTCCTCTCACTTTGAGATCAGATGCCGTGATAGAACTGAAATGCTTATAAAGTAGTGTTAAAAGTAACTCACTCACTCACTCAAAGGTTTTCTCTCTCATTTTTTCTCTCCATCTCAATCTTTCTCTCCTTCTTACTCTTATCAAACAGATATACCTCAAGGAGTTTTGACTGTGGTGGGAACACTATGAGTTAGAGCTTCGTATCTTCCATCATGACATACTTTAACATCACTATTTTGTGCATTAAGACACATAATGTGGAGTTTGATTATCAATGGCATTTAGTGAAAAAAATAATGTGAATTTGGTGCAAATATTGATGTAACTTATAAACCATTAAGTAACATGAATAAATGAGTTATTAATAAGAACATCCAATTTGTCATCTTTTTTTAAATCTCTTACAATCCTTCTCTGACATCTTTCTGATACTCTCATATCTATGTCTCGGTTGGTCAAATGTTCTGACCTGACAGCCACTCTAAGAGTATTCTCAAAACCTCTTTCCTTTGATAACTCTCTATATATAGTTCTCATGTTCCTCCTACCCCCTCGTGTTTGAATTTTTCTTCAAGGTCAAATGGACAAGTCTCAAGGTCAAATGGACAAGCCTCAAGGTCAAATGCACAAGCTTCAAGAATTCCTCAAGAATTAATCTTTAACAAAACCAACTTCTTTTCACCAGTAACTTTTCTATACAACTGTTGCAAACTAATTATGTCAACAATCAAAAGATTTACTGGACCTGCACTCCAATTCAACATCTGTCTCCCCGCAGTGTGAGGTTATGTAACCTTACCGCCAGTGACACCACAGAGCCAGCCATCCATAATACACAGACTCAACCACTTGACCACAGGCCATTAGTACCAACTACAGTTACCTGACCACTGACAAGGCCGCACTTAGCTCCCACAGCTGACCACAGACCACAGGGCCATTAGTACCAACTACAGTTACCAGACCACTGACAAGGCCGCAAGTACCTCCCACAGCTGACCACAGACCACAGGGCCATTAGTACCAACTACAGTTACCTGACCACTGACTAGGCCGCAAGTACCTCCCACAGCTGACCACAGACCACAGGCCATTAGTACCAACTACAGTTACCTGACCACTGACTAGGCCGCACTTACCTCCCACAGCCAGCTGACCACAGACCACAGGCCATTAGTACCAACTACAGTTACCTGACCACTGACAAGGCCGCACGTACCTCCCACAGCTGACCACAGACCACAGGGCCATTAGTACCCATTACAGTTACCTGACCACTGACAAGGCCGCACGTACCTCCCACAGCTGACCACAGACCACAGGGCCATTAGTGTCTCCTACAGTTACCTGACCACTGACAAGGCCGCACGTACCTCCCACAGCTGACCACAGACCACAGGCCATTAGTACCAACTACAGTTACCTGAGCACTGACAAGGCCGCAAGTACCTCCCACAGCTGACCACAGACCACAGGCCATTAGTACCAACTACAGTTACCTGACCACTGACTAGGCCGCACTTACCTCCCACAGCCAGCTGACCACAGACCACAGGCCATTAGTACCAACTACAGTTACCTGACCACTGACAAGGCCGCACGTACCTCCCACAGCTGACCACAGACCACAGGGCCATTAGTACCCATTACAGTTACCTGACCACTGACAAGGCCGCACGTACCTCCCACAGCTGACCACAGACCACAGGGCCATTAGTGTCTCCTACAGTTACCTGACCACTGACAAGGCCGCACGTACCTCCCACAGCTGACCACAGACCACAGGCCATTAGTACCAACTACAGTTACCTGAGCACTGACAAGGCCGCAAGTACCTCCCACAGCTGACCACAGACCACAGGCCATTAGTACCAATTACAGTTACCTGAGCACTGACAAGGCCGCATGTACCTCCCACAGCTGACCACAGACCACAGGCCATTAGTACCAACTACAGTTACCTGACCACTGACAAGGCCACAAGTACCTCCCACAGCTGACCAAAGGGCCATTAGTGTCTCCTACAGCTGGCTGACCACAGACCACAGGGCCATAACTGTCTCTTACAGCTGACTGACCACAGACCACAGGGCCATTAGTGTCTCCTACAGTTTGTTGACCACAGAACACAGGGCCATTAGTGTCTCCTACAGCTGGCTGACCACAGACCACAGGGCCATTAGTGTCTCCTACAGCTGGCTGACCCCTGACCACAGGGCCATTAGTGTCTCCTACAGCCAGCTGACCAAAGACCACAGGGCCATTAGTGTCTCCTACAGCTGACTGACCACAGACTGCAGGGGCATTAGTGTATCCTACAGCTGAGTGACCACAGACCACAGGGCCATTTGTGTCTCCTACAGCTGACCACAGACAACAGGGACATTTGTGTCTCCTACAGCCAGCTGACCACAGGGGAATTAGTGTCTCCTACAGCTGACAGACCAGAGGGCCATGAGTGTCTCCTGCAGCTGGCTGACTAGACCACAGGGCCATTAGTGTCTCCTACAATTTGTTGACCACAGAACACAGGGCCATTAGTGTCTCCTACAGCTGACTGACCACGTGTTTACAGCTGATTGCTATTTCTGGCTTACTTTACGAGAAAATACACACAGTAATCTTAATCCCTGCATATAAAACAATGCCTAGCAGGACAGGAAATATAATTTAAATGGTAAATCATCATGTCAAGATGTTTTATTGCAAATTTCACATGTTTACTGACCAAGTTTGTCATCACCAGTTCATTCCCCTGCATTCGCTGAAGGGATACGACATATTATTTGTTTTATTGCATATAATACTTGAATAATCTTATGCATTATGTGATACAGGTTTTTTGCTTCCATAGAATTTGGCTAGGGAAGATTATTCAGATTCAAATTCAGAAATCTGGAATATTGTTAATCCGGACTATATTAATTAAGAAACTGCAAGTGTCCACATAATTAAGGTTTGACTGTACACGAGGTCAGCCTACAAATACTCAAGTAAGGATTGACAAAACAATGGTTAAAAGAATTAGCAACAAGCATTACCGCCAGAGTATGAAAACACCCAACCAGCTGACTCATATAGTCACCCCCAATTCTTGTCTCAGGCAGTTTTTAACAAGCATGAAATACTCCTTATCGCCTGCCAACATGACATGTCCGGCTGTGTGCAAGGCAAGAAATATTGGACAGTTTTCAAGCACTGCTCCAGAAACGAGCACTACTGCCATTTTCAGTCTAAGTCAGTCGTTGCTATGGAAACTCAAAAAATATTTTTTTCAAAAATCCACAACTATCTAAAGGCACCAATTCAGCTCTACGTGCCAATTTTGGTTAAGATATCTCTCATTTATATTGAGTTCTGCTTCGGAATAAAATCATGATGGATGTGCGGAAAGACAGAAGGATGGACGAACAGCACCCATTCCTATATCCTCCTTCCATGTGACTGATGGACGGAAAGACAGAAGGATGGACAAACAGCACCCATTCCTATATCCCCCTTCCATGTGACTGATGGACGGAAAGACAGAAGGACAGACGAACAGCACCCATTCCCATATCCCCCTTCCATGTGACTGATGGACGGAAAGACAGAAGGATGGACAAACAGCACCCATTCCTATATCCCCCTTCTATGTGACTGATGGACGGAAAGACAGAAGGATGGACAAACAGCACCCATTCCTATATCCCCCTTCCATGTGACTGATGGACGGAAAGACAGAAGGATGGACGAACAGCACCCATTCCTATATCCCCCTTCCATGTGACTGATGGACGGAAAGACAGAAGGATGGACAAACAGCACCCATTCCTATATCCCCCTTCCACTTCATGGCAGGGGATAACAAGCACATACAGAAGACAACCTTCAACCCCCACGGGCTCACGTCTGGGTAAATGGCACAGAAGGTCAGGTAACCTCCAGATCTGTGACACAATGAACGTCATCCATCAATATGTTAAGAGTTGTACATATGTTCCTGATTTCTAAGTGGCTATCAAAGCCATGACTTGAGGGATGTTTGCGTCCACCACGGCAGAAACACCACTCAAAGATCAATTGGAAAAAATAGGCCAGCCTTGGTAACACATTCCTTGCTATTATTCCCCACCACAGAAAGTAAGTCACAAATAGCAATAAAAAAATATGATTCAGCAGAATGGGAAAGTGATTTTATTATCAGGTTTCAAGCTCCAGTAGAAGCAGACAGACGTCTACAGGGTATATGTCTAATATACCATCAACATCAGAATAAATGCAGATGAAATGATTATGTTTTTGGCAAGGCCTCAGACTTGGCAAGATTTATTATCTTAGGTACTTTTTAACATTGAAGACATGAAGTGTCAATATCAAAAAAACATTTCCAATGGGTAGCTGACCACATCCTACATGGCCATTAGTGTCTTCTACAGCTAGCTGACCACAGATCACAGGGTCATTAGTGTCTCCTACAGCTGGCTGACCACAGACCACAGGGGCATTAGTGTCTCCTACAGCTGACTGACCACAGACCACAGGGCCATTAGTGTCTCCTACAGCTGACTGACCACAGACCACAGGGCCATTAGTGTCTCCTACAGCCAGCTGACCACAGATCACAGGGCCATTAGTGTCTCCTACAGCTGGCTGACTAGACCACAGGGCCATTAGTGTCTCCTACAGCCAGCTGACTAGACCACAGGGCCATCAGTGTCTCCTAGAGCTGGCTGACCACAGACCACAGGGCCATTAGTGTCTTCTACAGCCAGCTGACCAAAGACCACAGGGCCATTAGTGTCTCCTACAGTCAGCTGACCACAGACCACAGGGCCATAAGTGTTTCCTAGAGCCAGCTGACCACAGACCACAGGGCCATTTGTGTCTCATACACCCAGCTGACCAAAGACCACAGGGCCATTAGTGTCTCCTACAGTCAGCTGACCACAGACCACAGGGCCATTAGTGTCTCCTACAGTCAGCTGACCACAGACCACAGGGCCATAAGAGTCTCCTACACCCAGCTGACCATAGACCACAGGGCCATTAGCGTCTCCTATACCCAGCTGACCAAAGACCACAGGGCCATTAGTGTCTCCTACAGCCAGCTGACTATAGATGACAGGGCCATTAGTGTCTCCTTCAGCTGGCTGACAACAGACCACAAGGCCATAAGAGTCTCCTACACCCAGCTGACTATAGACCACAGGGCCATTAGCGTCTCCTATACCCAGCTGACCATAGACCACAGGGCCATTAGCGTCTCCTATACCCAGCTGACCAAAGACCACAGGGCCATTAGTGTCTCCTACAGCTGGCTGACAACAGACCACAAGGCCATAAGAGTCTCCTACAATTTGTTGATCACAGACCACAGGGCCATTAGTGTCTCCTAAAGGCAGCTGACTACAGACAACAGGGACATTTCTGTCTCCTACAGCCAGCTGACTAGACCACAGGTCCATTAGTGTCTCCTACAGCTGGCTGACTATGGACAACAGGGACATTTGTGTCTCCTACAGCTGGCTGACCACAGACCACAGGTCAATTAGTATCTCCTACAGCTGGCTGACCACAGACCACAGGTCCATTTGTGTCTCTTACAGCTGGCTGACCACAGACCACAGGGCCATTAGTGTCTCCTACAGTCAGCTGACCACAGACCACAGGGCCATAAGTGTTTCCTAGAGCCAGCTGACCACAGACCACAGGGCCATTTGTGTCTCATACACCCAGCTGACCAAAGACCACAGGGCCATTAGTGTCTCCTACAGTCAGCTGACCACAGACCACAGGGCCATTAGTGTCTCCTACAGTCAGCTGACCACAGACCACAGGGCCATAAGAGTCTCCTACACCCAGCTGACCATAGACCACAGGGCCATTAGCGTCTCCTATACCCAGCTGACCAAAGACCACAGGGCCATTAGTGTCTCCTACAGCCAGCTGACTATAGATGACAGGGCCATTAGTGTCTCCTTCAGCTGGCTGACAACAGACCACAAGGCCATAAGAGTCTCCTACAATTTGTTGATCACAGACCACAGGGCCATTAGTGTCTCCTAAAGGCAGCTGACTACAGACAACAGGGACATTTCTGTCTCCTACAGCCAGCTGACTAGACCACAGGTCCATTAGTGTCTCCTACAGCTGGCTGACTATGGACAACAGGGACATTTGTGTCTCCTACAGCTGGCTGACCACAGACCACAGGTCAATTAGTATCTCCTACAGCTGGCTGACCACAGACCACAGGTCCATTTGTGTCTCTTACAGCTGGCTGACCACAGACCACAGGGCCAATAGTGTCTTCTACAGCTGACTGACCACAGACAACAGGGCCATTAGTGTCTCTACAGCTGACTGACCACAGACCACAGGGCCAATAGTGTCTCTACAGCTGACTTCAGACAACATGGCCATTGGCGTCTCTTACAGCTGGCTGACTATGCTTGTAGCAAGAGGCGACTAACTGAATCAGGTGGTCAGGCTCACTGACTCGGTTGATGCCTGACATCGTATCCCGATGGCATAGATTGATGCTTAGATGTAAATCACTGGATTGTTTGGCCCAGATTTGATTATTTACAGACTTATTTGATTATTTG
The DNA here is from genome assembly GCF_022045235.1 of Haliotis cracherodii. Lineage (NCBI taxonomy): Eukaryota > Metazoa > Mollusca > Gastropoda > Lepetellida > Haliotidae > Haliotis > Haliotis cracherodii. Next base: position 9,263,065 of record NW_027266279.1, on the reverse strand, counting down.
TCGCCTCTTACAAGCATGGGTTGCTGAAGATGAATTCTAACCTGGAACTTCACAGGGTTATGATAATCTTACCCGACACATATTAAATCAGACTTCATGGTCAACGATGGCTTTGTGGAGATCAGCCGACATGGGGTTTAACTTCGCATTCAAGATTATTGTACTTATAATAGCAATTCACATGCGTGTGTGAGTGTGTGTGTGGCTGCTTGTACTGGTCCGGACAAATATTTCATAGATCTAGCCCATTGAGATACCATGCCGCAGTTTGTCATGGATACCCAACTCAGACACAGTATGCAGACTCCCAGCCTACCAGCCTTGTTTTATTCTCTAAATATCGAGTTCCAGGCAGGACAACAACAAGTACCATCTTTTAACAACATCTTGTGGTATGATTCAGCCAGGAATCAAACCACAAGCCACTCTGACACACTATCCACTTGACCACAGAGGCTTTGTCTGGGTCAAGTAATTTTTCAAGACGAAAGTATGCATCATGTTCATTATCTATTGGATGTCAACACTCTTCCAGGCCCTACGGTACAATGACCAAGATCCCTGTATTGAAGCTGTGAAATTGCCTGGTCAACTGACCATGAAGGGCCACAGCTATCAAACCTTTCCTAAACACACTGGTCGTGACACACTCCAGTGTTTATGTGACAGACATACCTGGCGGTTAGCTTACAGTCATATCGCTCATTGACACCTTGGTAAGATTCAAGTCACATGATATAATGGGTAAGGGACCATTTCAAGTTCTTACGGGGAGGCCTGGGATTTTATTGAAAAACAAATATCCCTGAAAATGCTTGACAAAAATAATAACGCTTTATGCTGTGTCTAACAGAAAAAAACAACGTGGTAGGTGTTTTTAAAAAAATTATATTTTGGCTCATAGTTTTAATTTGAAAAAGACCAGGGCCCCGTTCCACAAAGCGATCGTAGCGCTAAGATGATCGTAACTCCCATACTTTAACATAGACTTACGACAGACTTAGCGCTAAGATCGCTTTGTGGAACGGGGCCCTGGGCCCACTTGCACAAAGCGATTTTAGCACTAAGATGATCGTAACTCCTATACTTTAACATAGGCTTACAATAGTCGGAGCGCTAAGATGGCAGTCAGAGCGCTAAGATGGCTTTGTGCAAGTGGGGCCTGGTTTTGCAGCAGTAGCTGAACAAAAAATATCCAGTCTCCATACAAAATCCCAGCCCCAAACCCTCAAATATCAAATGGAATGTCCCTGAGTATTTCTACTTCGCAAAACCAATACTTGTGACTGCAGTTATTTATCTTCCGATATTGTTTCGACTGAAAGAATGTACTGAGGTCTTGTATACAATACCCTGCAGTGCTGATATCATTGCAACAGAAAGAATATACTAAGGTCATGAATACAACACACAAAAGTCACAATATTTTTAGCCCAGATACGATACAGTGAAGTTACAATATGATTATGACTGAAATAATACACTGAAGTTACAAAATGATTACAAATGAAGACACAGAAGTTATGATAGATAACGTGAGTGAGTTGGGTTTAATGCCGCTTTTAACAGTATTCCAGTTATATCACGGCGTGTCAGCTTAATGCGGGAGGAAAGCCCGAAGAGATGCAGATCTCAAGACGTTTACGAACATGGGTATGGTGCTGACAAACTTAGAAACATGATCAGGGCGAACTGTATTTGAACGCACAATTATAGGTTTCTGGCGTGACCAAGGGACACAACTTTGCACAGCAAATCGCGGCGCCTTAGACGACTGGGCCACACATGCCCCCTGATAGATTACTACTGAAGATACTGAAGGTACAATATCATAATGATCACAATAGTGCACTTAAGTTACGATATGATTAGGACAGAATATACTGAATTTACAATGTGATTACACCAGAATACACTGAATTTATGGTATTATTGGGACAGAATATACTGAACTTACAATGTGATCACGACAGAATACACTGAATTTACGATGTGATGACTCAGATCATACTGAAGTTACGATGCGATTACAACCAAACTGATAAACTGATATGATTATGATTGAAATAACACACTGATATTACAATAAGATTATGTCTGAAATATTACACTGAAGTTACGATATGATTACGACTGAAGACATTGAGAACATGATATGATTAGGCACATGCATACTTCAGACATGATACAATTAGGTTTAAAATGATACACTGAACGAAGGTACAATATTTCATCTATAAATGAAAATTTCAGGATGGGTTCAACAGTGAAATTTTCTTGTTTGTTTTAATGGATTTCTATAATGGGTGTACGTAATGTACAGTGACAAGGCATATATTCAGTGTTCATGTCTTAATCATGTTAATGGGGCGGTAAGATTAATCGAAGGAAAGGAAAAGTATTTTGTGAGAGATGTCACTGATATATACATAGCCTACAGACATGTATGGACACATTCCATATAAGTATGGGCATGACCTAATGTACTATTTCCCTAAAAACATATTCATTTGATGGGAGACATTAACTGAACCTATTCCAGCTTATAGTTCACAGTTGACTGAAGTAATTTCAATAGTAATGCATCTAATAATAGAAAACCAGGAAGACTTTATTAATCTATTTTATTCACAAAATCACATATTGTTACAATTTTACAAAAGAAAAATGTTGTTTTTTGTCTTTTGTTTTTCCGAATACTTTGTAATTAAACTTTCAAAATATTCATACAAAAAAAAAACTATGATGAAGAAAAATATCTGTTTTAGTCACATATCTATCCCTTGAAATTTGTTTGATTGTCAAAGAGATCTTTACCATGTTTACTGTTGGCACTGTATAAAAATAACCTTGTAACTGTGATTTGAACTGATTTCTGAATTTTCCAGTTTTAAAGTTGCTGGACCCATTACCATGCAAATAAAAATGTAAGCCCTCCGTGGTCTAGTGGTAGAGCATCTGCCCAGAGAGCGGAAGGTCCGGGGTTCGATCCCATGCCGCATCATGCCAAAAGACCTAAAAATATGGTACTTGTTGTTACCCTGCCTGGTGCTTGGCATTAAGGGGCTAAAACAAGGACTGGTCGGCTCGGAGTCAGTATACTGTGTCTGAGTGGGGTATTCATGTTAAATTGCGGCATGGTATCTCAGTGTGCTAGCACTATAAATCGGCATCAGTCCAGACATGTACAAGCAGCCACACATACAGGCACTAAATTAGTGCAATAATCTTGGACGTGATGTTTAACCCCATTTCACCTCACCTCACCTCACCTCACCTCTATCACCTCACCTCTCCTAAAACAGTAAAACTCAACACAATATCTAATAAACATGATAAAAAAAACGCGAGAACTCTTTCAAAAAAATTTGTTTTTATATGAAATTTAGAGGATAGATATATGCAAAGCTGTGTTTGATGTAAGAGATGTTCCCCTGTAGATTTATTAACAGCACTAATTGATTTGGAACCGTATAGCCGACATGATTTCAAATGTTAAGTTTAGCACCAATACAACCACAGGCAATACACAACTCTTCAATAAAAATCACAGTATGTTCATCTCATAAATACCTGATAAAAATTGATTGGAAAGATTTTTAATGGAAGCTGTACATTTTTTTACTACACCAAGGCGAAATTTAATTTTGTTGATAGTCATAATGAGTGAAGTGGAATGGGTTGAATGTAATGTTTTGACTTGACACAAAACACTGGCTTTTCACCACTTACCATACCCTCTTGCCTGACTGAGTGAGTATAAATTTAGTGTTGTATCAGGAAAGTGTTTAGTCTTTGATAGGCATTTAGAAGTTTAAAGAACATGAGGACATAAATCATTTCTTGGCAACAACTGATGAATGGGTAAGAAGTAGCCCTGAAACATTGTTACAAAGAATAAAGAAGTTTGAGGATGTCAGAAATATGTTAGGCCTATTCAGCGAGTATTTGACCCGTGAAGATCCGGGGAAGAGTAGGTCTTCAGCAACCCATGCTTGCTGTAAAAGGCGACTATGCTTGTCGTAAGAGGCGACTAACGGGATCGGGTGGTCAGGCTCGCTGACTTCATTGATGCATGTATTCGATCCCAACTGTGTGGATCAATGCTCATGATGTCAATCACTGGATTGTCTGGTCCAGACTCGATTATTTACAGACCACCGACAAATAGCTGGAATACTGCTGAGTGCAAAGTAATGAAATGGTGTTGTGAACTGTACTGTAAGATTTGATGATTGTTATGATTACAGGACCTATATATTTTTTGTCACGAATTTGGTGCAATGAATATTATTGTGTGTTCTATACATTTGTACGTACTGGAGCCACTTTTCTCTATCATGTAAAAGCAGAGTGCTGAAAGCTCTCTCTCTCTCTCTCTCTCTCTCTCTCTCTCTCTCTCTCTCTCTCTCTCTTTCTCTCTCTCTCTCTCTCTCTCTCTCTCTCTCTTGTACAAATGACAATCAATCACAGACCATCTTAAGTAACAACAGGTCCTACACCACAAAGGTTTGGCTGTTCATAATGTTGACAGTGTGTCTGGACCCTATCTTAATATTCATGGGCTACTTAAAGACCAAGATGACGGAATCAGCACAGCCAAAGCCAACCTGTTGCTTCGGGCTGCTATATAAAGGCCTACTAAAGAGAGCGTTAAACCATCAAACAGAATATGTTTATGTGAATTCCACACTATGAGTTCACACGGAACCTAAGTCATGTTGTGAATGCTACACAAATATATATTATATATTGGAATGATATTATTTGTGCAGGTGGTCAAGCCAAAACTACATGGCCATGTACATTTAGCATGTTGAGTTGGTGCTTTACTACAGAGAGAGACCTAGGATATTTTGAGTGTGTGTGCAATGTGTGTGTGCGTGCGTGCGTGTGTGGTTGGGGTGGTGTTGGTGGGGGATGTTCTAGACTAACATTTAGTCCCATAATTAAAGATTAAACTAACTTAAATTAAATATATAGATCTACAAAATAAAAAATATAATCCAGGAGACGTCCAGAACAATGCTCAATTTCTAAGCTGAAGACGGGAGAGGTCGGGTAGCCTAGTGGTTAAAGAGTTTGCTCGTTACGTCGAAGACCCGGGTTCGATTCCCGACATGGGGACAATGTGTGAAGCCCATTTCTGGTGTTCCCTGGCGTGATATTGCTGGAGAATTGCTAAAAGCGGCGTAAAACCATACTCACTCACTCACTCTGAGCTGAGGCAATCTAGACTTGCCAAATCATTAAAGACGGAGTTGGATTCATGACCTAGCATGTAGTGAGTGAGTTAGGTTTGTTCTGTTTTGAACAGGTGATTAAAGATTTCTTTGTTCAAGGGGTGCGTGGGGACCTTCTAGTTACCATAGTTACAAAAGATTTTATACAATTGAAATCAGGTGACCATGTTGATGATAATAATAACCTTTTCTGTATCTGAATCTCCAGGGCTTCTGTCATGTAATCGGAGTTATGTTTGTCCATGTGTCCCTCGTGATATTGCTGGACTATTTCTAAAAGTGGTATACCCAAACTCAGTCATCCTCTCACCCACCAACCCATCCATCCATCCATCCATCCATCCATCCATCCATCCTCCCACTCACTCACCTACTCATGTAATTATCATTATCCATACGTTTGTCTGGTCTACATGTGTCAAAATAAATCAAACATTGGCTACATAATAATATGAATGAGTTTAACAACACTCTTAACAGTATTCCAGGTATAGGTGGGAGGAAAGCCCGAAGTGATACAGGTCTCCAACATTTATCCTTAGCTGACAAAACTAGAAACATAATCGGGGCGAACTTGGTTTGGACCCCACAATCATTGGTTCTGGTGTGCCCAAGACAACTGGGCCACCCGTGCCCCCAGCTAACATAATAAACATCACAAGGTATTATTGATAAAAACTATGACTTCTAATTGTTTGATTGACATTCTAGAAGTTGATTCTAGACGTAATACTTCACAGATAACTATAAACCAATAAACCAGATGCTGTCATCAATAACGTTGTATCCATGAATTAATTATTTCTGACCCATGAAGTTCCAAGGAAGAATAGGTCTTCAGCAACCCATGCTTGCCGTAAAAGGCAACTATGCTTGTCGTAAGAGGCGACTAACGGGATCGGGTTGTCAGGCTGGCTGACTAAAGGTTGATGCATGTCATCGTATCCCAATTGCGTGGATCAATGCTCATGATATTAATCACTGGATTGTCTGATCCAGACTTGATTATTTACAGCCCGCCGCTGGAATATTGCTGAGTGCGGCATTAGACTAAAATCTAGTCTCTGAAATGAACATATCGTACATAAAAACAGTTGTTCAGTTATCTTAATAAAAATATAATAAAAAGGAGCCCAGTGACTCTTTTCATTTTCAGATTTTCCTGATACTGCAGTGATCTAGACTTGCCAAACATTATAGACTTGCATGGGCTGTATTTGATATATATTTGTATCAGGGTCTGTAAGACAGACTAAGTGCAGCATCAACAACAAACAACCAAAATCTAATTGTTTATTTGTGTGCCATTACGATTTAAACCCTGTCATTTGCCCTCTAACACAAACAATTCAAAGCCAGTCAAGCACTTTTCCTTTTTCACATGAAATACTGTGACTGTCAGCAAAATTCAATGTTTCTCTTTCTCCAGCGTTCAAGGTCATTCATCGGGGATCTCTGTCAATTACTGTTGGCTGTTATGTAAAACTGGGAGACACACATAGAACCAGTCTATACGTAGGAAATCTCAGATTAAACGACATCTCATTGCTGACCACGGTCAGCAGGATTAGCAGGACAAACAATCACTAATCCTACAATCGTCTTGTTATTCTAAGACAAACATACAAAAACAAAGATAAATAATTGTTTTAATGTCGGTGAGGTGAAATGGGGATTAATGCCGGGTTCAAGATTATTTCACTCATATATTGACATGAAGACACATAACAGACCTGTATAGAGCCGACCAGTTTTATCCTCTTGTTAATGTCGAACGCCAGACATGGAAACAACAAGTACCATGTTGTTATGTCTTTCGGTTGTTTGTTTGTTTGTTTAACGACGCACTCAGCAATATTCCAGGGTTTTTTTATGGAGGCCTGTATATAATTGAGTCTGGACCAGACAATCAAGTGACTGACATCATGAGCATTGATTTACACAATTGCTTTTTCAAACAAGACCCCGTGTAGATCCGGGTTAGAACAGGTCTTCAGCCACCCATGCTTGCCGTAAAAGGCGACTATGCTTGTCGTAAAAGGCGACTATGCTTGTCGTAGAGGTGACTAACGGGATTGGGTGGTCAGGCTTGTTGACTTGGTTGATGCATGTCATCATATCCCAATTGCATATAGATCGATGCTCATGATGTCAATCTCTAGATTGTTTGGTCCGGACACGATTATTTTCAGACCACCGTCACATACCTGGAATATTGCTGAGTGTGGCGTTAAACACAAAACAAAACAAAATTTTAAACATGTCATAAAGGTATGGGCAGCTGTAACAAAATGTCACATTGAATATGCTTGAACATCCATCACATCCCTACTGATCATCAATGCCCTGATCACAAAGGGCAAGGTCATGTGTGACATCAGTGGAGGTCTTTCATGCTCTTAAGAATGATTGTCAGAGAATATCCCCATGGCAGTACACAGATCGGTCGCAGAAACTGGGGCAGTCCCTCCTCAGGCCATATTATATAAATCACTTATACTTAAGGTACTTTTAAAAAAGAGGACTGTAAAAAATATTTTGCCAAATCATTTATTTTCTCTGTGAAGAAAATTTTGTTTCACAAATGAAGACATGATAGATGTATTTCATAAACTTGGCCATGTTGGCATAAATGTGGACTACTTGAAAAAAAAATTAGGATCTTACTCAGCAATTGTGCATGTGCAAGTGTAGAAATGAGTGAGTGAGTGAGTGAGTGAGTGAGTGAGTTGAGTTTAACGGCACTTTTAACATTATTCCAGTTATATCACGGCGTGTCAGCTTAATGTGGGAGGAAAGCCCTAAGTGATGCAGGTCTCAGACGTTAACCACTTCGGTGAAACCCACGAGCACGGGTATGGTTTTGACAAACCTTGAAACATAATTGGGGTGAACTGGGATTCGAACCCACAATCATAGGTTTCTGGCGTGCCTAGGTCTCATTCATACAAACACATCTGATAATTTCTATGGTTAAATGATTTAATGATTTCTTTATGTTGTGTTAATCTTTTTAATTATGTTTATTTGTTGTTGTTTTTTATTTTTTTATACCAAACTCAGCAATATTCCAGCTATATGACGGCGGTCTGTAAATGATCAAGTCTGGACCAGACAATCCAGTGACTGACATCATGAGCATTGATCTACACAACTGGGATATGATGACATGCATCAACCAAGACAGCGAGTCTGACCACCCGATCCTGTTAGTCGCCTCTTACACACTTGTATATACATTGATGTTTACCTGTGGCAAATTTACACCACAAACAAACATATATAATACTTAATCTCCTTCACATGGTTTATCAGATAATTGTACTTTCACATTCCTGGAATATCTACAGAAATAATCTGCTTAGGACTCAGATTAAAGACCTTGCTTGCTGAGGCCGAAAATATGTAACCTTGGCAAGACCATATTACCTCATAATTGAGGTATTCAATATACTGACACCTCAAGAACAGACTGAGAAGATAGCATCACCAAGTACATATCAGTCTAACCATGTGTCAGCGGGGTCCCCAACTCTGTAAAATCCTGTATTCACCAAGACAGTAAAACCCTGTATTCCCCTAGACAGTAAAGCCCTGTTTTCACCAAGACAGTAAAACCCTCTGTACAAAGACATCAAGACAGTTAAACCCTGAACACACCAAGACATAGTCTGTCATACAGACCCTGAAACAAATATATCCAATACAGCTCATGCAAGTCTATAATGTTTGGCAAGTCTAGATTACTGCAGTATGCAAATGAAGTAAGTATCTGGTATCCTTTTTATTATATTTTATAACTATAACTTAACAACTGTTTTTTTCTGTAAAATATGTTCATTTCAAAGACTAGATGTTAGTCTAACCAAGACAGTAAAACCATCTTACATCAAGACAGTAAAACCCTGTACACGCCAAGACAGTAAAAGCCTGTATACATCAAGACAGTAAAACTCTCTTACGTCAAGACAGTAAAAGCCTGTATAAAACCTTTTACATCCAGACAGTTAAACCCTGTATAAAATCCTCTTACATCAAGGGGCGCGGTCGGGTAGCCTAGTGGTAAAAGCGTTCGCTCGTCACGCTGAAGACCCGGGTTCGATTCCAGACATGGGTACAATGTGTGGAGCCCATTTCTGGTGATATTGCTGGAATATAAACCCCTCTTACATCAAGACAGTAAAAGCCTGTAAACATCAAGACAGTAAAACCTTCTTACTTCAAGAGAGTAAAACCCTGTATAAAACCCTCTTACATCAAGACAGTAAAAGCCTGTAAACATCAAGACAGTAAAACCCTCTTACATCAAGACAGTAAAACCCTGTATAAAACCCTCTTACATCAAGACAGTAAAAGCCTGTAAACATCAAGACAGTAAAACCCTCTTACATCAAGACAGTAAAAGAATGTAAACATCAAGACAGTAAAACCCTCTTACATCAAGACAGTAAAAACAGTAAACAGAGAAGTTATAATACACCCTGTATATTTGCTACATAATCTCTAGGATTTTATATAATATCTCAGGGATTTTATTAATACAACTTCCATTTAGATTGTAACATATGAATGCTTCTCAAGAGAAACTGATATTGCATTTGAACACAATGTAATGAAATGTAAAATCAATGACAAATGTTTTCTTTCCTGAAGTTCATGGAAAGTGTGTTGAAACATAAAAATGTTAATAAATGTTGTTATAAGTTTCTTTTTTTCTGTTTATAAGTTAGATAAAGCATTTAGTTTTTATGAGATTTATCCTTTGGATAAAACCTCTTTAAGGCTGACGCCTCTCAGTTTTATCCTGAGGATGGGGTTTTAAATGCACTAAGACAGTAAAACCCTTTCTGCACCATCACATAAAACCCTGTATACACCATCACATAAAACCCTGTATACACCATCACATAAAACCCTGTATACACCATCACATAAAACCCTGTATACACCATCACATAAAACCCTGCATAAAAGACAGCAAAACCCTGTATACACCAAGAAGGAAGTGTTTTGGGTCACTACTTCAAAACATACCATTTTTTCTTCTGAAATCCTAAATATTGTTATTATTCTTATATTTCTCAACACTCTTTTCAGGACATGCTGAAGGCAAAAAACATTGCCAGTACCTTCAACATGTTCAAGAACCAGTTATTTACCTCACATAGTTATTTATCCCTAACCCCCAGAATATCAAAATATCAATTTCTTGACTAGAGTTGATACAATTGATTTCAAAAAGACACTCGGATGGCATTTTCTGTGTCCCTTTCCGTGTTTGCACAGCCCCTGGGCAACCATTAGGGTAGTCAGGTGGATAAAAAGTTGACACAAAGTTCAGTCCTCATTTGAATTGAAATAAGAAGTATTGGAATGAATGGCCATATCTGCAACATAGATCAGCTTACCCGGTCAAGGGAGGGGGACCACCTCAGTGTAAAGACCTGGGATGGGGGCGGTGAGGGGTGGGGGTGGGCGAGATGGAGGAGATGAAGGATTAAACAACGGCAAAAGTGAGCGTGGCTCACTAGTACTCCCGACCCGCCTAGTTTGTCAGTAGTTTCAAATTAAACCAGAGCTTGCCACTAACATGGCTATATCCCCCACCCCTGTTGCAGAATTTATGACATAATTAAATCTAAACAAACCCTAACCTTTTTTAACCAGGGTGGAACTTGCCATGGAAACGTAAAAAAATGTAAATTTCTAAAATTTCTCAATAGCAAAAGGCACCAGTTCAGCATGTACCTGACAAACCTGCAAAGTTTCATGCAAAAATATTGAACGGTTTTCTGAGTTATGCTCTGGAAACGAACCCTACCCTCACAGAACCTAAGTCCATCTTGTTGCCATGGAAACGTAAAAAAATGTAAATTTCTAAATAGCAAAAGGCACCAGTTCAGCATGTACCTGACAGACATGCAAAGTTTCATGAAAAAATATTGAACAGCTTCTGAGTTATGCTCCAGAAACGAAACGTGAGCCCGTTTCTATATCCCACGCCAACTTCGTTGGGCGGGGGATAATAATGGATAGGGTTAGGTTTTGAAAAATGCATCAAAAAATGGAAAAATAATAAAAACATTTTTTTTCTTTTGACTGCATCCCTCCATATGACACAGATTATATGTAATAAGTTTGAGATGAATCCACTGAATAGTTTAAGAGAAATTGTGCGGACAAAGTTTTTGGACGGACGGACGGAAACTTGGTATAACCATATACCACCGACCTAAAAGGTCCGGGGTATAATAACTAGGGGGTGAATGGGGGTGGGTGGTGTTTGACAGGATGGTGATGGTGGGAGGGCAAAGAGAGGCAAAGGTTGGGTCGGTGTAAATACGGCTGGGACGAGTTCAAATTTACCCACCCCTCTATTACCAAACCCGACTCAGGTACCTCCTGTAGGTCTCAAGAGACGAGTACAAAATGCCCATATTAGTGACATGTAGTGTAACCATGGAGTTCTAGATCATTTTTGTCCTTAAACAATGTATCAGGTGACTTACCACGGGTCCAGGAAGCCCTATGGGTCCTACTCAGTACCTACTCGACCCAAGTATCCAAGCAACCTGTCCCAGCCCTAGTGGGGTAAGGGGATGATATAAGGGAGATACATAGAGGAGGTGGAGTAGAGTAAAAGGAGGGTAAGAGTTAAGAGAGAGTTAGGGGACTGGGGCAAAATGGCTATTTTGTATATATACCAGTGAGGCGCAGTAAAAAACGACATATTGATTCAGGTGAAAGAGATAACAAAGGTGGTCAATGAAAATGCGAAAATTACAATAGTATTTCCTGTTATGCTTATAAGCCCTGTCTTTATATGCAGAGGTATTAAAGATGAAATGGTGTTTAACGTTCTCGCCAAAGATTATTGCACGTGTGTGTGTCTGGCTGCTTGTACTAGTCCAGACTTATGCCGATTTATAGTGCTAGCTCACTGAGATACCATGCCGCAGTTTGACATGAATACCCCACTCAGACACAGTATACTGACTCCGAGCCGACCAGTCCTTGTTTTAGCCCCTTAATGCCAAGCACCAGGCAGGGTAACAACAAGTACCATCTTTTTAGGTCTTTTGGCATGATGCGGCATGGGATCGAACACCGGACCTTCCGCTCTCCGGGCGGACGGTCTAACACTAGACCACGGAGGCGGTCTTATATGCAGAGATTAAGATAACAGTGCATAGTTGTCTCGTAAAATAATCCAGAAATAGCATCAACTGCACACACCTTTTCTTCTGCCGATCTACCACATTTTGTTAAAATATACCCAATATAAGAAATGAGAAGAATTCTAAAAGTTTCCTGACCTTGGCCTACTGAACACCTCTTCCAGGCAATCATAACATAACCCTAGGCCGGTTCTTGGTATCCTGATACCCTGATTCAGATCCCCCTTTTTCTTGTCCCTCCAGGAATACCAACAGGGCTTCTGGACAACCGAACAACACCCTGATTTATTGGTCACAGTATGATATGGATGGAAAGAACTATGGCTGTAAGAGACATTGCTGGGTCCTTGTCTTTGTTCAAGAATCCGTCACTTCCTTTATCTTGACACCCCACTCATCTCAGTCGTATGTCCTCCTCACGGCTGTCTCAAGGGACTTCACTTAGTCAATTAGGACTGAAAGTGGGGCGGAGCACATAATTAGGGAGGGACAGGTCTGTCTGTCTGTCTGTCTGTCTGTCTGTCTGTCTGTCTGTCTGTCTGCTCCTACTAGTCTGGACCAATGCCGATTTTAAAATGCTAGCCCAATGAGATACTATGCCAGAGTTTAACATGAATACCCCACTCAGACACAGTATACTGACTCCGAGCTGACCAGTTCTTGTTTTAGCTCGCTGAGATACCATGCCAACAGTTTAACCTGACTCAGGTGAATATCCCACTCAGACAAAGTACACTGACTCAGTGCTTGTTTTAGCCCTTCAATGCCGAGCGCCAGACAGGGTAACAACAAGTACCATCTTATAATGTCTTTTAGTATGACGCAGCAAGGGATCGAACCCGGGACAGACATTCCACTCTCCGGGGGGACGCTCTACCACTAGGCCCCGGAGGCGGTCAGTGAGGGATGGGGTGGGGTGGAGCAGAGAGAAATTGGATGGGTAGGGATAGCGAGGGATGGGGGGTGGTGGTGGGGGTGGGGGGTGGTTGGATGAGATAGGATAGTGAGGGATCATCATATCTTGAAGTACGGCTGAATAAAAACTGACTTTCTGTTTTTATTCTCACTAAACTGTGAAAATAGTTTTCCTAATAACCAGGTGCACATCATCCATCAATGCTAAACATCCAATCATAACAGAACACATTACATCCTTACAGTAACATATTCCACAATCACACACACATTCTGCATTTTTAACACAACAGGATTATCTAGACTTGCATATGCTCAAAGGCCAATATTCATTCCCAAGTCTGCTTCAAATGAAACTAAACATGCTAAAAATTACCAGTTTGAATTACAAATTTCCCAGTTCCAGAGTTTACGAAAATAAAGACATAACAAATCCAATTTTGAATAATATCACAATTGTTCCCCAATTTGCCTGCAGAGGGCACTTAGTTAGGACTCCCACACAAAACCCTGAAACTACTGTGACATACAGCCATCAAAAGGCAAATTTTATACAAGAGGCTTAGGTCAAGGGCTGGGACGGGTAACTCGGGTACTCGGGTCAGGTGGGTCCTCAGTAGAACGCCGGTACCCACAGGACTACCCGGGCCCGTGGTAAGTCACGTGATACATTGTTCAATGACAAAAACTAACTAGAACTCAGTGGCTACACTTCAAAGGGCTAATGTTCGCATTTCTTTCTGACAATGAACACATTCCTTTTTGACTTGTATGTTTGAGTAAAGACAAAGCTTCAGTCAACTTCAGCGTAAGCATGATCTTATCGTCCCGGGTAGCCGGGAAGGGTCTGGTATACCTGGGTAATAGTGAGTGAGTATGGTTTTACGCCGCTTTTAGCAATATTCCAGCAATATTACGGCGGGGGACACCAGAAATGGGTTTCAAACATTGTACCCATGTCGGGAATCGAACCCAGGTCTTCGGTGTGACGAGGGAACGCTTTAACCACTAGGCTACCCGACCGCCCCTGTACCCGGGTAATAAATTTGGACTCGCATAAATTGATATATCCCACTAAGCCCCCTTCCCCCAACCCCCTCCTCGCCATAAGATATTTCTGTCCCCCATGGAATGTATCTGTCTCTGACTGACATAGTTCAATATGATAGTATCAAATATCTGCTTCACTATGCACTATGAGACACAGGTGGGTTCAAGTACAACGGAACACAGTCTATGGTATTTAACCTCTCAAGTGTATGAATAAAGACCTAATGTATTGAGCCTGTATCTACACGCGAAGGAGAATAAGACGACCCTCACAATGGTTGTCAGTTCCTGATGAAAAACAGCCCTGATCAAACGAAGAATTTTATCGCGAGAGGCTTAAGTCATACATTGATATATTGAGGTCAAAGATATCGAACTATAAAATGAAGTGTTCAATATAGAGGGTGTATAGATGCTGCCCTGAGTGAAATATATACCCCGAACTTTGATCACTATATACATACACAGCCCTCAACAAACAAAAATGTACTCCTTTGCCTGTTAATATTAAGCTTTACAGAGTTGTCTACCTTGATGGGTCATCCAACCCATGTTGATTTTTATTTGCATTACTTTAGGAAAATGATTACAACTTGGTCAAACATGTGTTTCTTGCTCGTTAAACCTATAATATCTAAGAATTGACTTCAAATTTTTTTGAATTTGTGGACTTATAAGATAAAAATTGGTGTGTCAACAACAAAAACTTCACAGACTGCTAATTTAAACATTAACATGCAAAAACATGTAGACAACAATATGGTGTGAGTGAGTGAGTTGGGTTTAACGCCGCTTTTAACAGTATTACAGTTATATCACGGCGTGTCTGCTAAATGTGGGAGGAAGGCCCGAAGTGATGCAGGTCTTAGACCTTTACCACTTCGGTGAAACCTACGAGCACAGGTATGGTGCTGACAAACCTAGAAACAATTAACGGGGCAAACCGGGGTCCGAACCCAAAATCATAGGTTTCTGGCTTGCTAAAGAGACACAACTCTGCACATCGAATCGTGGCGCCTTAGATTTGTTAGACGACTGGGCCGCCAATTGGGCCGCCGTTCATGTCAATAATAACAAGCTCCGCCTATTCTTTTACCAACAAATCAGGAACTGGGTCTTCGGCATGACGAGGAAAAGCTTTGACCATGTTGACCACTAGACTACCATACATTACCATTACAACAAAGATAGAAACAGGAAAGAAATCAATATCTAATCAATAACCATTTAGAGTAAAACTCTTGCGCCACAAGCCTATTTTGAAAGTGATTCCAATGAAAATCTGTTATCAAGTGCCCTATTTATACAAACCAGTACTCTTAAACTACACAAATACAAAAACAAATTTGACATTTCTCACACTCAAATAACATCTTGATAAAAAAAAATCAAAGCTAAACCATTTTAAACATTAACTTAATATGTTCATACAATTTGAGAATATACTAAAACTGTCTTTTATTGAAATAAGTGTACTTTTAATTTCAAATTGATATTTTTCAAAATTTAATAATTTTAAAATCATAAAAAAATTTACAGTTGATTTTCGCCTGTTTGCATTGTTATAAAATTAGTCAGGGATATTTTCTAATTAGAATCTTACTCAGGGATCTCCAGGGACAAATATTATGACAGGGAATATGAAGACATAATTCTTAATTTCAAACTCTGTTTGTTTTCACAGACTATACACAGTACATTGACATATACTCCCATGACTGTCGTTTATTGACCTCTGTGGTATGATGATCTTTAGGGATCTTATCTGCACATGAACAGCGATTGTACCAACACAACAACACTGTGACAACTTATACTCATTAAAGCTATTTCTATTTTCCCTCCAGCTAGAGGGAGCCTCAGGCCCTTGGAAGGAGCCATGGAGCTCATCAGTGAAAGGGGCAGACCAACATAGTGGTGTATAATGAAGTATTTAACAGTGTATTGCATGTCCGTGAAATGGTACAGAGAAAAGGGAATATCTTGTTGTAATAGTGGGTTAGTGAGTTACACCATCTGCAATAACTGTGTGAGTGAATGAGTGAGTGAGTATCTTGATTGAGTATCTTGATTGAGTATCTTGATTGAGTATCTTGATTGAGTGAGTATCTTGAATGAGTATCTTGATTGAGTGAGTGAGTATCTTGATTGAGTATCTTGATTGAGTGAGTGAGTATCTTGATTGAGTACCTTGAGTGAGTGAGTGAGTATCTTGATTGAGTATCTTGAGTGAGTGAGTGAGTGAGTGAGTGAGTGAGTGAGTGAGTGATGATTTTAAATAATTATTCCCAGGATATCACAGCAGGGCACATAAAAAATTCAATTATCCATTTGCGAAGGTTTGGTATGACAAGAAAACACTTTCATCACCCAGACCACCTCCGAGGTCTAGTGGTAGAGCGTCCGCCCTGAACATTTTTATGAGGCTGCCTACAAGAACAGTTCTACATGAATTACACAATAACAAATGTTATATTTGGGATAACACTTTCTTAGTAGAGTACACATTCTAGTACTTTTTGGGGTTGAGTCTCATCCGGGATTCGAACCCACACTGCCACAGTGAGGCACTTTATCATGTTTATCGCCAGCACACAAAGTCAGCGATCTAACCCACTCAGCCACTGGCATTGTGTGGCATTGTGTGTCTTTGTGTGGCGTTGTGTGGCATTGTGAGTTCATGTAATACATAGGATCACAAAAATCTTCAAAAACACAATTATAAATAATTTCAATTAAAATATTTCCATCTTAATTTTGCAATATTTATTCAAAATCCTGGATGCGCCTCAGACTAAGTGGTTTTTGCAATGACTAGTTCCTTGCTTCAGGTGAACGAAA
The DNA here is from genome assembly GCF_022045235.1 of Haliotis cracherodii. NCBI lineage: Eukaryota > Metazoa > Mollusca > Gastropoda > Lepetellida > Haliotidae > Haliotis > Haliotis cracherodii. The sequence goes on along the minus strand of NW_027266279.1, from coordinate 9,245,838 downwards.
TCAAGCCATGATGAATCCTCTATGCGTAACATCATCATGAACAACTAATTCTATTCACACACATATACAGGGCGATGTCAAGAACATCACGATATGTCACTCTGTGAGCTGAAGACAACCGTTGTCCCTTGTCGTAAAACAAAATAAAAAAACAATGGTTGAAAAGTGAAGCATGCTTATTTCAAAATCCTTGTCAAAAGCGGTTTTGGTTAGATTAATATAAGACTTTCTTAACATGCTAAACGAAAACAAGACAAGTTCCTTACAAGAAACAGGTATAATGTCATGTTATTAAATCAATGTTATTTTCTTCACTTTTTAGTTTATTTGACCTTGGAAAATGCTTATGTTTTAAGAGCAGGCAAAATATAACTCCATAATTCAAGCCTTGTTTGACAAGGGTGGAAACTGGACTTTTTCCGCCAATTAACGCCCTTGCCTCGGGTATAACTTGCCTGAAGTATTATTCCGTTAAACTCAATTGGATTATGCTGTGGATCATGTTGATTCACACACACCAGTGAAATTCTGAAAAGTTATAAATGGCAAGCAATAATTAAAATAATTAACTTGCTCCAACTAAAACCAATTTTATGTTAGTTTGTTTGTTGTTTAATGCCACACTCAGCAATATTCTAGCTATGTGACGGCAGTCTGTAAAGAATCGAGTCTGGACATCATGAACATCGATCTATGCAATTGGGATACGATGACATGTTTCAACCCAGTCAGTGAGCCTGACCACCCGATCCCATTAGTCGCCTCTTCCGACAAGCACAGTCGCCTTTTATGGCAAGCATGGTTTGCTGAAGACCTATTCTACCCCGGATCTTCACGGGTCACCAATTTTATTAAACTCATGAATAGTTTTGGTTTACGACTCGCTTTCACTCATCTTATACCAGATACCAGAATGACTGTAAACCTGGAAAGTATTGCGCCATGACATTTTTGTAAGTGGCAAACAATAGCCTTAACATGCTTAACGTGTGTGGAAAGTTTTGCGACACCCTGTTAAAATTACTAAAGATCAAGGCTACTTTTTCACATAATTTTTATAAGTAGGAAGCACGTGATGAAATGGTAACTCAGAGTCAGTAATTTTGAAACAATAGATGCATGTGTTGTTGTGGATGACAAGAAAGGTCGGTGTAACATGTTTATGGACTACGCAGTGTTATGGAAGCAGCATGTCGAGATGTGGAAGGTTAATGAACTTTCCTGATAAGACTGTTGCCACTGAGTGACAATAAGTAATTAAGGAAACACAGATATGTTGCAATGAATGAGTGAGTGAGTTGGGTTTAATGCGGCTTTTAACATTATTCCAGTTATATCAATGCGTGTCAGCTTAATGTGGGAGGAAAGCCCGAAGTGATGCAGGTTTCAGACGTTTACCACTTCGGTGAAACCAACGAGCACGGGTATGGTGCTGACAAACCTAGAAACATGTTTAGGGCGAACCAGGATTCGAACCCACAATCATAGGTTTCTGGCGTGTTCAAGGGACACAACTCTGCACAGCGAATCACAGGGCCTTAGACATGTCAGACAACTGGGCCGCCCGTGCCCCTAAGTATTTATGTAATCAAGAACTGTTTGACAAAGTAGACACAATCTATGGATAACAACTCCTTTATTAATGTAATGGGGACGTTTCGGTGTAGATCCTTAAACCCTTGTCAAGCATATATACCGAAGCGCCGCCTTTACAGTAATTAAAGAAGTTGTTATCCATAAATTGTGTCTACATTAACATCCGTCAATTTCTAAGTTAGGCTTATCAAAAATTCATGTACTGTGTGATTTGACAATGTGTGGAAGTGACAAAAAACAAGTACTGGTATGCCTCCTCATTTTTTAGGCTTGTTGTTGGCCTGCAAGAATAACTGTGTCATGAAACTATTGCGATTGTGTACCGATGCAACGGTGGATTGCGATTTTTTTTAATCGCACACTAAGTAAAAATTATTGATTCTTACCTCAAATGCATCCTTTTATAAATGACACACTAAACACTTATTACTAGTGAAAATGAGTAGTGAAAACGTAAATATTTTCATCCATTGCGTCATACTTGACACTACCAACTGTAAATTGACAGTGTGCCAGGTTTTCGGCCATTCCGTCTTACGTACCACAGATTAGAGTGTATGCAAGTTTTGTGATACGTATCAGATCACGAGCAAGGTATCGTGATACGTATCGGATTGCACAGCTGGTGTATCGACCATGTCCTACTACATACACTAAAACACAAAACAGTCAAAAAGTAGAACACTACAGATCTTTCATGCCTGAGACATATGAAACACTTGTAAAATGTAAAACATCTAAATATTGACATACATTGTTATTACTAATATTAGGGCAGGAATGAGTCCAAATTTACTACACAGGTACCTGGCCCCCTATTACCGACCCTACCCGGGTACCCGCTGTAGGTCTCAAGTTTGGAGAAAAATGTCCAGTTGGGAATTGTTTTACTAGAGTCCTGGCAGAAAGTATTTAGATATAGTATAAAACGATCTGATCATGCATGCACTGAAGTTGACTGAAGCTTTGTCTTTACTCAAACATATAAATTCAGAAGGAATGTTCACATAGTCAGAAAGAAATGCAAACATTAGCATCTTGTCCTTTAGTCACAACAGAATTTTATTATTATTGTCATTAAACAATATATCACATGACTAACCAGGATCCGGGTAGTCCTTTGGGTACCTGGGTCCTACTCAGGACCATCCGTACCCGAGTACCCATCCCAGCTCTACTTGTTATGTACAGCTAAAAGAAACTGAGACTCAGATAGGACACATGAGTTATGAGGTGAGATGAGCATGGCAAGGTGAAATGAGGTTTAACGTTGCGTCCAAGATTATTGCAGTTATATAGCGACGTGCATACACGTGTATGTGTGTGTGGTTGCTTGTACTAGTCCGGACTGATGCCGATTTATAGTGCTAGCACACTGAGATACCATGCCGCAGTTTAACATGAATACCCCACTCAGACAGTATACTGACTCCGAGCCGACCAGTCCTTGTTTTAGCCCCTTAATGCCGAGCGCCAGACAGGGTAACAACAAGTACCATCTTTTAACGTCTTTAGGTATGACGTGGCCGGGGATTGAACCCCGGACCTTCCGCTCTTCGGGCGGACGCTCTACCACTGGACCACGGAGGCGGTCTCCCATGAGTTATGAACATTCTAAAATAGTATGTATCACACACCTGTACACATGGCAAATATGATCAAACAGCAGATATGAAACACTTGAACAATGACACAGGTGAACGAAATCAAACATGGCACAGCTATAAATACACACACACACAAGACAAGGGAGAACTAGTACATGTGTAGAAGCTAAAAAGTATGAAATATCTACCTGATAAAGCGCTCATCTTGCTTGACCCACTCGTTTACATCACCCTCTGAAGAGAAAAACATGTCACGCCATATCATCAAATGTCAACAACTGATTCTGCCACCATAAGTACATCAGAGCTCCCACTAGCCTCTAGTGATGGTGCTAGAGCCATCATCTTCAACAGCAAACAGCATCACAAATGTTGTCGTTTTTCCTGTAGGACTATATATGTAACCTTACCGGAGCTGTTAGTTAGATCTGCCTGGTATCAACACGATCAATAAAGCTTTTCATGATGTCATACGTTGTGATTTGTTGTCATTAGTGGAGGTTAATCTGCTGTTGAGACAATATTTAGTATTGTTTGTTTGTAATAATTAGTTATAGATGATGTTGATATATCAGTGGGGGTAAATCTGCTGTAGAATTGATATTTAGTATTGTTTTTTTGTTCATAATTAGTTATCAATGATGTTGATATATCATTTGACTGTTGAACTGCTGTAGAGTTGATATTTTTTTTTTGTTGTTATCGATGATGTTGATATATCAGTTGACTGTTGAACTGCTGTAGAGTCTGTAGAGTTGATATTTAATTTTTTTTGTTATCGATGATGTTGATATATCAGTGGACTGTAAACCTGCTGTAGACATGGTACAGTTGATATTTATTATTATTTGTTTGTAATAATTAGTTATTGATGATGTTGATATATCAGTGGGGGTAAATCTGCTGTAGAGTTGATATTTAATATTGTTTGTTATCGATTATGTTGATATATCAGTGGGGGTAAATCTGCTGTAGAGTTGATATTTAATATTGTTTGTTATCGATGATGTTGATATATCAGGGGGGTAAATCTGCTGTAGAGTTGATATCTAATATTGTTTGTTATCGATGATGTTGATATATCAGTGGGGGTAAATCTGTTGTAGAGTTGATATTTAATATTGTTTGTTATCGATGATGTTGATATATCAGGGGACAGTAAACCTGCTGTAGAGTTGATATTTAATATTGTTTGTTTGTTATCGATGATGTTGATATATTGGGCATACTTTCAGACTTTACACTGGCAGATACAGGCAGTTAACCCAATTGAGGACTATCAAATGATGTAATAGATGTCCTTCTTACAATGTGGACTGTAGAGTACAATGTGACAGAAGTTGGTAATTCAAGCAGCCATCTACCAGTGTAAAGTCTGAGGGTATGCCTTTTGGGGAAAGGGGGTAGATTCTGCGATCTCCCAGAATCTACACAGGTATACTTTGAAGGGGGGGAGGGGGGGAGGGGGCATACTTTCAGACTTTACACTGGCAGATACAGACAGTTAATCCAATTGAGGACTATCAAATGACGTAATAAATGTCCTTCTTACGATGTGGACTGTAGTGTACAACGTGACATAAGTTGGTAATTCAAGCAGTTACAGTCCATGGTTATATGTCTAACAGGAAGTAGGATATTTATAGATGCTAAATGAAGAAGTAATCAGAAACTGGACATTCAATAAATTTTTTAAAATGTCCACTAACATTGGATTAAAAATATCTATGAGATAGTGAGTGATATTCAATGACATAAAAAACATATCGGGAGCACTGACTTTTGTCTTACTTCATTACTTTGAATGATTCTACTGTTAGTCAAAGGGGCACAACTCTAGGCAGCATGTGAGACCTTTGCGCTGCCCAACACAACAGCTGAGACCTTTAACCGCAAGCAATTAAGGCCAAGTTCAGTCATCACAGAGTAACTTTATTTTCTAAACATGCTAAAGTGAAAAACTGAGAAAATTCACATATTCAATGAGAAATGAGTTTCACTCAGTTTGTTTGTTGTTTTACGCCGCACTCAGCAATATTCCAGCTATATGAGAGCAGTCTGTAAAATAATCAAGTCTGGACCAGACAATCCAGTGATTGACATCATGAGCATCAATCCACGCAATTGGGATCGATGACATGTATCAACCAAGTCAGCGAGACTGACCACTTGATCCCGTTAGTCGCCTTTTGCGACAAGCATAGTCACCTTTTACGGCAAGTATGGGTTGATGAAGACCTATTCTACTCCGGAATCTTCACGGGTCTCACACATTGTACCAACGTGGAGATATCGAACCTGGGCCTTCGATGTGACCTAAGGAAAAGCTTTAACCACAAGACTACCCCAACAACTTCCCAAGGCAAGAGAGTTAACTGACTATAAAAGTCCAGTTTCCACCCTTGCAGAGGCTGGTGTTATGGAGTTAAATTTTGGCTGGTCTAATGAGTCTGCATTGTCCAATCAAAATCATGCAACGAAATTGAAATCCGGTTCGTAAACAGTCTTACAGATTTTGGTCGATTGCAGGATTTGCAAAGCATGTGCACCGCCAACTCATTGTCAGCAGATATTTTCCAAACCTTTTCATGTTTTTAATCAAGATGCTTGTGTGATTTGATGCACTTCGTGATGTAAGACCCGTTTTATCACAATATAGATCTTGATTATCGATCAGATCGTCTTGACTGAGTGCCACCTTCTTGTCAACAAGATATATTGATAACAAAATAACCATGAACATTCTGTACAAACAATTTCTGAAGCATCTCTCCTTCTTGTGATGGGGGTGGTCGGGTAGCCTAGTGGTTAAAGCGTTCACTCGTCACGCCGAAGACCCGGGTTCGATTCCCTACATGGATACAATGTGTGTGGCCCATTTCTCGTGTCCCCCGCCATGATATTGCTGGAATATTGCTAAAAGAGGCGTAAAACCAAACTCACTCACTCACTCATCAGCATGGATCGTGCTCACAAACTCACTCACTCACTCTGTTGTTTTTGCAGGAATGAGTGTAAGTTGGATTAAACTCCACTTTTAACAGTATTCCAGTTATATCACATCGTGTCAGCTTAATGTGGGAGGTAGGTGATGCAGGTCTCAGACATTTACTACTTTGGTGAAGCAGGTATGGTGCTGACAAACCTAGAAACATAATCTACTCGAAATGACGCAGGTCTCAGACATTTACTACTTTGGTGAAGCAGGTATGGTGCTGACAAACCTAGAAACATAATCAGCAAGGTGATACGGAATGAAAAATCACAACCAAAGGTTTCTATCGTGCCCAAGGGAGGCAACTCTGTATAGTTTTTGCAGGAATTTACAGAAGTGAGTGAGTATGGTTTTACGCCGCTTTTAGCAATATTCCAGCAATATCAAGGTCACACATTGTATCCATGCTGGGAATCGAAACCTGTCCTTCAACGTAACGAGCAAACACTTTATCTACTAGGCTATCCAAACGCCCTGGAACTTAAACATGTTAGAAGCACGACAGTAAATAATTGTCTCAAATGTAACTCATCGAAAATTGGGAGTCATTTTGATGAATATTGTGGGACTGGGAAAGAATAAATCAATAATTAGATTTTCATCCCCGCTCTCCCACTAAACACCCGCGACTAACGGGATCGGGTGGTCAGGCTAACTGACTTGGTTGATGCATGTCATCGATCCCAATTTCGTGAATAGATGCTCATGATATCAATCACTGGATTGTCTGGTCTAGACTGGATTATTTACAGACCCCCGTCATATAGCTGGAATATTGCTGAGTGCAGCATTAAACGACAAACAAAGCCTGGTGGTTAAAGCGTTCGCTCGTCACGCTTAACACCTGGGTTTGATTCCCCACATGGATACAATGTGTAAAAGCCCATTTTCTGGTGTCCCCTGAAGTGATATTGCTGGAATATTGTTAAAAGCGGTGTTAAACCATACTCACTCACTCACTCACTCCTTCAGTGAATGGAACATGCATTTTATGAAATCTCTGCCAAATGAAAGACTTATTTCTCTGTTTCTTTTAATTTATGCACAGATTCTCTGGACAGTTGTGATACCCCATTGGTGAACTATCTCACCTGACCTGTAAATATTACTGTACACAGGTGACCAGCAATGGTAATTTTAAACCCTTTGATAAATTACAGCTGTATCACAGTAGCCGGATCAACTTATTGGCCCACACAAACCGGAGGCTGATGGCATGAGGTTGTCAGGTTGCCATAACAACCACTTGAATCACGATCGATCAGATCGTCTTGACTGGGCGCCGCCATTTTGTTAGAAGCAAATGCAAGTGACACAAGAGGTGGAATCTGATTGGTCCATGGGAGAGGAGGCATAGAAGGGACATAACTCTCTTGCCTCAGGAAGATGGGTTTGATAATGCTTCCCCACTGAGATACCATGCTGCCTTAAACTTGGGTATCCAACTCAGACACAGCATACAGACTCCGAGTTGACCAGTCCTTTTATTCCCTTTGATATCAAGCACCATGCAGAGTAACAACATGTATACCATCTTTTATTGCTATCTAGTTCTTGATGATGTTGGTATCAATAGTGGCCATAAATCTGCCATAAGGTTGATATTTAGGATTGTTTGTTTGTAATTAGTTATTGATGATGTTGGTATAAATAGTGGCAATAAATCTGCCATAGAGTTGATATTTAGGATTGTTTGTTTGTTTGTAATTAGTTATTGATGATGTTAAAATCATTTGTGGCATAAATCTGCTGTCAAGTTGATATTTAGCATTGTTTGTTTGTTTGTAATTAGTTATTGATGATGTTAAAATCATTTGAGGCATAAATCTGCCGTCAAGTTGATATTTAGCATTGTTTTTTTATTTGTAATTAGTTATTGATGATGTTGGTATCATTAGTGGCCATAAATCTGCTGTAGAGTTGATGTTTAGAATCATTTGCATACAAACTTATCTTGTGCAATGGTGATATTGCTTTTGACATTTTGACAGTTACACTTGATTTAACAGTAAATTATAATCCTAAGGCTCAAATCATTAATAAACTGGAGGTAAGAAGATGCTAGGACTAAAAATAAGAAAATTCTAGAAATTAGTGGGGGAAAATAATGTTGCCTTTAATTTTACACCCCCAAAACTTAAGTTTAGAAACATAGAAATATTACAATATGTGCAATTTTTGTTTTTATTTCTATTCACTTAAGATTTTTTTATGCATGAGAATTACTTAAAAGTCGTTTTTTTATTATAAAAATAATCAATTAAATACTTCATGTTGATCATCACCATCATTTAATAAAATACTAACAAGGCGTTTATGTACAGCTGGTTTATTAATTAGTTACAGGTCACAATCAACATTTGTTAATTCGATTATCAAAAATGCTGTGAAAGGTTTCGTGACGAATGTTCTAAAACTACAAGGTAATTATGGTACAAATGATTATCCTGCTCCAGGCTAAGGAGCACCTGAAATCTCATTTCATCTGATTTAAATCTTACTAACATGCATGAATAACTGTGACCTATTTTTAGCTTTCATGACATGATGAGTATTCAACTTCGAAGCGATTACCGTGCATGACAAAGTTGATATCATAAACCTATTCATATCTTGAATACAACAGGTTAATATTTATATCTGATGACGACCTCTTGTCATAAATATGTAACATTACAGCTAAACCATTCAAAACAATACGTGAAATTGTTTCTCAACCGCGCCTAAATCGTATGGATTTAGAGATAGCATAGCGAATATTCACCGGTTGGGGAATAATTTATGCACAGTATGTTCACACGACAGGTGCCCGTTTTAAACTAAAGGTATTTTTCATTTCTCGTGGTACTGATAAAGAATGACTTTAAAAGACTTATTGTCAGATACAACACGACTCTTGTACTCACCTGATTGTATCCTGGTGTTACAATGACAACACAAGAAATTCACCGGGTAATGTTATAAATCCAAGTCGGCGGTGTCTATTTACAACGGAAGTTTCGAGGATTTCGTGACGTCACAGGTCGTGACCAGTGACGCGGAAAGAGTACTGTCGTCCCCACTCGAGAAGGCGGTGGTGGACATTCTTGAGTGTAACTTGATCGCATGTGTCCACTTGTAAAGAGCTTTGGTGGTTAAACGTTGTAAACCGCCAACGTCTGCGACAGGAATGTGTATAACAACCGCTCGATTAGCTACACCGGACCCCACCCGTTACATTTCACTCCCACCTGTAAGTGTTGCTATTTGACACTTATTGTGGCAAGTTGATTTTCCTTTTTCACACTCTCACCTGTCGGGTCTGGCCAGACAATCCAGTGATTGACATCGAACCACGCAGTTGGTATACGATGACAAGCAATCAGCCAAGTCATCGAACCTGACCACCCGATCTATTTTGTCGCCTTTTAGGTATAGCTGGGGACCTTTATTCATAAGTACCCACAATCCCCACGAACGAGATTTAATGGACACAACCGTTATCACACTTTAAATGTGGTAATCGTATTTGGATTTTTTTTATTATCATGCCTATGGTATATATTTTTTTATGATGAACACAGACATATAACAAATGCTAGATTTGAGATATATATAGAATCTAGAGGATATTTCATGTGTCGAGTGAAATATGTTTCTCTCATCGAGTGAAGGGGGAAATGAGATATTTTCACTCGTAGCTACGCCACTCGTGAAAATATATACTTCCCCCCGTAACGAGATTGGAATATCCTATTTATAATATACTTTTTGTGTAGTTGTCTCCCGGATAATTAAATCATTTCATTACAAATGACTTGAAACGTAAATTCTCCCAACCTAACACACAGGGACGGTTCACCACCCCTTGTATTTGCGACTTAAAAATGGGTTCGTGTTTACAAAATCTTAAAAAATATAAACAAAAGTATCAAATACCCTAAATATTTAGGGTCACGAAAATTCTGTTTCTTACATTTAGATTTGATTATATACAAAATATTCTTGAAAACTAAGACACCGATGTTTGAAGCGCTGGTCAAGGAACAAAAATGGCTCTTTGCAAATCGAACAGTCTCGATTGACAAGTTGAATGAGAAATTTACAGTTTATAAAGAAACATTTATCGAGAGAATAATATACGACAAGAAGTGATAGATCTATTAACTCCATAAATGACCATCTGTCATTATTTTGCCTTGTCAATGTGGAACTAACGTAAAAAGGAATGTCACCAGTTTGTGTACGGACGAGGACACTTTCGATAAAGGGAGATAATATAAGGGGAGGTAACTCTTGTATGACAAAGTGTTATGTTCACTGCAGTGAAATATCAAGTGTTATGTTCACTGCAATGAAAATATCACTTTTCTAAACTTCAGAAAACTCAGACTTTCGCGCTGAAGTATATAAAACTCTTTCTAAGGAAAGTACAATTTTCTAGTACTTTTTGGGGGGTTGAATCCCATGCAGGATTCGAACCCACACTCTCAGAGTGTGGTAGTCTAGATCACGTATTTTGTGTACCGCTCTGTTTGTACTTTGACTGAGAAAGTGTTATCATGTAACATTTGTTACATTTGACCACTTTCTAAATGGCATTGTGTATTCATAACATAACATTCACTGTGTATGCACAGACGTTGCTCAATTCCTTAGAGGGTCAATTGAATAAAACATATTTTTATCAGGCTTGGTGCGTTCGCATTAATTTGTAAAAACAAAGTAACTACACAAGCTCAACAAGAGATCTTGTGATATTCTCTGAAAAAGGTGAAGGGTATTTGCTGATGAAACTGAGAATGGGATATACGCATGGAATAGGGCTAGGGTTTTGTTATATCAATTATTTGTTCCGAGTTCTGTACGAGAGACTAGGCATAGGGCATTTGGAAACACTTAACAGTAACACATTTATTTCAACTTGATAACCCTTGAAGATCCGGGTTATATTTGATCTACAGCAACTCATGCTTGTCCTAAAAGGCGACTTTCCTTGAAAGAAGTGACTAACGGGATTGGGTGGTCAGGCTCACTGATTTGGTTGATGCATGTCATCGTGTCCCAATTGTGTGGATCGATGTTCATGATGCCAATCACTGGATTGTCTAGCCCAGACTCGAATATTTACAGACGGCCGTCATTTTGCTGAGTGAGGCGTTAAACAAACAAACATTAGTCGGCCAACAGGCTTACAGTGATGGTACAGGTGTGTTGGTCATAGTCAAGTTACAGTAGTCCCTTAAAATAGTTTCAGCGTTCAATGATGTAAGCGATTTACGATGAGTCATAAATATTTCACTCAGATAAAGGTTTGATTTATATCCACGCACCTGTGGGAGGTCATATGATAACACCGTGACCATTCAGCCTCGTTGTTATTGTGCATTACAAAACTGACATCTTCATACAATTGTATTTATACACACGCTATCAGTCATTCACTCACTCGCACGCACACACACGCACGCAAACACACAAAAACTTGGGTTTGGTAAAAAAATGTGTTGTTAAAAATAAATGTGGGTCTCCTCCTCTCAGAGATGTATTGTTTGAAGCAGAGACCGATAAAGTAAAATGTTTATAACAAGAATACCACCCACCCACGCCATGCCACGTATTGCCCTTCGAGGCGTAAAACAACATTCACTCAATTATTTCCAACGACAGTCCTCAGCATCAAGCAAGGTAAGCGAAACGGCGGCAATGGCGGCACACAGTAAGTGAAATTGCGACACACAGTAAGCAAAATGGTGGCACACAGTAAGCGAAATGGCGGCAAACAGTAAGCGAATGGCGGCAAACAGCAAGGGGAATGGCGGCGTACAGTAAGTGAAATGGCGGCGCACAGTAAGTGAAATGGCGGCACACAGTAAGTGAAATGGCGGCGCACAGTAAACGGAATAGCGGCGCACAGTAAGTGAAATGGCGGCACACAGTATACGAAATAGCGGCACACAGTAAGTGAAATGGCGGCGCACAGTAAGTGAAATGGCGGCACACAGTAAACGGAATAGCGGCACACAGTAAGCGAAATGGCGGCACACATTTCTGTACAAGTTGGTTGATATAATATATATCTATTTCATTGTGAGATTAACAGAAGCTCCTTTTTTATAGTTTCCTTAATGATGTGTATTTGTGCGTGTGGGTGATACTCGAGATATTTTTAAACACTATTGCATTCATCTTCTCAAGGTTAAAGACCGACACATGTTTATCTGTCACATATTTGACCACAGGCTATATTAGCAGGTACACAACAGGGTACATTGCTCGGGGCTCTTTCACCACTTCGACTTCAAAGTAGAGAACGGCAGGTGTAATTGTGTCTTTGTGCTTACGAATTCAAAAGTCAGATAATTGTCGTGTATTTGTTATCATAGTAAACAACTCTCTATTCAGCCGAGCTGCGTTTCAGTTCGGGAAACTCGAATTCAAATTTAATGCATAGAATTTATAATAAATCCAACACAAAAGTCAAGTCAACTGAACCTTATCACATGTGTTATTGTGAGTGAGTGAATTGGGTTTAACGCCGCTTTGAACAGTATATTCTTGTTATATGGCAGTGATGCAGATCTCTGTGGTGAATCCCAAGAACATGTTTCTGGTGCTGACAAACCAAGAAATATAATCAGGCCGAACCAGGATTCGAACCCACATTCTTAGCCTCCTGGCGTGCCCCACAGATGCAACTCAGTCAAATAATGTAAAACATACACTCATATTTCAGTCATCTTAGTCACTTAACGACATGACTAGAAAGTATCAGTCTTTTCAAGAAATGATTATAGAATAAGTCATGTCATGAAGTGACCCATCTCACAGTATTACATGGGCGGTGGGGTAGCCGAGTTGTTGAAGCGTTCGGTCGTCACGCCGAAGACCCAGGGTCGATTCCCCATATGGGTACAATGTGTGAAGCCTATTTCTGGTTTATCCCGCCGTGATATTGCTGGATTATTGCTAAAAGCGGCGTATAACCAAGCTCACTCACTCTCAGTCTGACAGTAACAAAAACTACCGGGCAAAAGAAAGCATACTCTTTAAAATTGGATTTGACCAAAAATTACAAACGTTATCAAAACGTTACTAGACTGAAACACTGCAAACTTAAGATCCGAAACACAACTGTTTTCAACCTGAATCAAATACATTACTACCATCTAATAACCATTTATCGTTTGTTTCAGCTTTTTGTCACCATCAACCATGGGTGTATACTTTCTTTTGCCTGCGGGGCGGTCGGGTAGCCTAGTGGTTAAAGCGTTCGCTCGTCACGCCGAAGACCCGGGTTCGATTCCCGACATGGGTACAATGTGTGAAGCTCATTTCTGCTGTCCCCCGCCGTGATATTGCTGGAATATTGCTAAAAGCGGCGTAAAAACATATCCACTCACTCACTCACTCTTTTGCCCGCGGCAGTTTATATAGAGTATACATTTCAAGTCGGTATTATTATTGCAGAACAAGGTTAACTGGGACGAGTTCACCTGAGCGTTCAGTGTAATAAAATCATACCTTGACAAGTTGTCAATTATTATACTAAAATTTAACCAGAGTGTGACTGCCACACTTTACTGTTCCCCGGAACATAACTGAATTGTACTTTCACAGTGGAATAAAACCTCGCCGGCTTCAATGTGTTCATGGTGGATGGGTCATATCTGTCATACAAGAAGTGAATACGGCGAATGGCAATCAACAGTGCTCAAGTCATGCGACAAAAGGTTTGAAATGATATGAAGCAGAGCTGAATGTGAGAGCACCGCCTACCACTGCCGCGCTCAGGCGCGAGCTCAAAGTAGGGTAACCTAATTTTATTATTGTTGTTTAGCGTTAGTCTATGGTTCCGCAATTCGCAATGCCAAAGTACACCCTTATATAGGTGAATTGGCTTATTTTGTAAAGTAAAGAAAAGTTACATTTTTTTAATTAAAATTATTATTTATTTTTAAATATTTTTATTTATTTAATTTTTTTAATTTTTTAATTTTATTTATTTATTTTTTTTATTTATTTATTTATTTTTTTTTGGGGGGGGTGGCAGTAAAGGTGTTGTTTGTTTGTTTGTTTGTTTGTTGTTTAACGCCACACTAAGCAATATTCCAACTGGCGTCGGACTGTAAGTTATCAAATCTGGACCAGACAATCCGGTGATTGAGATCATGAGTATCGATCTACTCAAATGGGATACGATGACATGCCAACCCGAGCCTGCCAATCCGATCCCGTTTGTCGCCTCTTACGACAAACATGGGTCGCTTAAGACTAACTTAACTGTAACCCGGATCGTCACAGGATGCAGCAAAAGTACACTCGCTAAGGAGAAACGGAATATAAATGAACGGTTGCATTGAATACGTCTTAGAATATGTTTATAGATTCTGCCTGAAAAGAGTACGTCAGGCGTGGCCAGCGCGAGACGCCTTCCTGTGGTTACGTTCCCCCGCCGTGATACTGCTGGAATATTGCTAAAAGCGGCGTAAAACCATATTCATTCAGTCATAGCACCTTATACACCAGGCAAAACAGCGTTGTTGGCAGATTTAAGTGGACCTCGAAGGGGATTATTTTGAAAAATTAGTCCATAGTTTGGCCCACAACTTTTGGTCCACCGCTCGTATATAGTCAGCGAGTGAATGAACACTCAATGTCAGCTTTATGAGAGAGGAACAGCTTTAAGTAGAAAAGATCTCCTAAACGTCATCGGGATCCATATAAGGTGCTGACAGTCTAAGGGCTTAGCTTGTACATACAAAGTATCGGGCACAAGTTATGTAAACTTAAATTTAATGATTAAAGCGAAAGAAAAGAAACAGAGAAACGCATTTACATTAACATTACTGACTCAAACCTCTTTGTTGACTTTATATATGCTACTCCAAAGAGGAACACCTGATTTTTTTATATTACTATAGACCGCCTCCGTGGTCAAATGGTAGAGCGTCCGCCCGGAGAGCGGATCCCCAGCCACGTCATACCAAAAGACGTTAAAAAATGGTACTTGTTGTTACCCTGTCTGGCGCTCGGCATTAAGTGGCTAAAACAAGGACTGGTCGGCTCGGAGTGAGTATACTGTGTCTGAATGGGGTATTCATGTTAAACTGCGGCATGGTATCTCAGTGGGCTAGCACTATAAATCGGCATCAGTCCGGACTAGTACAAGCAGCCACACAAATACACACGTACATGCACGTCGCTATATAAGTGCAATAATCTTGGACGCGACGTTAAACTCCATTTCATCGGTGTCTAGCCGGGAGAGCCACATTTCAGAAATGGCTATTGCCGGTAGAGCCACATTTTCAGCTGAGTGCATTTCACCTATTCTAGCGGGTAAGTAATTAATCCCATTACCGATACCTTTATATGAGTGTCCCACATTTTAATTATACTCCTAATTTAATACTCCCAGACTGAGGGAGGCGACCAGTTCCTTCACCGTGTTAGTGACGACATCTTCATATTCACTACAGACAAGAACATTGAACATTTGTGTTCTGCAGACATTGTATTTTGTGATGGTACATTTTATGCCTGTCCCAAGTTGTTAGATCATATTTATTGTTTACTGAGGTGTTTGGCCATATGTTTCCATTAGTTTACTGTTTGTTGTCCAATCGAACAAAAGAGTGTTATGTCAACATGTTTCAGTACCTATGCGATTTTGCTAGTAGAGGAGGTCTAGAGTTTGACCCACTTACAATTCAGTTGGACTTTGAACGTGCAGCTCACAATGCTGTGACTGATGTATTTCCTGGGACATTAGTTAGAGGGTGTTTCTTTCACTTCACCCAATGTATCTGGAGGAGGGTGCAGAAAGAAGGTCTGGTGATGGACTATAAGGAAGATGAGGAGGTGAAGAAGCTGGTAAGAAGAGCTGCTGCCCTCCCTCTAGTACCTCGTGACAAAGTGGATGATGTGTGGCTTGATGCCATTGCTGACTCTCCTGCTGGCCCTAAAGTGACTGCCTTCATGGACTACGTGACAACCAGTTGGGTTCAAGGAGGGGCCTTCATGCCAGAGATTTGGAACCATTTCGAAAACCAAGGCCACCGTACCAACAATCACCTGGAAGGGTGGCAGAACAAGATAAAGAAACTTGCCAAGAAGTGCCACCCGAACATCTACGAGGTAGTGAAGCTATTTCAGCGAGAGCAGTCACTCAAAGAGGTTGCAGTCCTGAGACTCTCTCACCAGTGGTCAGAACCTTCACGAAGAAAGAAGTACAAGGCAATCGATGCACGTATTGCAGTTATGCAGTAATGACATTAAATCCATTATGATATTCATATGCTATTCATATTCATCAATGTAAAGTTTTGATGAATATGTTATCCTTGTTGAATAAAAAATGAGAAAACAAGACTTGTTTTGTTATATACGGTAACCTGTTAGAATCACAAAGCATGTTTTGACAGCATAGCCGCAAGAGCCACATTATACAATCACGCAACCATAACCATTGCCGCGAGAGCCACATCAATTTGGGCTATCTTTTTTCGAAATGTGGCTTTGCCGGCCTGTAACCATTTCATCTCACCTGACCTTCTATTACTATAGTTAATCTATCATCCCGTGAAGTAAACAGGTGGTCCTGAACTTTGTTTGAGTCGTATATGTGTGTGTGTGTATTGTTAAAGATGTTTTCGTTGACATCATTAGAGAAATCTGATACACCAACTGGCATCAAGTTTATATAAATATGGCCGGTATCTTTCACATAAACAATAGCGGGTTTATCAGTTCGCTCCTGGCTAATATAGTGAGTGAGTGAGTTGGGTTTAACGCCGCTTTTAACAGTATTCCAGTTATATCGCAGCGTGTCAGCTTAATGTGGGAGGAAAGCCTGATGTGATGCAGGTCTCAAACGTTTACCACTTCGGTGAAACCCACGAGCACGGCTATGGTGCTGACAAACCTAGAATCCTCGCTAATATAGAGATTGACATACAATGAAAAACGTTACATTAGTGAGTGAGTGAGAGAGATTGGTTTTACGCGGCTTTTAGAAATATTCCAGCAATATCACAGTGGGGAACCAGAAATGGGCTTCACACCATTATATCAGTATTTATATAAATTCGTATAAATCTTTTCTAAATAAATAATTATAAAGGTACTGTTACTATGTCTTAAATTTTAATGTATAATGTTAACGTGAGAGATTTGGTGGAATTGTATCTATGCTGAAACTAAAATTAAATCGAGGAAAGCTTGAAACAATGTTGAATGGGTATTTTTATTCTACAATTCAAATAGAGGATGGTGCAAACGATGATTCACAAATCTAGGGTACGTTTGTTTGTTTGTTTGTTCCGAAACATTCAAGCTATATGACGGCGGTCTGTAAACAATCGAGTCTGAACCAGACATTCCAGTGATTGACATCATGAGCATCGATCCACGCAATTGGAATATGATGACATGCATCAACCAAGTCAGCGAGCCTGATAACCCGACCTCGATACTGGCCTCCCTCCGACTAGTATCGGTTACTGTAGACCAAATCTAACACGGATATGCAGGGGTTCGTAATGCTCTGAACTTTGGCCAACAGCGGATTAGATTCGTATGTGCGAACACTTGCGCCACATACACGGGTTACACACACACATGCTTGTGCTTTGCTTAGTGAAGGGAGCGTTTGTTTGCTCGTCGCATTAGCGACCTTATATCATCTGTAATCGTGAAAATATACCGCTCCCCTCCCATAACCACGCAAATGGCCGCTTTGTCAACATGATATACACTACTGTTCAGAACAAATTCCCCCGGCCGACAGGACTCCAAATTCTACCGAACAGTTTGCGATAGAGGGGAAGGACAAGCTTTCAACACACACGGATCCCGCGAAGTATTCGCACTGCAGTCGTGATCGAGGGGTAGGACAAGCATTCCACACACACACACACGGATCCCGCGAAGTATTTGTGCTACAGTCGTGATCGAGGGGTAGGACAAGCATTCCACACACACACGGATCCCGCGAAGTATTCGCGCTACAGTCGTGATCGAGGGGTAGGACAAGCATTCCACACACACAAATCCCGCGAAGTATTCGCGCTACAGTCGTGATCGAGGGGTAGGACAAGCATTCCACACACACACACACACGGACCCCGCGAAGTATTCGCGCTACAGTCGTGATCGAGGGGTAGGACAAGCATTCCACACACACGGATCCCGCGAAGTATTCGTGCTACAGTCGTGATCGAGGGGTAGGACAAGCATTCCACACACACACACACACACACGGATCCCGCGAAGTATTCGCGCTACAGTCGTGATCGAGGGGTAGGACAAGCATTCCACACACACACGGATCCCGCGAAGTATTCGTGCTACAGTCGTGATCGAGGGGTAGGACAAGCATTCCACACACACACGGATCCCGCGAAGTATTCGCGCTACAGTCGTGATCGAGGGGTAGGACAAGCATTCCACACACACAAATCCCGCGAAGTATTCGCGCTACAGTCGTGATCGAGGGGTAGGACAAGCATTCCACACACACACACACACACACACACACAAGGATCCCGCGAAGTATTCGCGCTACACTCGTGATCGAGGGGTAGGACAAGCATTCCACACACACACGGATCCCGCGAAGTATTCGCGCTACAGTCGTGATCGAGGGGTAGGACAAGCATTCCACACACACGGATCCCGCGAAGTATTCGCGCTACACTCGTGATCAAGGGGTAGGACAATTATTCCACACACTAGTACTGTGTACTGTAAATCTTTCTGGTATTGCCACGCCGTGATGTAACTGGAATACTGGTTCAAGCGGAAAGCGAAACCAAATCCAAGTCCAGTCTATTGGGGGGCGGTCGGGTAGCCTAGTGGTTAAAGCGTTCGCTCGTCACGCCGAAGATTTCCCACATGGCTATAATGTGTGAAGCCCATTTCCGGTGTCACCCGCCGTGATATTGCTGGAATATTGCTAAACGCGGCGTAAACCATACTCACTCACTCACTCCAGTCTATTAAGTTTTGTAAACAGATGAGTAGACCTTAAAAATATTCTATGATGTTTCAGGTATCTTCATATTAGCATATACCAAAAGACGTTAAAACAGCATTTGTTGTTACCTTGCCTCGCGCACGGCATTAAAGGGCTAATACAAGGACTGGTCGGCTCGGAGTCAGTATACTGTGTCTGAGTGGGGTATTCATGTTAAACTGCGGCATGGTATCTCAGTGGGCTATATAAGTGTAATAATCTAGAACGTGACGTTAAACCCCATTTCACCTCACCTCTAATTAGCATCTGTTCATGTGCCGCCCAAGTGAGTCACAAGTCGTATTACCCCATAACAGTGAAATGTCAACAGTTACAATAGGCGAGATGTTGCATATCTGTGCATTATTCACTGCATCAAAATTCATGCAAACGCGATGCATGCACTCAGCCACAGATCTGTAAAGACATGTGTATACAGAAGGTGAAAAAAAATTATTTGAGTAATTTCGAACCGTGTTGTTATAATATTAGGTTACCGATTTGTACGCAAGCAACTCAAAACGAATTGGGTTTTGGTGATTTAGTTTGCGTACTTCACACAAATACGCAACTTAACTGGAGCTCTGTTTAAACCACCCACTCAGTCCCCGCTCAGCGTCAATCTCAGTAGGAACACTCACCTGCAAGAGATCTCTCAACGTGAGACGAAACGCACCAGGCGTGTTTTCATGCCTCCAGTGGATTCATCAACATCATTGCAGGCGACAGAACCCGCCAACAGCGTAACATGTTAGGTTGAACTTTTGAAGATTAACGATTTACATCACCCGAACGTGTCAAACAGCATCAGTTACGACATTACAACTACGTCTTCGCCACGTCGTGCCAATCCGTCCCCGTGTTGAGGTTGAGTAACGGGAGGGTGTCACATTGTCACATATTGTTGTGTACAAGTTCATTTCCGCCTATCAATCTTTGACCTTCATTATAATTAGCTGCACATGAATCATTTTTTTTCGCAGACGGAACTAAAGGTAATTGATGAAAAGCAACCACATGAAAGTTTTTGTTTTGTTTTTCATCAATCGTAAATCTATACATAGACTTCTTAAATTGGTAATAAATCCATAATAAACTCATTAACATGAAAGGGTAGGATATACGGATAAAAAAACTTCTCTTTAACAATTAGGAGCAAAGTTTCGGTATAGGTTCTGACACCGTTATCAAGCAAGTGAAGTTTGATAACGGTGTTAGAACCTACACCGAAACGTCGCTGATAATTGTAAAATCGAAGTTGTTCATCCATATATCTTATCCTTACTTAGTGTGAAAGAGGCGACTAACGCGGGATCGGCAGGTCAGGCTAGCTGACTTGGTTGATGGATGTCATCGTATCCCAAATGTGTGGATCGATGCTCATGATGCCCATCACTTGATAGCCTGGTCCATGCTCGATTATTTACAGACCGCCGTCATATAGCTGGAATATTGCTGAGTGCCGCGTTAAACAACAAATAACCTAACCAAACCTTACTTGGTGTTCCGACCGCCTCCATGGTCGAGAGGTAGAGAGTCCGCCCGGAGAGCAGAAGGTCCGGGGTTCGATCCCCGGCCGCGCCATACCAAAAGACGTAACAAAACATTACTGGCGCACGGCATTAAGGGGCTAAAACAAGGACTGGTCGGCTCGGAGTCAGTATACTGTGTCTGAGTGGGGTATTCATGTTAAACTGCGGCATAGTATATCAGTGACCTAGCACTATAAATCGGCATCAGTCTGGACTAGTACAAGCAGCCACACAAACACACACACGTACATGCACGTCGCTATATAAGTGCAATAATCTTGGACGCGACGTTAAACCCCATTTCACCTCACCTCCAAGAAAGTAAGTGTTCGGGTGAAGAAATTTCCAGATTAACGGTGTCCGGACTCCGGAGGTTTAACTATGTTTTGTGTTCTTTTTATGAAAACGCGTAGTCTCACCAAACACCATGGGGATTCCGAGTTTGAATTAGTTCCCAGCAATCTATGCCGGTCGTAAGAGGCGACCAAGTGGATCAGGTGGTCAGATTTGATGACTTGATTGATTGCCTGTCATCGTACCGCGATCGTTGTTCACAATATCAATCACTGGGCTGTCTGGTCCAGACTCGATTATTTACATGCCGCTGTTATTACTTTAATCAACAAACAAACAAACAAACAAACAAACCACTGATGTTTCATTTAATTCACATCCTTCGACAGGTAACATACACAGATGCAGTTTATTGTTAAATAAAGAATATTAAATTTAAAATAACCAGTCTCGATTATCCGCTGAAGCAGATTTCACTGAGCTTAAAAGGCAAAATAGAGGTGAAAGTTACATGAATGGATCACTGAAAATCAACAGTGACGCCATAAAAATGCCTCTCGCCTGATATAAAAATGTAAAGCTATAATGTTTATTTTAGTGTGGCCTAAGGGTAACGTCTAAAAAGATAAACTCATTCATTCGTTCTATAGCCATGTTATCGTTGACAGACTGTGCTAACATACGTGTGTGTCTTTATGAAAAATAAATATATCAGTTTCCCACTGAGAATAGGCCTATTTTCAGTCCACGGTATGAACACTTGATGTTCCAAGAGATAGTAGAGTTATGAAAAAACCGCAACTGTTAGGGTAACGGTATTGGAATATCGCAATCCCATCACTTTAACAAAGACTAATGATATTCGTGCGATCAGTTGTTATCGACCTATCCCGTCTCGTTACAATTATAGGCTGGCAGCCAGGTCACACATAACAATTAGCCGAACAAGAAACTGGGTCATGGCGACATATCCTGCCCCGTTATAGCGAGAGAGGCGTAGGGGGGTCAGGTTGATGGTGAGGTGGGTTAGGGAGGGGGTAGCTCTTTGTGTGTGTGTGTGTGTGTGTGTGTGTGTGTGTGTGTGTGCGTGTGTGTGCGTTTGTGTGTGATGTGGATGTGGTCGTTTTGGCTAGCAGGTCGAAATGGGCACCGCATTCCTTACCTCTGTTGACATTTTATCAGTTCCTTGTGTCCTTGTGCGCGACATTGTCTCGATGGCAATCGGGGCGGTGGGGTAGCCTAGTTTGTTTGTTTGTTTGTTTGTTTGTTTGCCTGTTGCTTAACGCCGCACTCAGCAATATTCCAGCTATATGACGGCGGTCTGTGAATAATCGAGTCTGGACCAGAAAAAATAACAGTGATTGATATCATGAGCATCAATCCACGCAATCGGGATCAATGACATGCATCAACCAAGTCAGCGAGCCTGACCACCCGATCCCATTAGTCGCCTCTTACGACAAGCACAGTCGCCTTTTACGGCAAGCATGGGTTGTTGAAGACCAATTCTATCCCGGATCTTCACGGGTCGGGGTAGCCTCGTGGTTCGAGTCCTCTCATGGGTACAATGTATGAAGCCCATTTCTGGTGTTCCCGGTCGTCATATTGTTGGAATTTTTCCAAAAGCGACATAAACCCATTCTCAATCAATCAATCGAGGGTAATCAATAACTGCTACATGGATATGTATGATAAGATTTCAATTGCACATCCAACGTTATGTTTTAAACACTTTGATAAAACTTGCTGGGGCTGCAAGTTACTCCGAGTGTAGACCCCCTTTCAGCAAGGGTTTTATTTGCGTTATGTATTGTCCTTGAGGCAGGTGAGACGGGAACGTACGTGGAATGTTAACAGCCGAATGTCGTGCCATTGTTTGCCCCAGTTTCGATATCTCGCATACCGAGCATTGTCAGTGTATGGACAAGTGTTTCCAAACAACAATAACGTAACCTTCGATTAAAGGACAGACGCGAGAGGTACGCGTCCTAATCAGTTCATAACCGCTTTATTTGGTCACCGAATATTTACTGGATGTTTTTGTTTGTTTGTTGTTTTCACGCCGTACTCAGCCATATTGCAGCTATATGACGGCGGTCTGGAAATAATCGAGTCTGGACCAGATAATCCAGTGATTGACATCATGAGCATCGATCTATCATGGGATACGATGACTTTCATCAACCTGACCAGCAAGCCTGACCACCCGATCCCGTTAGTCGCCTCTTGCGACAAGCAAAGTCGCCTTTTACGGCAAGCATGGGTTGCTGAAGACCTATTCTACCCAGGATCTCCACGGGTCTATCGGGTAAGGCTTTTCATTCGTCACAACCACGCCACTGTATCGCTTTACCACATACGTACAGTGTGTGAAACCCTTTTCCGGTGTCTTCAGTCGCGATATTTCTGAAATAATTATAAAATCCGCGAAAAACAATACTCACACATCCACGCGGGATGAGGTTTGGGTGTTGGGCAGAGTGTTTTCGAAGCCTGCTGAAGATTTTACGAGTGCTTCATCCAACTTACGACACAAAAGACGCTTCACCGAAAAACTTATTCTTGTCATTTTCTTTCGCTCAACAGGAATAATAACACTCAGTTTAACGCCGATCAAACACTGTTTCAGCGATATGCGCCTGGTGAAGCACCGCTTACTGTACACGTCCATGTAAAACCAATTTTCAGAAGTCTTATCATGTATACTGTATAATAGTTATTTGACTTTTGTTTCAATCCCTGAAATGCCTAGGTCAGATATACAATCAGTGTCATTTATTTCATCGATTATAGGGTTCTGAGGTTCAGGTCAATTTTGGGCGGTCGGGTAGTCTCGTGGTCAAAGCGTTCGCTCGTCGTGCCGAAGACCTGGGTTCGATTCCCGACAAGGGTACAATGTGTGAAGCCCATTTCTGGTGTCCCCCCACCGTGATATTGCTGGAATATTGCTAAAAGCGGCGTAAAACCATACTCACTCACTGACTCGAAAACATGAATATAGTTTTTTGGCGTGCCCAAGGGACGCAACTCTGCACAGAGAGCCGCACAGCATCCTTCAAACATTTAGGCCTGCGTCACACTTCAGGCTCACACGAGGTGATAAACCCAACTCACTCACTCACTAATGATCAGAAGACCAACACGAAAATTTTAATTCATTTTGGGAAAACAACTAATATAATCCGAAGAATAATTAATTTATTTGTTGTCACCTATCTTATCACCTATCTCAATTAAATGGTTTCGTTTAATAGTGACAGCAGTGATTAATAATCGTTACTATACACGCAGTGTTTCTGACAGCCATTGTGAAAAACGGTCCGACATAAACAAATCCTCTTTCTTAAGGCATACTTCAAGCTTTATGGAGGAGTATTGTGTAAGGATTTCAACCGGCTGAAAACTACGTCGCAAACAGAGCTTATCGTTATTAATCGTTATATCGACAAGCGTCTTATCTGGCAGCCGTCAGCTCTACCCATGTACTGTTCTGCCCACACTGAACGATTATCTCTGAACGACACCCCGGGGGAGACCTGCGAAGGTAGCTGATTTAACCTTATTTTCTTATCTGATATTTGATGTTTATGCGAAAAATGTTTGTAAAGCCACACAAAATTAAAAACTTAAATGACACTTTTTAAAGTATACCCCAGGTTTATAAATCTTTTACTTTTCTTTATAATATATTTTTTTTAAATCTGTTATTTCAAATAAAATATTCACATTTCACAACACACACACACACACACACACACACACACACACACACACACACACACACACACACACACACACACATACATATATATATATATATATTATTTATTATAATTAACATTATTATTATCATTGATAATAGTATATACTCATTCAATCCATTATAACAGTAAATTATAAATTAATGGACATCGACGGTTCCCAGAAATCTTGTACATTTCGATGTTATGTTTAAAAGCAATTTTCACATAACACACACACACACACACACACACACACACACACACACACATATATATATATATATATATATATATATATATATATATATATATATATATATATATCATTTATATGACAACAGACATCGACGGTTCACAGAAATCTTGTACATTTCGATGTTATGTTTAAAAGCAATTTTCAATTGAGGAGTGTATGGGGATATCCTCGTCTTGTTACTAGGGGTAAAAGGAATCTTACCATTGGCTTTGCTTCCAAAATACCCCCTCCCCACCCCCATACCCTCACCCTTCTCTCACACGCACGCACGCACGCACGCACGCACGCACGCACGCACGCACGCACGCACACACTCCCTTCTGTACAGTCGTGGAGTGGAAATGTGATTTAACATTAGGTGCGTTGACACTCCTCCACACAACACAAAACATCGAGCGGTTTAACGTAATTGAGCTTACACTTATCCAAGATTGTTGGGTATCGCTTTACGACTCCCCATAATAATCTTACACCGCCTCAATGACCACAGACAAAACACATGACCCGTCTAGCTTGCCTGCTGGTAAACACTGGACATAGCAGCAGGTATTGATGTTAACACTGGAATGAGAGTACTCTGACATGCAAGACACATGTTCACATTCCGAGTTGAGATCTACCAATGCTTGTTGAAGTGACAAACGTAAGGAGGGTTCAAAGGCCGACTCTTTTTACCTGAAGGGTCGCCATGTTTCTTATCAGGTGTGAAAAAAGGCCACTTCAAAGAGTGTATCACAGCTACAGGTGAAACTTCTTGGAGTCGTACCGATGAAGAAAATACTGGTGACGTCGACCCACAGAACATATATCAGACATCCGCAGCAAGAGCCATGTTGAAGTTGTGTTGGACATGAGGTGACAACGATGAAAACACTGGCGTAACAGTTAGGAATTGTCTCTACATCCATACACCTCTATCATGGGATGTGGCGCTTCCAATCAAGTTGGGCCAGGGTTCCAGGTGAGTTATCTTTCATCACCGATCCGAATATGGACGTCCACTTTTCGAGTTTAATTAGCGTCTTGTCTCATGGCTTCCATCTATGTGTTCTCTGTCCATCGTGTTGTGACAGCATCATCACTTTGTTGTCAACACCCACCAATGTTATCCCACTCATGTATGCTATTGTTGTTACTGTTAATCCTCCACCTACTATATATATTCTGTACAATGTTCCTCATTCAGTCTTGCTTGACAACGGTATGAGGATCTATTCCGAAACGTCGCCTTTACAGTATTGAAGAAGTTGTTATCCATAAATTGTGTCTACTTCGTCATCAGTCAACTTTTATGTAATGCCTATCAAACAATTTCGAGTGATCTGATATTGATATTAAACCAATTTGAATAACAGATGGGGAAAAAATGAAAATATGAATGTGAAATACCGTTGAATATATGCGTATGTCAGTGATTGAATAATCTTTTACGACGTAGCCAGCAATATTCCAGTTTGTTTTTAAATAAATTATGTTTTCCAGTGAACAAATTAGGTTTATAAACTTATTCCATTCCCCCGTCTCAACCCCCAGAAATATCACATGGTGGGTGCGTATTGAACGCGTCACGTATATAATAGTCCACATATACAGGTTACACAATGCAACCTCTTGAGCGGCAATCGGCTCTTAAGACAAGCATGGATACCAGATCTAATCTGAAACCCACGGGTTAAGCAAAACTAATTATAAGTAGATGAATGACATCACGATCTTTGCGTTACCCGTTGTAAGCTGCCACGTTATATTGAAATGGACAACAACCTTTCTTGTAGAAGCTTAAGACGTGATATTTCACGAAGACATAATTGCAGCAGTCTATGCAATAACACAGTTATTCAGAAAAATCATTGTTCAGTGTTGAATTGGCAGTAAAGCATATTTCACTATATTTTTCATTGTTCATTTCGTTTCCAACAGCATAGACCACAAAGATGAAAAAAATAATGATTACTGGTATTTATATAATAACTGAAGTGAATGAATAAATGAATGTATCTCTCATAATCTAGACTAAGATCTAATCTGTGAAATGAACATATCG
This sequence comes from Haliotis cracherodii, assembly GCF_022045235.1. Taxonomy (NCBI): domain Eukaryota; kingdom Metazoa; phylum Mollusca; class Gastropoda; order Lepetellida; family Haliotidae; genus Haliotis; species Haliotis cracherodii. Next base: position 9,218,774 of record NW_027266279.1, on the reverse strand, counting down.
TAGAAAATACAAACAGTTGTTCAATTATCTTAATAAAAAATATAATAAAAATGCATTGCGTGTCATTATTTTCCTAATGTGTATGACTGTGTGTGTCTTACAGACCCGAATACAAATATATCAAATACAGCCAATACAAGTCTACAATGTTTGGCAAGTCTAGATTACTGCAGTATCTGAAAATGAAGAGAGTCTCTCGGCTCTTTTTTATCATATTTTTTATTAAGATAATTGAACAACTGTTTTTTTGTGTACGATATGCGGTGCGGTGCGTCTTACTCCTGTACTGGTCCCGACTAATGCCGCTTTTATAGTTGTGGCCCTCTGCCATGCCACAGTTTAACATTAATACCCTATTCAGATGTAGTACATTCACTCCAATCCGACCAGTCCTTGTTTTATCCAATTAATGTCGAGCGCCTGGGAGGAATAACAGAAAGTAGACAGAAAATCATGAATCTCAGTGAAGACATGTGAGTGAGTGAGTGAGTGAGTTTGGTTTAACGCCGCTTTTAACAGTATTCAAGCCATAGGGCGGCGTATCAATGAAACCCACGATCACGGGTATGGTGCTGACAAACCTTGAAACATAATCGGGGTGAACCGGAATTCGAACCCACAATCATAGGTTTCTGGCGAATATCCTCAGACGATGCTTATAATATTTCTTTAAGTGTTATATGTACGCAACAAATTCGTACGTCCCTATAAAATAATACCTGAATAATCTTTTTGTCACAACACACAAATACATGTCATCGTCATTCTGTTCTTATCAGGATTCCCACTTTTCGTGTCACCTACACAGTATAACCCCGTTATCCCGAACCCCGACAGTCCAATCCTCGTTGGTCCGAAAACCCCGGTCTCCGGACTGCTGTTTACAACGTGTATATATAATGAAGGAACGTTATAACACACTTATATTCATTAATCCAGTAACATTTAATAAATAGAAAGCGACGTAATACATACATGTTAATAAGACTGAGGACCCGTGAAGATCCAGGGTAGAATAGGTCTTCAGCAACCCATGCGACTATGCTTGTCGTAAAAGGCGACAAACGGGATCGGGTGGTCAGGCTCGCTGACTTGGTTGATGCATGTCATCGATCCGAATTGCGTGGATCGATGTTCATGATGTAAATCACTGGATTGTCTGGTCCAGACTCGATTATTCACAGACCGCCGTCATATAGCTGGAATATTGCTAGGTGCGGCGTTAAACAACAAACAAACATAATAAGACTGAGAATGGGCTTGTTAAGGTTGAAAGTTATGGAAGGGAGATGGTTGGGGATTTGTGTAAGTTTACGTATATATCCTCTTTGTAACCTGGAGATAGAAGATGAATATCATTTTACCTGAACATGTAACTCCCGCAAGAACATAAGACACCTCTATCTGCCTAAAATGTATTGCTATAATCCGAATATGTATACGGATACACGAGGGTTCACTGTTTTATTAAGTGTTAAATATAATTCTTTTCTCTATATCCAGTCTCAAAATATATTTTTACTGCATGATCATGTATAGTATTCTATATATTCAAGTTACAGCAGTATTTGACACAAGAATGCAGGAGCTCTATCAACGAGCGCTTATTACAGGTTACTGTTCGACATAAACGATAAGGCAGGCATGGCGTTATTTCCCACAGCAACACAATACAACCTGTCGCAGCACCGTGATTTATGAAGTATTATTGCTCGAATTACATAAATTCCCCCTCCGAGAGAATTACAACGATTCTTAAAGTGTACTTATATGCACCACAGAATGTTCAAGGTAAGTTGGATATATATAAGTGTTTTCTCTTTTGGCCGATTACTCTAGGAGAAATGCACGTATACACTCAAGATGTGCCTAGCTATATGTACATAATGGACTGTGATCAGCTCAGTAAATGTATTGTGCTAATCAATTGCACCTGCTGTAATAAAAACGTACACGTGTGTTAAACGGGTATTACCACCTTCCCATGATTCGTTACACGGGAATGTTAGACCTGATGATTTCATTAGAAACTGTACCGAAATGTTTTCTGTATTATTGTGTGTAAAATAGATCTTCAGTCATAAAAAAAACTAACAAATTCAATATCCAAATGGTAGCGAGAAGATACAAGAAATCTATTTAACGTCGGTTTGTACAGGCAATATAACATAAGCTCTTTAGAGTCAATCCGGGTGGAATAGGTCTTCAGCAACCCATGCTGGCCGTACGAGGGGACTATGCTTGTGGTAAGAGGCAACTAACGGGATCGGATGGTCAGGTTCTCTGACTTGGTTGATGCATGTCATCGTATCCCAATTGCGTGGATCGATGCTCATGATGTCAGTCACTGGATTGTCTGGTCCAGACTCGAGTGTTTACAGACCGCCGTCATAAAGCTGGAATATTGCTGAGTGCGGCGTTAAACAACAAACAAACACAATATTAAGATGTGAACGGGAAGCTAAACATGTTTACAGTAAAATGGTTAAAATGACGATGGAGACTCTTTTATCATATATACGCAAAGAACGTTTGCATATGGGGCCTGGCTGCAGAAATATCTACATGATTCAGCTTTTCCAAATTCATTCGGCAGGCATTTCGTGATATTGGTGGCCTCAAAGCAAATGAATTACTTTGTGGGACGTCTATGTGGCCGAGTCAATGTCTAAATTCAGTCAATTTATGAAATAACTGAACATTTCAGTCAATTTAAAATTTACTTGATTCATTCATTCACAATACAAATCGCCTGAATTTTGTTTTGTTTTGACGTATTGATTCTACGGAAATTAAACGGGATCACAATGGGGATTATGTACTCTGTATGTGCTTCGACGGAAAAAAATACATGGCAACTATACGAAAACACAAGATTGTAGTGGCTCAGTTCTAATCACCGTAGTAAATCCTATAATTTGTCATCGGGGTTTTACTGGTAGAATCAGTCAATCTGTCAAATTAATCACTGAAATTTTATGCATTGACTCCAACATATATATGATTCATGACCGTTGCTCTGAAATTGGAACAGTTTCTGGGTATCATGTATAATCTATATTGATAAATTACATGGAAATTTGACTTTTTTTCAAGTGGGGAGTTCGTACCCTCCAACCTCCAAAACACACACACACGCACGCACGCACGCGCGCAGACAGACAGACAGACAGACAGACATGCTCCTCTGTCAAACATTATAAGCACCCAATACTCATTTCAGGGCAATCATTGATGAACATGCTGCAGCACTTTAAAATATTAATGTCCGAGTACTGTCCTGAGGGTGGCTAAGTAGCCTCAGGCGGCGGAATTCGTTGTGCAGAGTTACGGCCCTTAACCGTGCCAGGATGCGCTGATCACAAGTTCTAAACCCAGATTCACCCTTATTATGCTCCTTTGTCAGCATCATACCCGTATTGTTAGGTTTCACCCGAGATGTCCAGGATCTGCACCACCCAGGGCTTTTCTCCAAGATGTAAGGGGGCGCGGGTGGCCCAGTCGTCTTAGGTTCGGCTATTCGCTCTGCAGTGTTGCGTCCCTAAGGCATGCCAGAGACCTATTCCCGTGGTTTCGAATCCAGGTTCGCATCCCTGTTCGTCACGATTCTGTTTCTAGGTTTGTCAGCACCATACCCGTGCTCGTGGGTTTCACCGAAGTGGTAAACGCCTGAGACCTGCATCACTTCGGGCTTTTCCCCCACATTAAGCTGACACGCCGTGATTTTACTGGAATACTGTTAAAAGCGGCGTTAAACTCAACTCACTCACTCATCCAGTGCGGACGGGATATACATACCGGTAAACAGTTACTTTTCTGCCTCACTCACGTACTCCGCGATATAACCATGATGCAGTTGAAATACCAACTTTATGAAAAGAGAGTGTTTATCCCATCGATTATCGGCATGCCTGTTTTATCGAAGTGGTATCTAGACACAAGAGGTGACATACATTTAGCTGAATGATTAATGACTGTGACTATATTTTAGATAGTTACTGGCATACCTAGTTCAATCAGATTATTCAGTTCAAAGAATTTCAATTCATGCCTTCAATTAACCCACTTTGACAAATTGAAACGCGATAGCTTGTGATTAGGTTGCTAGGGTAAACATGGCGTTGCTAGGAGTCTCTGGGAGAAGACATGCAGTCTACATTTCAACCTGAATACAACACGCCAATAAATAACGTCATAAATAACACAACACATTAAAATCGCACACTGAACTGTTTTCTCAAACTGCGAGAAGTTTGAAGACTGAAACGACCTGTGGTTACACAACAATCGCAATTGAAATGTAATAAATGTAATCACGTGGACACGTGTCTCCCCCCCCTTCCCCCCCCCCCCCCCCCAAATCTTATCTGCCTTCGTGGTGAAGTCATTCAAGATTGTGGGCGAGGGAACACAGGTCGGGCAGAACGAGTCACATTTAGTGTCATGCCGTTTGGTAGGAGCAAAGAACGAGAGGTAGGGAAATAATTTTAGTAAGGCAAGCTAAGTTCCCAGTGTTGATAGGCATCTTGTTGATCTGAGATACTGTACACAAGGATTAAAGGAGTAAAAGCCGTTATTTCGGGTCGAGTTGGTCCAGAAACCCAACCCTAGGCGATTACTGTTGGTCATGTATGGCGTCCTTGTTACGTATCCATGATTATTTTAATCCTTAATCCGCTCATGAGTGCGAATTGACTCCGTTGTGGTCGAGGTTGCCGTAAAGCTTTACCTTCGCCCTCGTTAATCCGGAAATTTGTTAATACGAATGATTTAACTTTGAACGATGCCGTGTGGATTAACGGGGTTCACTGGTATTTCTGTAAAAAGGTGCATGTCTGGTAGGAGGATTATGCATTTACGTTTCACTCTTTCACATCTGTGTATATTTCATAAGAAACTTTAAATGTTCAGTGGTGAGTGAGTTGGGTTTAACGCCGCTTTTAACAGTAATACAGTTATATCACGGCGTGTCAGCTTAATGTGGGAGGAAAGCCCGAAGTGATGCAGGCCTCAGACGTTGACCACTTCGGTGAAACCCACGAGCACGGGTATGGTGCTGACAAACCTTGAAACATAATCGGGGCGAACCAGGATTCGAACCCACTACCATAGGTTTCTTGCGTGTCCAAGGGACGCAACTCTGCACAGCGAATCGCGGCGCCTTAGACGACTGGGCCACCCGTGCCCCCTTAAATGTTCAGTAGCATTGTACACTGTACTGTACACGGCATGACCCTGGTGAACCGTGTTTCTTATAATCACTAATGCTAGGATATGGACGTGTAAGCCATATGTTAAATGTGTGAGACATTCGTAACACGTGGCAGCCGATGCTGCTCCATACTACTCAAAAGAAGTGAAGGACCACTCGATTCTTTCATGTCATCTTGTGACATATTAACTATAGTAATATGAAAGAATCGGCCCCTCACTTCTTTGATATCGTTTATGTTGAAAGTGTTATGTCAAAACACCTGGGTATACCAAATGATATAATCGATGAAGTAAATGACATTGATTGCTTATCTGACCTAGGCATTTTAGATAAAAGATGTTCTAGGGATTCTGAGAGTGTGAATAACCACGGACATAAACTCAGGCACATGTGTAAAAATAACTCACTGTTTATTGGAAATGGCAGAGTTGGTTAAGATGAGGGTGTTAGGGAAAATACCTGTTAACATTGCTGTGTCATTGATTATACCGTCTCTTCTCTAGGCACTTTAAAATATGTTTCTGATTTTGAAGTTGACAATTTTGATCCTATTTTATCTGATGCCCATTGCGCTCTGAAAATGCTTTCAAAATGTGAATCAACGAATGTTAACAATATAAGATTCTGAAATTGACAACACCGACTCCACGTGCATCCCGAGACTCTGGGATAAGAGGCACGCTGACGATTTTGTACAATCAATTAAAAACAGTGACATTTCTTGTATGTGATTCCTTGGTGCCCGGCGGTATTTGTAATGACGATATAAACCTTATTGTACATAATATTAACAACATTTTCTTACTCACAGTAAAATCAGCATTTGGTCTGAAGCGTGTCAATCATGGTATCCGCCGGATAGACCCGGATGTAATAGATCTGAGCCCTGGTTCGGACGACACTGTAAGATCAGTAGGGGACGGTATCACCAGGCAAAACGGAATTTTAATAACATAAATGTTTACAAAACAAAACTAAACTTTTAAACAGTTGTCGACGTTATGAAAAAAAACCTCCTCCAATTCTATAACAGTCATCACCTCAAAATGCAAAACAATATTGTTAATTTACGGATAAATGACACCCGCTCATTTTGGAAAATGTTACGTTAATCAGAAAATGATGCCAATTTACCGCCAATTGATACACTTTTTGACTATTTCAAAAACATAAATGCAGATTATGTAGACTCTATCCCTGATGAGTAGATTGAATATAATAATAATTTTGATGTCATAATTGTAAAGATATTTGAAACATTTAAGCGAACAAGAATTTGAATACGCCATCAAACTACTAAAGAATAACAAGACATGTAGCCAGGATAACATTACCAATGAATATATTAAAACTTCGGTGCCAACATTTTTACCCTTGTATACCAGACTATTTAATCTTATATTTGACACTGGGATGTTTCCCGAACAAAGATTAAACGGAATTATCGTCCGATCTACAAAGGTGAGTGAGTGAGTGAGTGAGTTGGGTTTAACGCCGCTTTTAACAGTATTCCAGTCGCGGCGTGTCAGCTTAATGTGGGAGGAAAGCCCGAAGTGATGCAGGTCTCGGACGTTTACCACTTCGGTGAAACCAAAGAGCACGGGTATGGTGCTGACAAACCTAGAAACATAATTGGGGCGAACCGGGATTCGAACCCACAATCATATGTTTCTGGCGTGCCCAAGGGACGCAACTCTGCACAGCAAATCGCGGCGCCTTAGACGACTGGGCCATCCGTGCCCCCCAAAGGTAAAAGAAGTACAGATGACCCTTGAAACTTTCAACCTATAAGTCTTATAAGTTGCCTCGGAAAATTGTTTACCACAGTTATTAAAATAAAAGATTATGTTGAAAAGTAATAACATTCTGTCAGAATCACAAGCGGTTTTAAGACATGGCTACTCCACAAATGAAAATATTTTTACCCTGTATGCAATTATTGATTTACAAAAAAAATAAAAATAAAATATTGTATTGTGGTTTCGTTGATTTCCAAAAAGTTTTTACAATGTTTGGCGTATAGGTTGATAAATGTTACCACAAGGTATTGATTGTAAAACTTATTCGTATTATTGTTAATATGTACTTTGGCATTAAATCATGTGTGTGTATATTCAGAACAATTCCGTTGTCTTATTGGTGTCCGTCAAGGAGAAAATATGTCCCAATAATGTTTCCATTCTTTCTAAATGATCTGGAACCGTTTTTATATTCTCAAAACTGCCCTGGTGTTTCTGTTCAATCTGTCACTTAATGGTCTGTTAGATCTCTCCGTTGTTTTGTTTGCATTGCAGATGATACAGTTTTGTTAGCTTTTTATAATCAAAATTGACAAAATATGTTTGATATTTTCCCACTTTACTGCAAAAAACGGAGATTGCATATCAACAAAAAATATAGCTTTTGGTGGTACAAAAAGAGACAAGAGTAAGCATATAATATTAAATGGCAAAGAACAAAAGTTATCAAGAATTCTTTATAAAATGTTATATAATGAAGTCTGTTCAAACAATGGCTGTCATAAATGGATAAAATGTTTCGAAAGTATTTTCAATGAAACGGGCTACAGTTTCTATTGGTTGAGCCAACAAGCAGTTCCTCCTAATGTCCTTAAATCTACCATGTCGTTAAGATTATTTGATATAGCAACTCAAACATGGAATGCAGAGAGTACACTTTCTTCTAAAGGTATCACATATCGCATTTTTAAAACTGAACTCGTCCTTGAAAAGTATTAATTAGTTATCCCTTTCTCGTTGGCTGTAAACTTCCTTCTGTTTAGAACCTCATGCCACCATTTACCTATTGAACTAGGTAGGTGGCACAAAATCCCTGTCAATGAACGAACGTGTAAACTCTGCGACATGAGCGATGTTGGTGATGAATCCTGTTCTGTCGTCATGGTATTCCTGGTTTCTGTTACAGTCCACCCTGTTGGGGCTGAGATATTGTCGTCATGGTATTCCTGGTTTCTGTTAAGTCCACCCTGTCGGGGCTGAAATATTGTCGTCATGGTATTCCTGGTTTCTGTTACAGTCCACCCTGTCGGGGCTGAGATATTGTCGTCATGGTATTCCTGGTTTCTGTTACAGTCCACCCTGTTGGGGCTGAGATATTGTCGTCATGGTATTCCTGGTTTCTGTTAAGTCCACCCTGTCGGGGCTGAAATATTGTCGTCATGGTATTCCTGGTTTCTGTTACAGTCCACCCTGTTGGGGCTGAGATATTGTCGTCATGGTATTCCTGGTTTCTGTTAAGTCCACCCTGTCGGGGCTGAAATATTGTCGTCATGGTATTCCTGGTTTCTGTTACAGTCCACCCTGTCGGGGCTGAGATATTGTCGTCATGGTATTCCTGGTTTCTGTTACAGTCCACCCTGTTGGGGCTGAGATATTGTCGTCATGGTATTCCTGGTTTCTGTTACAGTCCACCCTGTCGGGGCTGAGATATTGTCGTCATGGTATTCCTGGTTTCTGTTACAGTCCACCCTGTTGGGGCTGAGATATTGTCGTCATGGTATTCCTGGTTTCTGTTACAGTCCGACCTGTCGGGGCTGAGGTATTGTCGTCATGGTATTCCTGGTTTCTGTTAAGTCCACTCTGTCGGGGCTGAGATATTGTCGCCATGGTATCCCTGGTTTCTGTTACAGTCCACCCAGTCGGGGCTGAGGTATTGTCGTCATGGTATTCCTGGTTTCTGTTACAGTCTACCCTGTCGGGGCTGAGATATTGTCGTCATGGTATTCCTGGTTTCTGTTACAGTCCACCCTGTCGGGGCTGAGATATTGTCGTCATGGTATTCCTGGTTTCTGTTACAGTCCACCCTGTCGGGGCTGAGCGGGTGTTTTATGTCCACCTACAAGATCCAGGCCAACTACGTGTACTCCGAGAAGCACTTCCTCTATGTCGACAAACTCAGCAAGGTCGAACAACTTCCACCTCCTCATCCGCCATCTTGCTCTAAAGAAGACATCTTTGATCCAAGAGACTTTGTGGATATTGATAGACGAGCCGACGCGGTGAGTCCACGATGTGTGTTCATGCCAAATGCACCTTCAAGCCTCAGCTACCAGTATCTGAAAACTGTATAATCATATAACTTGTCCAAAAAATAATGGTAAACTGCACATTAGATATTTTGAAAATAATGTGTCATGCCCCCACCTCGACCTCCACCGAGAATATTAAATGGTCGGTCCTTATAGAACAAAGAACATGTGTCATACGACTCTTGCTCAGTTATTTGATCAAGGTTACCATGTTCAAGGCCTCAGTAACGCTTTCAAAATGTTTAATGGTAGACATGTGGAGTACATTTCCAAATTTGATAAATATGGTGTCCGATGTAATTCCCTATTTTGACTTGTACCATATGTCCCCGTGTTTTTTTAAGGAGAACAATTGACTTACCTTTGCATGTGTTTGTGACGTGTGTCCACAGTGGTGCAGAATATGCTCACCTTTTCGAGAATACCTGGTATCATTACTATTTGAAAGTGATTCATAAACACATGCTCATGATATAGTCCGAATTGTAAACCACGATGACTTCGTGATCCGCCAATGTTCTTCATCCCCAGGCACCTACCAGTCTCCTGAAGGAACCGTACCCCAAGCTGATCTCCTACTTACTAGAGGAGCCCAAGGTCAAGTCAAAGGACAAGAACCAGACTCAGGACAAGGACCACGAAGTGCTGACCAAAGTGCGGGCTATCTACAGATGGGTGACTGCGCAACATGTCGACACGATGACCATGCCGAAGAAGTCCCCCGATCCCACCACACCATTGTTTCAATTCTGGAGGATCAAGAACAAGAAGGGGAACTTTGCTCAGCTTGTCAGTATTCTGTGCAGGTGAGCTTTTCCTAGTACTGGGACGTGGCCAACTCGAGTCCTCTGCATATTTCGTCACAATAGCATCAACTTGCAATAGAAAATCACATGATGATTATTACTTAAATAAAAGTAAAATATTTGTAATCAGCATTGCGTTGCAATAGCGTTGTACCGCATGGGGATTCTGGGTTAGGACAGGCACCCGTCTACAAATGCAGTAAGAGGCAATTTAATGGATCAAGTGATCAGTTTCGGCATCTTCCCGAGGCAAGAGAGTTAACTGATTTTAAAAGTCCAGTTTCCACCCTTGCCGAATTAGGCTAGGATTCCTGGGCTCGATCGTAGCGCCACCAGTGGCTATTGCGAGTTATGTCCCCTCTATGCCTCTCCTATGGACCAAGGGGGCGGTCGGGTAGCCTAGTGGTTAAAGCGTTCGCTCGTCACGCCGAAGACACGGGTTCGATTTCCGACATGGGTACAATGTGTGAAGCCCATTTCTGGTGTCCCCCGCCGTGATATTGCTGGAATATTGCTAAAAGCGGCGTAAAACCATACTCACTCACTCACTCCTATGGACCAATGAGATTCCACCTCCCGTACCTCTTGCATTTGCTCAAACAAAATGGCGGCGCCCGGTCAAGACGATCTGATCTATAATCAAGATCTATATTGTGATAAAACGGGTCTTACATCCCGAAATACATAAAAAAAATCACGTTAGCACCTTGATTAAAATCATGAAAAGATCTGGAAATATTCTATTGACATCGAGTTGGAAGTACAAATGATTTGCAAATCCTGCAATCGACCAAAATCTTCATGACAGTTTGCAAACAGAATTTCGATTTCGTTGCGCGATTGTGACTGGACTATGCATAGACTCGTTAGGCCAGCCAAAATGTAACACCATAATACCAGCCGAGTTCGGCAAGGGTGGAAACAGGACTTTTATAGTCAGTTAACTCTCTTGCCTTGGGAAGATGGGTTTCGGTGACATGGTTAATTGCGTGTCATCGTATCCGGACGGTGTGGATCGTTTCTCATAATACCAATCACTGGATGGTCTGGTCCAGACAGGCCGACGTCATATAGCTGGAATATTAGATAACAAATAAACTAACAATAGCGTTGTATTTAATCATTTTCAAGTTAAAATCAGGAAAATAAGAGTTGAAAATGTATATACTTGCACATTGTAGGCTGGCTAATGTTACGTGCGTGATCATCCACGGCAAGATGAAAGGTTCAACCTACGATGTAGGACAACCAATAGATGACAAGCTCCATTACGGTGAATGGAACGGTGTTCTGATTGGTGGAGACTGGTGGCTACTCAACACCTACTGGGGTGCCTGCGCTGTGGGAAGTTCCGGCGGGGATGAATGGCTGGATAATGACGGAAAAGAAGAATCGCTTGATGTAGATGCTCCCCAAAAGAAAGGATTCATGTTTACCTGTGACGAGAACTACTTCTTATGTGACCCCAGACAGATCATCTCAACCCACCTTCCTGCCTGTCCACAGTGGCAGTTACGGTCAACGCCCATAACACCCGAGCGGTTCGAGGAGATGGTTTTCCTGAAGGATCGTTTTTTCAATCTTGGCATGTCCGTCCTCTCACACAAAGACTGTGTCATTACATCCACGACTGGAGAAGTCGAGATATTCTTTGGATTAAGAAAAGATGCCATTCATCATAAATATTACTGTTTGTTATTTCGGCAAGAAGGAAAGACGGTGCAAGGATTTTCTCCAAAGTATGATCGGTATTTGTTGCTTCAGAGACCAAAATCCGATCAGCTCAGCATTAAAATCAGGTCCCCTGTTGCGGGAACGTTTAGACTGGAGGTTGTCGGTATGGACACCAGAAACAAGTCTCCAGGCTATGATTATGACTGGATATGTTTGTACAAGATCAGGTTCACAAAGGCAAAGGCGCGATGCCAGCCCTACCCAGATCAACCAGCTCTTGGATGGGGTCCAGGGCTCACACTGAAGCAGATGGGTCTGACACCCATCTCACATAGCAGTGGGATGATCAGAGCAGATTCTGGTGGAGAGGCTGAAGTGGAGTTTGCTATACATGACAAAGAAAAGCTGAAAAATATGAAATTCATTGGTCGAATTTCCAAAGGTGGAGTAAAAGAGGAAAAACTTAAGGACAGGGTTGTGTACAGAACTGAAGGAGATCGCATCATCTTTAATGTGCGTCTGCCTAGGAAGGGGGAGTATGCCCTTAAACTGTACGCCACAAAAGACGAGAAGGAACAAACGGATGAAAACATCTGTAATTACATTGTAGTGTCTGAGCAGAAGAAATCCAAGGATGCATACCCTAGAGGATTTGACAAAGGAACTGGCCTTGGGAAGATTGATGTGAGCTTGGGTATTGAACCCCTGTCACACAAGACCGGTATAATCAAGACTGCTGTTGATGAAGTGAAGCTGGACTTTCAGCTGACGAAGCCAGTGGAACACTCCTGTTCTCTTGTTGGGACAGAGTTGATGATCTCTGACGCAAAGAGACTGGTGTCCGAGGAGGTGAACGGGGACATTGTCACATACACAGTGCGACTCCCAAAGTTGGGCAATTACGGCTTTAAGTTGATAGCTAAACCCACTGAGGGAGGAGTATTTGAGAATGTTGTGGACTATGTAATATCCTATGTGAGGGCAGACGAGGAAATCAGGACCCCCATCATCTTGACCAACATTGAAACGCCAGCAGAAACACCAGGACCTGAAGGTAAGGTATTGCAAAAAGATATTCAGTTATAAATGCATTTGATGGGGAAACCAGAACTCGAAATGTCTGTTTTAGATATAGCTATTGCTGTACACCTAGCTATATATTCAAATGACAATTGAACTATAATAATGTCAAAGTATCAGGAGGTCTATTTCAACATTTCTTTCAACAAGTGTTTTTAGAAATGAGATAATTGATGTGTATGCTCATGTGACACCTTTTTGCTTTTCATACGGTAGCAATGCATTAAAGTTCATACTCATCGTCATCATCTGTCATCATCATATCCTTTGTTACGAATTTATTGCTTAAATGACCGATGTAGTGCTCAACAACCTTCAATGTGTAGTGGATAGAACATCTGCCTGGAGAGAGGAAGGTTGGTGGTGTGATTCCCTGGCCACGTCATACCAAAAGACGTTAAAAGATAGTACTTCTTATTCTGCCTGGCGCTCAGCATTATGGGGTTAAAACAAGGCCAGGGCCTACTTACACAAAACGATCTTAAAGCTATGTGAGTGAGTTAGTGAGTATGGTTTACGCCACTTTTACCAATATTCCAGCAATATCACGGCGCGGAACACCACTAATGGTACACATTGTACCCCTGTCGGGAATCGAACCCCAGTCTTCGGCGAACGCTTTAACCACCAGGCTACCCGACCGCCCCCTTAAAGCTAGATTAACGTAACTACCGTCCTTTAATTTTGGCTTAAAATAGTTCAGCGCCAAAAAAACGCTAAGCCCTGGTCTGCTCGCAGTTATTATACTGTGTATAGTTGGGTATCCAATGCTTAACTGCAGCTTGGTATTTCAGAGAACTCACCTTTTAAAACTATCCGTATTAGTGAGTGAGTGAGTGAGTTGGGTTTAACTCCGCTTTTAAGAGTATTCCAGTTATAGCACGGCGTGTCAGCTTAATGTGGGAGGAAAGGCTGAAGTGATGCAGGTCTCTGACGTTTATTACTTCAGTGAAACCCACGAGCACGGGTATGGTGCTGACAAATCTAGAAAGGTAATTGGGGCGAACCGGGATTCGAATCATAGGTTTCTGGCGTGCCCAAGGGAGGCAACTCAGCGAATCGCGGCGCCTTAGAGTACTGTGCCCCCTGTGCCCCCCGTGCCCCCCCCCCCCCCCCCCCCCCCCATTAGTAGTGTAATAATCTTGACCGCAAAGTTAAACCCCATGCAGATAATAATGTTGATGTACAATAATTGTTAACCATCAATTTTTGTATTAAGATGAACCCGAGGAGGAAATCAAGAAACGGATGGATTTTGCCATAGTGACACAGGATGAGGAGGAACTAGTCAAAGCTATAGCAGACATGAAGGAGGTGACAAATAGTAATAGGTCAGCTCGCAAAGAAAAGATTCCCCCTTCCCCAAGGAACAAGAAAGAAACACCCCGAAAAGATAAAACACCACGTGATGAGAATGACAATACTGATGCAGCAGCACCTGAGAACAAAGAAAAAACACCTCGAGATAACAAGACACCTCGTGATGAGAATGAAACGCTTAGAAATGAAGAGACACCACGTGGTGATAAGAAAACACCTCGAGATAACAAGACACCACGTGATTTAACCACAGTAATTGACGATACAAATGATGTTGGCAGAATTAAACTTGACAAAATCATCCCACGCGAAAAAGAAGAAGAAAGCATCCCTATCCCTAATGGTAATGCTGTGCTCCCGGCAATCTCTGTTGTGGCGCCACTGGAAGAGGAACCAGAAGTGATAAAGGGCATGATTGAGGAAGTGGACGCCCAGGAGAAGGAAAGGGCAGAGCTAGCCAAAGAGGAACTTGCACGTGCGGAACGAGAATTACAGATCATTAAGGTCAGGAAAGGTATGTATTACTTCAGAGGATTTTTATTATCTATCCCAAATAAGCAATGCATACTTGTGACATAAGTAAGGCTGCAGTGAACTATGGTAGTGAACACTGTGCAGGCCTTCTCTTATTGAACCCGTTTGCGTGACAGGTCTTCAATGTCACCTTCCAACGATTAAACATTATCCATGTGCCTTTCAAGTATAAAGGAATTTCTGTACAGTAGCATGCAAATTGCAGATGTTTGTTAATTTACGTTCATTTTATTTCCATTACAAAAATGATGTCAAAGTAAACTACAAAATCAATTAGCGATTCATGTATTAAAAAGTGTGTCAAACATTGAAACAAAGTCCATGACAAATGTTTTTTACCAACATTACTTCAGTTGAAAGACAGGTTTTCAATTAATTAAAAAACACATTTCACATTCACACATTTTAACTGTACCTGCCATTTAACGCCCCTAAAAATAATACGATTAAACTTTGTCTATATTGGGACAATCCCTCGACGGCTTGGTTGGGTGCATGTCATCGTGCACAAAGGTGTGTAATGTTGCTCAGTATATTAATCTGTCTGTCCACACTTTAATTTACTGGCCATCGTCATTAGTTTGGATAGTGCTGGCTGTGGCATAAAACGGAACTACATGGTCTAACATTATTCATTATCCTAAACAATCTCACAAATAATTACTGCTTTCAAAAATGCCAGCCGCATCGCACACACTTAATCATTTTAAATTGATAAAGTTATGCAGTTGCATATAATCAGTCTCGTATGGCAACTACTATTACTTGACTAATTTGTCTGTGTGTCATCAGAGTTAATGGAAGCTATTGCAGCACGTGAGCTCCAGCGCCTCATAGCGATCACGACAATGATACGAGACAAGAACTACCAGTCCGCCATGATGGACGAGATGAAGAAAGCCAAGAGTCTCATCGAGAGGCTCCAGCACATCCGGAAACTGTTGCACGCCGTTCTGGAACTGGACCAGAACACTGTAGCTGAAATCAAAGGATATGCCGCCCCTCCACCTGCAGTAAGCAAGGTGCTCAGTGCAACGCTGCTCATACTGGGGCATTTCGTGGAAGAGACAAAGGTACTGGACATAGAGATTATTTGTCACATCTTGGGAATATTGTGTGATGCGACCCGAAAGTATAAATATCTTGATTCTAGTTCAATATAATTGATGTTAATATTCATTTTCATCACTGAAAAACACGAGTGAATACAAAGCTTCAGTTGTCACAGTTCAAGATCAAGGTCAAACTCTTTTTCCTTCACATTTCTGTCATACTATGCCAAAATTTTTGCATCTATGTTTATTTAGACACATACATCTGGAATCAATGTCTAAATTTTATCATGACATTGAAGAAATATTTTGTTGGTGTCACATTCAATGAATGGGGCTTATCATAAGTAGTTCCTTCCAAGTGACCTCAATTGCATATTATTTTGATTCTGGTACAAAGCTTAATATCGAATTTGTTTATATTATCCATTTATCCATCTAAGATAAAATCGTGTGCAGCCTCGTGGTTAAAGCATTGGCTTGTTAACTTTGGTGTCCTCCACTGATATATGGAATGGAAAACGGCTAAATGTGTTGCAAAACTAAATCCAATAATTTGTATACAATAACGGCACAACGCCACACTAACTGATCCGTTCATGCACCTTGCAGGAGTGGATCAAGGTACAGAATATCTTAAGCAGGACGGGGAAGGAGTCCCTGAAGCGGCGTGTGGAGAAGTTTGACATCAACAAACTGGAACCGGACATTGCCATGGGTGCCAAAGTGATCCTCAAGGACTTGACCCTCAATCAGGTCCGAGTGGTCAGTGCTGGAGCGGCCACCTTCTATGTCTGGGTGAGTTGGCATGTGGGGGTCTGTCGATGAATCAGACCCAAGTGGTAAGTAAAGGGCCACCACCTATGTCTGGATGTTTAAATGTCTTTCTAAGAACTTGGCCTGAGCTTGCCTGGGCTTTCTCTCTGTGAATGAAGCCAGAGTGGTAAGTTCAAAGAAACAACCATCGCATATGTCTAGCTGAGTTGACCCTCAATTAATCAGGTCTGGATGTCTAGCTTCGGCTGTTTTTCATGTCTAGATCTGAATTGTCTGCAATTCTAGGAGACATCGTGGGTCACATAATCTGCTCCGTAAAATACGTCTGCAAAAGAGGGTACAACATCCGTCCTCAAAACCTGATCAATGTAGCGCTCAGCATTTCCTCCACCAAAACCAACATCTTTAAAAGGTGGCAAGGGCAGTTTTCTTGTTGAGACCGATACCAACCCAAACCATGAAATTTGAGTCGCCTCAAGCATTTTACATCATATCACAGTTGTCTGTATACCATTCACCATTCCATTGTACACATCGCCATTAGAAAATCCACTCAAAAACGACAAAAATCTCCAGGCAGAGGCCATTGGAGACTATGGTCTTAGGCCAGAACTGAACAGAGGGCTGACAGTCTACACACCCTTCTGGCAATGCCTGAGAATGGTGTCACTGACATTGGTTCTCATTGTGTTCCGTATAGTTACCATGGCTATTTGGAACCAGTCCAGCAACTTAATCCAATGCATATAACAGTCTTGTGATAGTGACTCCAGATCTGCCACTACAAAGTCGTTCGCTGGTGGTATTAAACATTGCCTCGAGTCGATAAACAATGGACATACACATTTTCAATACAATAGTCACACCATGATCTCTTTCTTTAGCCAAAAGTCGACCAATGACATTTTCTCATTTGATCCAAAAAAGATTTGTGTCATGTAACAAAATATATTTTGTTGTTCATTATATGATTAAATGAGTATTCATTTGAAAAAACAGAATCCCGAAGCTTTTCGCTCTAACGTGGATTCATTGTGTATTCTAAAGTCTTCGGAAAGGGTACAGAAATCGTGGACACATTTGTTAATGGATTTCCTACACTTTCAGACAAAGGGGCTGATTAACGAGATCGAGACACGCATGGGCGAGGACATCCACAACACAAGGCCCAGGACCAGCAACTCCCGCAGAGCCCGGAGAATGTCACGTTCTCAGGGAAAACAGGCCAAGTTAGCTCCCTTGACAAGAGTGGATTTGTAAAGGTTTGCTTGTGAAACGACCATATTCCGTACTACCTCCAACAAAATACTGATCATGCGTTTTTCAAGGCGATCGAAGCGTTACGATTACGTAACCCTTATAGTTAAACATAGACTTATGAAAGCCTTTCCTGTGAGACATTTCAAGGGTGTCAAGGCAACACATGTAATGTTGAATTCAGTGAGACCTCATGAACTCGAAGGATCAACTATGTGTCCATGCATCTAGTACGGGACAATGTTAGACCATAGCTCTGTCGGGACCATAAATCTTGAAGACATATCGAGATGATGGTGTTAGAATTAACTGCTTTGTCATTCTGTTTGAGAAACACCTATGTTATTAGGAGAAGTGTCCACTTCATCAACAAAGCCATAACACATGGACAGCACTTGATTTATTTATTATGACGAGGCATAGCATATCAGATATGCATATTTCATGTTGATTGTTTAGCGTCCATAAAAACAGATCTAGAATATTATTCTTAAGCAATAACAAACAATAGTTATAACACGTTCTTTAAATGGAACTGATTTTGCACTCGAATGTATGATTTATTTACATGTGACCTGTTGGACCTCTCAAACTTTGTATATGCATGGGCCTACCAAAGCATAAATACTTTGAGATGAATATTCTATATCTATTTACATTAATCCGTCCATGGCCTGTTGTTATTTGTAAACTGTGATATTTTGTTTATTGTGAAACATGTATCAATACTGTTCTAAGTGTTATATTTTTCGAAATATATTTATATGAATGTGTGCACAATACATGTGATGTACTGTTCTTACTATTATTGTAGATGTATGGGTTTTGTATGATATTTCATGAAATAAAGCTCTGTGTTGCTCTATACGTATTTGTGTCCTTGTATGTAATGAATGTTCGCACATCAGACAGGTCACACATTGTAACCAGTGATACCCGGTATCCCAATGGGGTACTAGCGGAAATCACATACAGAAGAAATAGTTGAAAACCCCACTGCTTTCCATGATGAAGAGTGAGTGAATGTGTTCGGTGTTTACGCAGGTTTCAACAGGTTTGTTTCAGTTATATCACAACCTTCTGTGAGAGGAAAGTCAAACGTGACACAAGTCGAACGTGACACAAGTCAAACGTGACACAAGTCAAACGTGACACAAGTCGAACGCGTTTATCTCTTTGATGAAAACTCTATGGTGCAAACAAACCAAGGGTCACAATCGGTGCAAATATGAGATCCGAACCCACGATCACCGGATCCTGGTATGTGTAAGAGACACAACTCCGCAAAGGAATGTGTGGCGCGAAAAGCAAAATGTCTTCTTCTCGGTTGATCTTTCCCCAGTTTTCTCATTTTCAAGAGACACAAACGAAACTTTGAAAAATATATCCTTGTTTAATTCCCTCTTGGGTTAAGGCATGTGCAATGTGAACAAGCATGCTGAATAAAAAAGTACTGATAAAACATCCTTCACTTAGGACAGAGATAGTGGACAGACATCTTTACCTATATATTATGTATATAGATATACTAAATATAAATAAACCAAACATATGAGCCATACGATGACGCACAATCAACCAAGTCACCGAGCCTTACCACCAGACCCCCTTCATTGCTGTAAAACAAGCATAGGTTGCAGGGGACCAATTCTATCCAACACAACAGGTACATGAGAGAGTACATAAATGTGTGAAATATGTCTTTTCTTGAGAAATTCTATGTTTCCCCCGAATAATCAATGCAAAATGTGGCTAAGGCAGTGCTTCAGTTACATCATAGCAAGGAACTCCATGAATTGGCGATCCTTGGAATGCTTCAAACCTATCCTCAGTCTGGGTTCGTTGTTAGAATATGTTTCCAGACAATGTTTCAAGACTTGCAATTTGGTTATTAATTTAGTAGCCGAACAATCGTATATTTACTCACCACACATTTGTTTCAGTATTTCAACATGCCCAGTATGTTGTTTTGTATAAATCCCGAGGCAATTGTTTGAGTATTTTGAACATAATCGCGCATTACTCTCAAACACTACAACGCTTCAGACTGAATGGCCCCGAAGCTGTCTGTGTTGTCGACTGATGAAGGTGTCACTAGAGTAAGCGTAGTAGTCAGATATATTTGAGCAAAGTCATTTCAAAGACGATTTTGTGTTTTAGATAACCCAAAGGAGGAAATCAAGAAACAGATGAATGTTGCCATGGTGACACAGAATGAGGTGAAACAAGTCAAGGCGAAAAAAGACATAAACGTGTTGGCTAAAAGTACAAAGTCCTCTCAAAAAGACAAGATTCCACGTGACAAGAAATCATCTAAGAAGAAACAAAATAGTCAAAATAAAAAGACTAATGCCAAGAAGGAAATGCCTCGAGATATCAATACACCATACAATGAGGAGAAAACGTACCAAAGTGGCAAGACACCACGTGGTTTAACGACAGTAACTGACGATGCATATGATGTTCCTATCCCTCATGATAATGCTGTGGTCTTGTCTGTTGCGGCGACGCCACATGTTGAGGAAGAACGGGTCAACAAAGCTAAAGAAGGCACTAAGAAGGTGGCTAAGAGCACAAAGTCACATGGAAAAGGAAAGACTATCCATGTTAAGAACTCATCCAAGAAGTCATCACGTGATGTCAGTAAGAATATTGGCGCCAAGACATCACAACCGGAAGTGACGAAGGTCATGATAGATGAAGTGGACGCCCCGGAAACGGAAAGGTCTGAGTTAGCCAAGGAGGAGCCTGTACCTGCAGAACAAGGATTACAGATAATCAACTCCAGGAAAGGTTTGTATTTTTTCAGGAATTCTATGTTGTATACTAAATAAGCCATTGATTATGTGAAATAAGTAATGATACATCATGACAGCTGTGAGAAGGGTCTCAGGTGCCACCTTCGAACACTTAACATTTTGTTTAACCCATTGTTCTTCATCTGGGATATTTGTTGTTGAATATGATAACTTGAAAATTCTTCAAGATATGCAATGTGGAATATTATTTTTTAAATAAACCTTTCTTCAGGACATTTTATTTAATATATGCATTTCCATTCATATATGTTTCACCATTATTTTGCTTTTTATGCTTAATGGAATCTGTTTCGGCAGACAATGGAGACTGGCGTTGACGTTACGATAGAAACCTAAGACAAAATGGTTTTTTTTCTGTATTAAATGGAGTAAATAACTTTCTACACAAAAAACAAACGTCAAGCACCATCCCAACGGATTTTACCCATTAAGTATCAACTAGTTGGCCCTGAGTATGTCATGTAGTGAACTGCTGTGCTTGAAACTTGAGTCGGCTATCGATAAACTAATTACAAAGATGATTTGCTGTTGCTCCTAGATAAATCAAAGGAGCAAATCAAGAGTGTTGCCATGGTGAAACGGGATGAGGAGGAACGATTCAAAGCTAAAGAAGATATTAAGAAGGTGGCTAAGAGTACAAAGTCACATGGCAAAGGAAAGAATGTCCATAACAAGAACTCATCCAAGAAGACATCACGTGGCGTAAGTAAGAATATTGATGTCAAGACATCACGTGCTAAGAAGGAAAGGCCCAGAGATCACAACACAACACATGAAATAACGACAGCAATGGACGAAACAAATATTGCTGAAAGAATGAACATTGACAAAACCACTCCAGTGATAAAGGTAATGAGTGATGAAGAAGACGTCAAACAGATAGCCAAGGACAAACATGCAGAGCAAGAATTACAGATCATCAATGTCAGGAACGGTATGTATATCTAAAAGAATTCTGTTTTATGCCACAAATAAGCAATGCATAATTGCATGAAACCTACAGTGTCTCCTTTAAATGCTTTACAGGTTTATTAACCCATTAATTACTCTGGGGATTTGTAATTCTCACATGCGCAGCATTTCAAATTGTCTTTGCCTAGGCATCTAAAGTGTACTTAAAGTAGCCATCAGTTAAAGTTGAACAAAATCATCCGAACTGTTATTTTTTGTTTGTTTAGATAAACCAGGGAAGGAAATCATAAAGGACAAGGCTGATAGTATTAAGCCACATCACGAAGAGATGATTCCTGGCAGCCAAATAAAATCTGACAAAACATCACAGAATACCAACTCCAAGAGACAAATTGACAAGAAGAAAACGACCAGACATGACATCTCACATGATAAAGAAGAAGAAGAAGAAGAAGAAGAAGAACGTCTCCCTGCGGTACAGGAGGAGGAGGAGGAGGAGGAGGAGGAGGAGGAGGAGGAGGAGGATAACATCAAAGAAACAGACGACGCTTTTGATACTACAAAATCAAAAGAGGAACCAGAAGCTAAAAAGGGCATGATTAATGAAGTGGATGCCCAAGGGAAGAAACGGGCTGAGATAGCCAAAAGGGGACCTGCAACTGCAGAGCCAAAATTACAGACCATCAAAGTGAAAAAGGGTTTGTATTTCTTTCTACGTTTATCGTGAATAAACAATGCATTGGGTGAAATACGTAAACTATTGCAAGGAGTACTATTAATATGTTGTTTGTTGTCACATTTGAATATGTAACAGTATTGTTGAGTAAATGTCCTTAATCCGGGACCTACTTCAGAGAATGAATCTTTTCCTGTCATTGTATCAAGACATCGACTATTTTAACTGAAAGTCAATTTTTTTTGTTCACTTTACATTTTCGTCAGGACATCCAGCACATCCAAAACATATGTTTTCTTGTCTGTGTTAAACCTGAAGCAGAAGTGAGTCTTTCTTATATTTTCTGCAACAAAGTATTAAAAAGAAACTAGCCCCGCTGTCAGACACCCACTCCACACACCAATACACTCCCACACATCCCACACACCCAGAATATCAAACGGTTGTTCATGTAGTGGACTGGTGTGGGTGTGGAGAAGGAGTCAGATATCGTTGCTCAAAATCATTCCAAAGATAATTATTTTTGTATTTAGATGCACCAACGCAGAAAATCAAGAATGTTGCCATGGTGACACAGGATGAGGAGGAACGTATCAAAGCTGAGGAAAACATGATGGAGGTGGGTGAAAACGAGAATACCATCGTCAAGACTCCACTTGACGAGAAGAAAGCGCCCAGAGATGACAAGACCCTGCCAGATGTAAAGATAGTTATTAACGATTCAAATAAACCTGGAAGAGTCAAACTTGACAAAATCATCCCACGTGACAAAGAAGGAGAAGGTTTCCTCACCCCTAATGACAATGCTGTGCTCCCGTCCATCTCAGTTACGCCGCATCTACCGAAACAGGAACAGCAAGTGATCAAGGGCAGCATCGATGATGTGGTCGCCCAGAGGAAGGAAAGGGCTGACCTAGCTGAAGTGGAACTTGCCCTTGCAGAACAAGCATTACAGATTATCAAAGTCAGAAAAGGTGTGTATCTCTTAGAAATTCTACATTTTATAATAAGACAGCAACAGTGGAATTACATGATACCAGGGAAGATCTGTCTCCAATGTAACATTCCAACGCTAAACAGTTTGGTAAACCAAATGTCCTTTTCCTGAAGAATTGAAACAGCAGACACAATATCATGCTGATGCATGATATGTGCTACGCCTGTTACTGCCAGAAGATCCAGCTGCAATTATACAACAAGAACGTATAATTAAATGAAAACAAGCTTAAGGAACGCTCCATCCCATCACTTGTGATGTATAGATTCAAGATTCAAGATGTTAACTAGATTTAAGGCCATATAAATATGACCCATATTACATGAAATTAAATAAATGTAATGGCTCGTTTATATATCAGCATTGGATCACGAAGGGCATGTTTTGGCAGATCAAGGTACTGATAACGATATGGGTCCTTATTTGTCCATTGTCATTCAAACAATCTTGGATGAGAGTATATTGGCATTTGAAAACATGCACGTTTTAGGCTTACTCACTCATTCAAAAATGAAACGTGTTGGTTCTCGATGCTTTGTAAATTTTAATATAGCGATACGAAAAGGCCCCTGATAATTCCTCATCTTTCATTTGTCTGTGCGTCTGAGACCTGCATCACTTCGGGCTTTTCTCCCAAATTAAGCTGACATGCCGTGATATAACTGGAATAAAAGTTAAAAGCGGCGTTAAACCCAACTCACTCACTCATTTTTCTGTGTGTCGTCAGCGTTAACGGAAGCTATTGCAGCACGTAACTCAAAGCGCCTCATAGCGATCACAGAAGTGGTACGAGACAAGAACTATGAGTTTGCCATGAAGGACGAGATGTGGAAGGCCAGGAATCTGATCGAGAGGCTCCAGCACATCCGGAAACTGTGGCACGCCGTTCTGGAGCTGGACCATAACACTGTGGCAGAGGTGAAAGGATACGCCGCCCCTCCCCCTGCAGTAAGCAAGGTGCTCAGTGCAACTCTACTCATACTGGGGCATTACGTGGAAGAGACCAAGGTATGGGGCTTATAGATTAGAGTCACATTATATAATGTGACTCTAGGGTGAAGGTAATATCCTTTTACATACATTGCCATTAAGATGTGGAGGACGCATTTCCACTTACAAAAGTAACTGAAATAATCTCGTATGAATATGTTAGTTTACTGACTTCAACCGAAGACACATGTCTCCTAAACCCTGTTTCGATTCCCGAAATAAGTACAATGTGTGAAACCCATAAGGGGCGGTGGTGTAGTGAACACAGCCTCGGCTAGACACACGTGGCCAGGATTCGATTTCCCACATGCGTGAAGACCTCTCTTGGTCTTGTTACCTCTAAACGCTGCGTCAAATAGGTGAGGTGAAATTGGGTTTAACGTCGCGTCCAAGATTATTGCACTTATATAGCGACGTGCATGCACGTGTATGTGTGTGTGTGGCTGCTTGTACTAGTCCGGACTGATGCCGATTTATAGTGCTAGCTCACTGAGATACCATGCCGCAGTTTAACATGAATACCCCACTCAGACACAGTATACTGACTCCGAGCCGACCACTCCTTGTTTTAGCCCCTTAATGCCGAGCGCCAGACAGGGTAACAACAAGTACAATCTTTTAACGTCTTTTTGTATGACGCGGCCCGGGATCGAACCCTGGACCTTCCGCTCTCCGGGCGGACGCTCTACCACTAGACCACGGAGGCGGTTGCGTCAAAAAGACATCACTCACTCATCTTGTGTCCCAAAGCGGCACAGGTGGGTGAGGTGAAATGGGGTTTAACGTCGCGTCCAAGATTATTGCACTTATATAGCGACATGCATGCACTTGTATGTGTTTGTGTGGCTGCTTGTACTAGTCAGGACTGATGCCGATTTATAATGCTAGCTCACTGAGATACCATGCCGCAGTTTAACATGAATACCCCACTCAGACACAGTATACTGACTCCGAGCCGACCAGTCCTTGTTATAGCCCCTTAATGCCGTGCGCCAGACAGGGTAACAACACGTTCCATCTTTTACCGTCTTTTGGTATGACGCGGATCGAACCCTGGACCTTCCGCTCTCCGGGCGGACGCTCTACCATTAGACCACGGAGGCGGTCCCAAAGCGGCACAACCAAATTCTCACCCACTTACTCACGTAGGTCTCCCGTTGGAATAATCTGTATAGAACAACGGCATGACGCTATACTATTTCATGTGTTCACGCGCTTTGCAGGAGTGGATCAAGGTACAGAACATCTTAAGCAGGACGGGGAAGGCGTCTCTGCTGCAGCGTGTGGGGAGGTTTGACATCGACAAAGTTGATCCGGGTATGGCCATGGGGGCCAAGGAGATCCTCAAGGACCTGACCCTCCAACAGGTCCGAGTGGTCAGTGCTGGAGCGGCCACCTTCTATGTCTGGGTGAGTTGGCACGTGGGGTCTCTTGGTGAATCAGTTCTATGTGATAATTGCAACGCCAGCTTCTATGTCTGTGTGAGTTGGTATGTGGGGCCTCTCGGTGAACTAGTTCCGTGTGGTTAGTGCAGGGCCACCTTCTATGTCCGGTGAGTTGGCATGTGGGGCCTCTCGGTGAATCAGTTCCGTGTGATAATTGCAAGGCCAGCTTCTATGTCCGGTGAGTTGGCATGTGGGGCCTCTCGGTGAATCAGTTCCGTGTGATAATTGCAAGGCCAGCTTCTATGTCCGGAATTTCCCTCTGACAGTGTTCTGGGTGGTCAGTGTGTGCACGTTCAGCGTCTGTGGACGTGAATTGGCCTGGGTGGTCAGTGCAGGCTAAGCCAGGTTCTATGTCTGGGTGTGTATCAATCTCTAATTGACGACGTTTTTATAAGACCAATTCCGGATTTACGAATCACTGAGTATTGCAAAACCCTTTGCAATATCCTTTGTATACCAGAGGGTATCAATCGAAAAGCGCGTCTGCCGGACCTACCGGGTTCAGATTTACCGATATCAGACATTCGCTTTCAACTATGTGGCGATTCAGTAGTTTAATGCCTAAAAATAGGATAATCGGTTTGTTTTTCCCTTTCAGACAAAGGGGTTGATTAATGAGATCGAGACGCGCATGGGCGAGGACATCCTAAACACAAAGCCCACAACCAGAAGGCCCCGCAAAAACTGGGAACTGGCGCGATCGCGAGCTCTTGAAAAACAGGGCCAGTTATCTTCCTTGATAAGCGTGGAATTGTAACAGCTTACTTGTAAGACTATCCTTAACCATGCTACCTCCGATGAAATAATGCTCATACGTTTAGCAATGCGATCTCAGCGTTTCAATGAAGTTATAGTTTTTTTGTGAATTTATTCTATTGTTACCTTATCATACCTACAAACAACGTATCAAATATCATACCTTTCCTGGTGAGTGTATAACACCAATAAACAGTTCCAGAGTATCATTTACAAGCAGTAAGAAACAATAGATACAAAGTTCTTTGCCATTACCTTCTTAGATATGGAAGTTTTACGAATGCTTCCAGCAGTGCTGATTTCTCACCAGACTCTTAGTTCTTCATAGCTATGTGGTCCAACGACTTGTCACACAATATCCAAATGGACCCGTGAAGATCCGGGATAGAATAAGTCTTCAGCAACCCATGCTTGCCGTAAAAGGCGACTAACGGGATCGGGTGGTCAGGCTCGCTTACTTGGTTGATACATGTCATCGATCCCAATTGCGTGGATCGATGTTCATGATGTAAATCACTGGATTATCTGGTTCAGACTCGATTATTTACAGACCGCCGTCATATAGATGGAATATTGCTGAGTGCGGCGTAAAACGACAAACCAAACCAAACCAATACCCAAATGTTCAACATTGTACATTCACGAGCATAAGAAATATTTGCATGCATTAATCCGTCCATAAATATTTTGTTATATGCCAACTGTGATATTTTGTTGACTATTTTCTATTTTTGTACCAATACCTTGTTGAATTTAAAAACTATATACACTTAAATGAATGTGCGCATAATAACCCCTGTTGTTACTGTTTTATGTGTGTAATTAATGTGTAATGGACATCAATTGTCAGTACATCCAAGTAGTTTCCTATACAGTAAAATACGTTTATAACGAACACGCTTATAACGAACCGACGGATATAACGAACTTTATTTTGGGTCCCGGCCATTTGCTGTATAGATATTGTATATATGCTTATAACGAACTACGGTTATAACGAATTAAAATTAGTGGTCCAATTGAGTTCGTTATAACCGTAGTTTACTGTACCTTGACATACTCATTTCACTGTATGTTTGGTCACGTTTGTTATAACTGATGACTTTGCTTCCTCTATCATGTTACGTTTTGCTTATATGCAAATACATCTTTCAAGATTGTCCATATTTTGTCCTATGATACCAGGGTGAGGTTACTATCCTCTGTCAATCCAATCTCATGACATATTTCTCAAGATATTCAACAGCGCAGAATGCTTAGAATGGTATAATGTGTACAACTCTCAAACGAAAATAATTGTATAATGATTAAAATTTAATGTGTGAGCAAATTTTGTTAGTTTATCATAATTAAAAGAACAGGTTTGATTGTTCTGGTCTTTGGTATTTACCTATTTTACACACAAGATACACGCGTAGTTATAACACTCCAGTGACAAATCTAACTTTCGCACTCCCCCCATTCATATTCCGATTTTGGATAAGCCATTGAACTTGTTTTGTGATTCAGTTATCATCAGTTGTCTGGAATAAATTTCAAAGAGCGTCATAGGACTCTTGCTTAATAGTTGTTTGATAAGGTTAAAATATCTAATGTGGTGGACATTTCCAAATTTGAAGTACCAGTGACAAACATGACGTCCGATGCAATTACCTATTTTGACTTGTACATGTGCCATATGTCCCCGTGTTTTGTTAGGCGAACAGTTGACTTGCCTGTGCATGTGTTTGGGACGGGGGCCACCGGTGGGGCAGCTTACGCTTACCTTTTCGCAAACACCTTGTATCATCACTATTTGATAGTGGTTCATAACCGCATAGGCGCAGCCGTACAATGGACTCTGCAGTGAGTGAGTGAGTGAGTGAGTGAGTGAGTGAGTGTTCTCTAACGCCTAGAACAAGTCGACTCTGGCCTAAACAAACCAGTGACTAACAGTATGAACAGGGAATCACTCCGTGGGGCACATTAGACGGGTCGTACCTTGTAACCAAACATTTCAAATGTTACGGCAAGCATTTGTATTAAGAACTGTCCCCAAGCCGTACCTAGGGGAGTAACGTACATGGGGACCCCACTACTTCCTGAGGTCATGCAGATTGAGAGAATGAATTGTTACGCGGTTTGAGACAGTATTCCAGTCAGCGCTATGCCAAATCGTGTGCGTTTTGTGTAATATTACAAATGCACAGAGCTGACATACCAAGGCAAGTCTCAGATCCCAACCCAAGGTCAGCAATTCTGGGCCATTCGGCACCACTCGCCCCTTTCCGTAACCTGCAAGAAGACTCGTCCCCCTATCGATGAATGCAATGTGCTCAAATACGACAAACCAATCAGAATGATTTCAAGTTCTTCGTCAAAGAATCCCTCAGAAATAAGTTTTGATTTTACATACGTCTTGCATCTAAAAATATACCCAAGACACAGTTAAATGTGTTCAATCATACTGTATAATTCCGCATGTACTGATATGCTTTAAATTGCATCTTAAATATATAAAATATATGGGGAATTATATGTGAACCATTACGCAACGGTTACGGAAAGGGGCGAGTGGTGACGAATGGCCATGAGAGGGGCCCGAACATTCGTGACGAACTCGTGTTATTCCGGGACAAGCCGAATAGGTTACGGAAAGGGGCGAGTGGTGACGAATGGGTCGTATTTTCGCATATGACACGAGTTGGTCATGAATGAATCTGGGCACGTCTAAGGGACGCAACTCCGTAAAGCTCGGTTCGGCTTTCCCTCGGTTGATCTTGCTTCCGTATTCTCAAGTTCAAGAGAATCCAAAGAGGCGTAGTAAAATGTTCTCGTTATTTGTCTGCGTGCGAAAGTTAACACTGATTAATCCTCCCTCATTGAGGACATACCTAGTGTGCAGCAATCTGATTAGCAGTTTGTGCATATAATATCTAAGGTTCCACCACAGGAAACCACAGGAACGATAAGTCTGAAGGAAGTTCATCCAGCTTGAGACATAACATGTAGATTTAACACAGATGCACGCTTTACGAGCGTATGGCAATCTTGTCAAGTCTTCATCTCTGCGTTTGCTCACATGAATAAGTTAGCTAAGGTATTCCCTTTTGTGAATTTCAAATGTCTAAGAGCAGAGCTTCTATTTCTTTTGTTTCGTCAAAAACATTGATTCTATATTTAAGTTATTTGATTGATAACTGCCAAAGCGTGCTGCTTCTCTGTGGAAGTATGCTGGGAATGCACCTGCTAAATGGCAAGTGCATTAATAAACAAAATAAACAAATAGTCTGACTGTGGTGAAGTACGAGTGACAGTGTTGTGTCCTTTAAAGAACCGACGGTGGGGGTGGTGGTGGGTGGTCTCGGTTCACATCTGATGACACTTTGTATGCGCATTGCCTTCCATGATAACATGTTGATTTAGTTGTTGAAGAAAAATTAATAATTGTTTATATGCAGTGAATGATTTTTTATGTCCGCTTCACGTTACCAGTATTCAGTCGAGGAGTTGACACGAAACATTGCTTAAATATTTGTCTTCGTTTACTCAGTAACCCCAATTGCTAACTGTGTGTACAGAACAGTGTGAGGTTGATATCAAGTGTTAACTCCAAGGGCGTGGCCATAACAAAATGGCGGACAGGCTAGATTTCTATGTCAATAAGGAGCCACCGCCCCCGTGTGGTTACCAACGTTATGTTTAGGGTATCGTTGTTAGCAACCGTTGAAATCTGTATCGGGGATTCACCACATTGTGAGTTCTGTTAAATATATGAATGATACTCGTTTGTTTTGTTGTGAAGGGTTGGGTCCTAAAGAGCCAGAATCATGGGTTCGAATCCCGGTTTAATATGATAATGTTTCTAGTTTTGTCATACCCGTGCTCGTGGGTTTCACCAAAGTGGTAAACGTCGAGGACCAACATACCCTCGGGTTTACCTTCACATCAAGATGACATGCTCGAACTAAAATCCTTTTAAAGCCCTACTGTCTCACCCATTTTAAGTCCCCATATGCATTCCGAAACAGACCGCCCAGCACCGCGTGCTCAAAATGGTAGCTGACTAAAATTAATTTACAGATGGGTATGTACATCTTGTCTGATTTGGCTTCCGTACCCGTCTCGTTGCTGAACGTTGCCTACCGGGACCCCATTGTTACAGACCCTGATTAATGTGTCCTGTTGCCAGAGAGTAAAAAAACGCTCCCACGGTCGCCCTTAAGAAGTGTCTTGTTTGTTGTTTGACACCACACTCGAGTCTAAACCAGTCAACCCAGTGATCGATATTGTGAGCAAAGAACCACGGGCTACGAGGATACGCTGTCAACCATATTACCGAACCGTCCGATCTTACGATCAGCACTTTCCGGAGCCTTCCGAAGTGACCTGTTGAATGTGTGTCAAACCATGAGTCGTTTTCTTTGGTATCAAAATGTATAGACAGTGTCCTCATTCCTTCTTTTGCACCCGGAGACCAAGTCCTGCAAACATACGTTATAGAGGCCACACACCAAGGCGTCGACAAACACATAATGTTTTGTGTATAATCCCTTTGGAAGAACAATTTTACATGTATTGTCCTCGACGTGAGTTTGTTGATAAACCCGCCGGTTGTTGGAACTTGTCACCTCATCAGTGATGCAGATACTGAAGCAATGTTTGCAGAGGTATATTGCATATAGCTGCTGTGTGCACACTTAGATGTAAGGAACAGCTCATCAATGCTGCAGAAAGTGAAGTGTTTGCACTGACTACATTGAGGGCTACTCAAATCGCCTACAGCAGTTGAGCGGTGGGAGTTGTTCAGAAAATGGAAGTATTTACGTTCTTGTACAGACATGTGGAAGTACGTTATAGTACACTGTATACAGAGGAGGTGAAGAAATGATTTAACTGTGGTGTGCTTGAAAGACATACCTTCACAAGAGGTGGGGGTGGGGGTCGGTGGGGGGACGGATGGGGGTGGAGGTGGGGGGGGGTCTGTGTGTGTGTGAAATGAACTTTATCACTACGTTCAAGATAATTGCATTATTAGCCGACCAGTCCTTATTTTATCTCTTAATGCCGACGCACGGCAGGGTAACAATAAGTACCATCTCATGTGGGTTTTGATACAGCGTGACCGGGTCTCGAACAACCGACCTTCCGCTCTCCGGGCGGACGCTATGCACCACGAAGGGATCACCTCAAACAAGATACGAGACAACATGTGCGTGTGGCCCGTGAAGATCCGGGGTAGAATAGGTCTCCAGCAACCCATGCTTGCCGTAAAAGGCGACTATGCTTGTCGAAAGAGGCGTCTGACGGTATCGGGTGGTCAGGTTCACTGACTTGGTTGACGCAATCGTATCCCAACTGCGTGGATCGATCCTCAATATGTTATTCACTGGATTGTCTAGTCCAGATTCGATTTTTTACAGACAGCCGTCATATTGCTGGAATATTGCTGTTTGGCGTGAAACAACAAACAAACAAACAAACAAACAAACAAACAATATGTGCGTATACCAAAGTACCGTTTAACATCCACATTCTGTGTGGATAAAGAATTGACAGAGACACGATGGCATCCCTTGTATGACAAGTTGAACTGTCATCACATGACATCGACCCCGATCGAAACTATCGTTAGTTAAAATCATAAACATATTACTCAAGGATATAGTAATTCCTTTGTGAATGAGAAACAAATAACTTTTCATGTATAACAGCTTGTAATTAAAGCTGTCCCTTAACCCGCTTACAGCTTCTCTAACAAGATCATAAGCCTAGGTAAAGGCGGACGTGTTCGGCTGGACTGAACTGAACTGAGTGAGTTGGGTTTGATGCCGCTTATTCCAGTTATATCACGGCGTGTCAGCTTAATGTGGGAGGAAAGCCTGAAGTGATGCAGTTCTCAGACGTTAAATACTTTGGTGAAACCCACGAGCACGGGTATGATGCTGACAACACATAACATAATCGGGGCGAACCGGGATTCGAACCCACGACCATAGGTGTCTGGCCTTCCCAAGGGACGCAACTCTGCATTGCCTCAGACGACTGGGCCACCCAGGCTCCTGGACAGAACCGAACTGAATATTATATTTTTTGCATGCAAAAGTGTTTGTTTGTTGCTTGCAGCCAGTGGTGTGTAAACAAACCAGACAAACAAGTGATAGACCAGAATATCCAGTGACTGTACTGATATTGTTGAAACTAAAAACGATTAGGAAGATAATTTATGGATGTCAACTTTTTTCCTATGAGGAACACAACGTATCGGAGTGTATGCTTACTCCTTCAACGTATACTCCGAAACATTGTGTTGCACATAATAAAGACGTTGACATCCATACATTCTCTTTCTCATGTGTATCACTTCTAAATGCCTTTCAAAGACTTAAAAACGATAAGTTAAGTTTGAATTACGTCTGCTGTTTGCAAGTGCAGAGATTCTGCTGTTTTTAAAGTGCACGTATCCTGAACACGAATAATATAAGTTTTTTTCATCAATATGTAGCCAGTAGGATGTACAATACGAAATTGTGAACGGATGCTTGGTTGCTCGGGTGCTCACGGAGGAGCGGGCTTGTTGTGTGATGAGTGAGTGAGTGAGTTGTGTTTAACGCCGCTTTTAACAGTATTCCAGTTATATCACGGCGTGTCAGCTTAATGTGGGAGGAAAGCCCGAAGTGATGCAGGTCTCAGACGTTTACCACTTCGGTGAAACCCACGTGCTCGGGTATGGTGCTGACAAACCTAGAAACATAATCGGGGCGAACCGGGATTCGAACCCAAGGGACGCAACTCTGCACAGCAAATCGCGGCGCCTTAGACGACTGGGTCATCCGTGATCCTCTTGTGTGACGAAGCATGTATTTGGAGGACATCTCCTCAAACACCATCATATAAGGAGTCGCTCAGCATAAAGGCCCCTCATCCGCTGTAGTTTCGTTTCAGCTTTTGAAATTGACAAAAGTAAATAAACTTTATTTACGCGTCGCGTTCGATGTTTTGAATACAATATTTGCATTAACGGTGTTACGATCCATCCAAGTCTGCAAAGCTGTTTTACCCATGAGACTTGCACGTAAAGTAAAGAAAATCGTTTGAGAAATATGTTCGTTTTGCAACACCGAAGAAGCAGTTGCAGTGTCTCGTGACAAATATTTCTGTTGTAGTTGACGCAGTATTATTGATATTTGCTGCTAACCTCATAAGAACAAAACACCAGCAGAAACATCGACCCAATTCAAGTAAATATATGACCCCAGCGATCTAATCATTGTATTATTAGAAGCGAAAACGTGTTTCATAAGCTTGGTTTCAGTTATGTGTGGTTTACTGGAGTAATTAATAATAATTTTGTTTCTTGCATTTAAGAGATGATTTTGAGACTTAAACCTGTGTTTTATAAGGACTATTTAAATTATGCGAACAAAATTCAAAGGCATGTTTCCAAAACTGAATTAAGTCTTGATTCAATGACAGTGTCATTTCTCCTGGCACAGTTCGTTGAGGTTCTTACGTCTTGTAATATTACAGTGAGCGAGTGAGTGAGGTTTTACGCCGCTTTTAGTAATATTCCAGCAATATCACGGCGGGGGACACCAGAAATGGGCTTCACACATTGCACCCATGTCGGGAATCGAACCCGGATCTTCGGCTTGACGAGCGAACGCTTTAACCACTAGGCTACCCGACCACCCCTTGTATTTATTACAAGCAAAAAGAGCCTGTTTAGGTCTGCCCCTAAGGATATTTTGAAAACGAAGATAATTTTCTTATGGCAAGCGTGGTATGAAGTACCTATAGTTGAAATGTTTGGCAGCTATTATTTGGGTGGGGGAGGAACACCTTCAGATGGCGCCAAGGACCCTGGTGGGGGAGGAACACCTTCAGATGGCGTGACGGACCCTGGTAGGGGAGGAACACCTTCAGATGGCGTGACGGACCCTGGTGGGGGAGGAACACCTTCAGATGGCGTGACGGAACCTGGTAGGGGAGGAACACCTACATATGGCGTGACGGAACCTGGTAGGGGAGGAACACCTACATATGGCGTCACGGACCCTGGTGGGGGAGGAACACCTACAGATGGCGTGACGGACTCTGGTGGGGGAGGAACACCTACAGATGGCGTCACGGAACCTGGTGGGGGAGGAACACCTACAGATGGCGTCACGGAACCTGGTGGGGGAGGAACACCTGCAGATGGCGTGACGGAACCTGGTGGGGGAGGAACACCTGCAGATGGCGTGACGGAACCTGGTGGGGGAGGAACACCTACAGATGGCGTGACGGAACCTGGTAGGGGAGGAACACCTACAGATGGCGTGATGGAACCTGGTGCGGGAGGAACACCTACAGATGGCGTGATGGAGCCTGGTGCGGGAGGAACACCTACAGATGGCATGATGAAACCTGGTGCGGGAGGAACACCTACAGATGGCGTGACGGAACCTGGTGCGGGAGGAACACCTGCAGATCGCGTTACGGAACCTGGTTGGGGAGGAACACTTGCAGATGGCGTCACGGACCCTGGTGGGGGAGGAACACCTACAGATGGCGTCACGGACCCTGGTGGGCGAGGAACACCTTCAGATGGCGTGACGGAACCTGGTAGGGGAGGAACACCTTCAGATGGCGTGACGGACCCTGGTGCGGGAGGAACACCTGCAGATGGCGTGACGGAACCTGGTAGGGGAGGAACACCTGCAGATGGCGTGACGGACCCTGGTGGGGGAGGAACACCTTCAGATGGCGTCACAGAACCTGGTGGGCGAGGAACACCTGCAGATGACGTGACAGACCCTGGTGCGGGAGGAACACCTGCAGATGGCGTGACGGAACCTGGTGGGGGAGGAACACCTGCAGATGGCGTGACGGAACCTGATGGAGGAGGAACACCTACAGATGGCGTGACGGAACCTGGTAGGGGAGGAACACTTGCAGATGGCGTCACGGAACCAGGTGGGGGAGGAACACCTACAGATGGCGTGACGGAACCTGGTAGGGGAGGAACGCCTACAGAGGGCGTCACGGACCCTGGTGGGGGAGGAACACCTGCAGATGGCGTGACGGAACCTGGTAGGGGAGGAACGCCTACAGAGGGCGTCACGGACCCTGGTGGGAGAGGAACACCTGCAGATGGCGTGACGGAACCTGGTGGGGGAGGAACACCTACAGATGGCGTCACGGACCCTGGTGTGGGAGGAACACCTGCAGATGGCGTCACGGACCCTGGTGGGGGAAGAACTATAGATGGCGCGACGGACCCTGGTGGGGGAGGAACACCTACAGATGGCGTCACGGACCCTGGTGTGGGAGGAACACCTGCAGATGGCGTCACGGACCCTGGTGGGGGAAGAACTACAGATGGCGCGACGGACCCTGGTAGGGGAGGAACAACTAGAGATGGCGTCACGGAACCTAGTGGGGGAGGAACACCTGCAGATGAGGTCACGGACCCTTACATGGAGTAGGAACATATTGCGTCCTCTTAATAATCTGTGTATGGGAACAGCCTGATTCGCTCTGATATGGATCCTGTTACGATTGCTCAATGTAGAAATATTGCAGATCTGAACTGTTGGTTCGGTCGTGTTTTGTCAGAATAACCAGTCTCGATTATCCACCGAAACATATTCGAATGGGCTTTAAGGGGAAAACAGCGGTGAAAATATTGTGAATGGAGAACTGAAAATCAGAGATGATACCAGGTGTTCGCGAAAGGGGTGATCATGCCCTGAATAACCACACACGGAACTATGCTCCCAAAATGTGATTCCGCCACGACGAACACCAACCTCTGGTTTTCAGTAAGCGTACGTACTTGTATCACACCCCGGAGTTCAGAACAGGACACGACACTACACATTGAATATCAACAAAAAACTCATTTTACAAAATCTTTTATTACACAAACAGTATTCCTTTTTACATGAGCAATGCTTGACAGTGTTCGCTGTTGGTCCATAGGTGCTCAATCTGAAATACAAAATGCAAACGGTATATAATCTGACACACGATTGCTTGCCATGAACAAGTAGTGCAAAGTGTTAGTGTTTTTATTGGACGTGGTGACCAACGTAGGGCGAATGTCCTCGCGCCGTCTATACATGTATGCGCTGCGTCAAGCAGACAATATGTCACGCGACCGCCTTGGCTGCGTAATCTGTCTTATATATCAGATACCAATTACACTATATTTTGATTGTTTTTTTAGTTTTATTTACTTAATTTTGTAGAAATTTTGTGTGTGTGTGTGTGTGTGTGTGTGCGTGTGTGTGCGTGCGTGCACGCGTGCGCGCGCAATAACAATGTGACATTATTCTGACACAATTCTGACATTAACAGCAAAAGCCCGATAATCCGGACCAAAGCGTTTAAGTGACCCCCGTCCTGATTTAGAAAGAAGTCCAGATTTAAGGATCGTGGGTAGGGATAACATTACGGTTTTTAACAAAAAGGTTCCTTAGCAGCACTATTCCGGAAGATAAGTTTTCCGGATTATAGGAGCCCGAACTTTTTGGGTTTCACGCGATGTGGGTATGTGCCCCCAGTACTCACTAAGGCATAGTGGTGGTCTCCATCGTTCTGTTGGACATCATGTAGGTCTCCTCGAATCTCTTGGCGTGCATGACGTAGGTCTTGGCCCCGCCACACATGGACTTGATGAGTCCACCCATGAAGAGCTTCTTCTGCTGTTCATGGGACATCTTCCTGATCTTCTCTGCGAGATGTCCCATGTTTCCTGTCTCCATAGCTTCCATTGCGCCCCTCATGTCATCATCCATCCCTCCGACCATGTCTGTGTCGCTGTTGGTGTTCAGGCCCATGAACATCCTGAAATAGTAAAACAATGACCACAATAAACTGCCTGGCAGACGAAAGTGTATTTGACATAACATTACACACTATATCAAAAGGTCACTAGGCGTAAAACAGTCGCCGAACACCGCAAAACAGTAGGTCCAACGTGCAACTATGATACCCTTAACAAATACATCACCCTCGAAAAATCATTCCTTGTTTGTTTCACTGTTGCAAGACTCTGCATGTCCTGTGTTCTTATCCCGGATGCTTGTCGAGTAAGTAGGGAATAAGTAAGTAGGTAGGCCCACTTGTAAGTGCTAAATTATAAAGTTCCTTAAATATGACAAGGAACTTTAACAGACGCTTGCAAGTTATCGTTTTTGAGCGACTGCCTCCGTAGTCTTGTGGCAGAGCGTCCGCCCGGAAAGCTGAAGGTCCGGGGTTCGATGCCCGGCCGCGTCATAAGACGTTCAAAGATGGAACCTGTTGTTACCCTGTCTGGCGCTCGGCATTAAGGGGCTAAAAAAAGGACTGGTCGGCTCGGAGTCAGTATACCGTGTCTGAGTATTCATGTTAAACTGCGGCATGGTATCTCAGTGAGCTAGCACTATAAATCGGCATCAGTCCTGACTAGTACAAGCAGCCACACACACACACACCTGCATGCAGGTCGCTATATAACGTTAACTCCATTTCACCTCACCTCACCTGTAATACTGGGATAAAGACATGGTTATCATCATCATGCTAATAATAATAATAATAATAATGATGATGATGATGATGATGATGATGATGATGATAAAAAAAATTAAAAAATTAAAATACAATATAAATAACAACAACAATCATCATCAAACTTACTTGTTCATCTGTTCGTTGACCTCTCCACACTGACAGAGCTGAAGGAAGGCGTGCGTGAGCTGGAAGGCAAACTTGTGTTTCTGCTCCTGGAAGGACTCGATGAGCTCCTTGAACTCATCCTCCTTAGCCTTCTTCTTCTTCATCTCCTCGTGCTTCTGCCACAACTCGTACATCTTCTTCTTCTGCTCCATTGCCGCCTCCTCCTTCTCCTTCTGCATCTTCTCCATCATCATGTGGAACTTCTTGAACTTCTCCATCTTCTCCTTCATCTCCATCTTCTGCTTCATCTCCATCATCTTCTGCATCTCATGGAACTTCTTCATCATGCCGTATTTCTTCATCTCAGCTTCTTCTTTGCTCTTGCAGTCACCATCACCTGCGTAGTGCTCCTCTTTCTTTTCTCTCTTCCCCATGTAATCTTTCATCTTTTCGAACATTTCTTCCATGCCCTTCTCCTTTTCTCCCGAGTCTCCGCCCATTCCTCCCATGTAACCCTCCATTCCTCCCATGTAACCCCCCATTTCTTCGCTCGAATCTTGGCCGAACGCCAGAGGGAGGAGACACACCAAGAGAACAACCTTGGGAAGCATGATTAATATCTGCAAAAATCATAAAAGGTCATAATTAAAATGATAAAAATTAGATTATATATTATCAATATAATTTTAACTAATTTTTTTCAAGAAAGGATCATCACTAGTGTTTGCGAGTGATCTATCATTTGATGAGATGTCTGCATCTTCATAACACAATAAGTCATTCAAACCTAATTACTAGACCCGTGAAGATCCGGGGTAGAATAGGTCTTCAGCAACCCATGCTTTCCGTAAAAGGCGACTAAGCTTCTCGTAAAAGGCGACTAACGGGATCGGGAGGTCAGGCTCGCTGACTTGGTTGATATATGTCATCGATCCCAATTGTGTGGATCGATGCTCATGATGTCAATCACTGGATTGTCTGGTCCAGACTCGATTATTTTACAGACCGCCGCCATATAGCTTAAATATTGCTGAGTGCGGCGTTAAACAACAAACAAACTAATATCATTAATCGGTAATTTTGTGAACATTTAATATAAATATCCCTGTCATGAACTATGCTGTAATTTGAATAAATGTCAGATCTGATTACTATGAAACAGTCAAACATACACAATCTTCAAATGTATATTAAACGTCAGCGACAGAGAACAACCAGTCTCGATTATCCCTCGATACAGATTCCATTGGGCGTAAAAGGCAAAACAGCGGTGTCAAATAAATGAATGGATCACTGGAAATCAGTGACGACACGCGAAAAGGGTAATCGTGTCCAGCCCCACCGGTAGCACCCGCAAGGCAGGGCAGGATTTTTTGTAATGGTCGTCTGTCCGAACACGACCACTTAACTTTACAGACGGAAGGAGAAGCATTACGTCATTTGAAGGTTGACGATGAAGATTATTATCTGTTTGATGGGAGAGAGGAAAAGCCAAAGTGGTGGAGGTGATGGCCGTTAGATGGTTCGATCCCTTCGCCGCGTCATACCAAAAGATGTTAAAAGATGGCACTTGTGTTTAGCCTACCTGGCGCTCGGCATTAAAGGGATATAACAAGGCCTGGTAGGCTCGGAGTCTGTTTTGAGTATCCATGTTAAGTGCACCATGGTATCCAATGGACTCACCTCACCTCACCTCACCTCACCTGTTGAACTTTACGAGCATACGTTTCGGGGCGACATTACGGGATTCGAACGCAACATAATACGTCAACGGCACTGCTAAGGGACCAACTATGCGCAGGAGGTTTCAGTGCTTCGCTAGGTAACCAATCTCCCACCTACTTTTCTAACGATGAATACACAAGTTCTACGAGTCGATAATCAGTCAGATTCAATGTGGTATGCAAAAAAACCCAACTTTAGGCAATGAGTGAGTGAGTGAGTTGTGTTTAACGCCGCTTTTAACAGTATTGCAGTTATATCACGGCGGGTCAGCTTAATGTGGGAGGAAAGCCCGAAGTGATGCAGGTCTCAGACGTTTACCACTTCGGTGAAACCCACGACCGTGCCGACAAACCTAGAAACATAATCGGGGCGAACCGGGATTCGAACACACAATCATAGGTTTCTTTCGTGCCCAACGGGCGCAATTCTGCTCTGCGAATCGCGGCGCCTTAGACGACTAGGCAAACCGTGCCACACTTTAAGTAATAAACTTACATTATGCATCGAACTATATTAAAACTATAACCACGGTTCTTTCAGACGCAGATAAGCCTTGCATGTTTTGCAGATGATTAAAAAAAACCTATTAAAATGTTAATATCTGCACAGTGACAAAATTATTATGACCAAAAATATTACCCTTTGAAATGTTTAAAAATAACGGAGGGAAGCGTGAATAAATTAAACTTGCGTCACATAGGAAGAAAATATTTAAATGAACAGTTGCAAGCAATTTCTAATGCATCATTGATACCCAATACATAAATTCTGTCACCACGAGCCAAATAACTAAAATCTTAGTCAACTAAGATTCTGTTTAAAAAAAAAGTAAAAACGTAAGTAGGATCGTATTTGTGACTCAAATATCGAAACATATAAACGAAATATTATCGAACGAAATAAACGTCAACATATAAACCAAGCTGAAAGCTTAAAAGGCTTAAATATTTCAATCAGTTCCCATAATGCCTCAATGTCTGACTCACCTGACGGGAGCAGTCCGGGGTATGGGTTGCTGAGAAGAACCCACCTGTATTTATGCTCTGACCTAGTATGCAAATGAGGCAATGTGGGTGTCGCCCGGAGGACGGCTGTCATTTGTGTGTGTGTGTGTGTGTGTACACACTGACTCAGGGGAACTTGATCACGGAATATCAAGAGAGGGTTAACTTCCATTTATATTCCATATTTCATGTATATTCATATTCAATGGTTCAGTCACGATTTTCTGTATTTGGACATTCTTGTACGCTGCGTTAGACACCAGGGACGGACAAGATCGGCACTGATTCGATGTTTGTAGAACGTGTTCTCCTGATTCATTCGGCCCGATCTCCAATTCACCTCTGGATATGGTCGTGTAAAACGACCCCCTCTTACTCTCCTAGAAATCGTAATCGTTCCCCGAATAGCGGTTTTCGAATTTAATTTAGTTTTTTTCTTTCCTTCTTGACCAGACAATACCTGAATATTATAAGCAACGATCCCCGCCGCTGATGACAGACAATCAACATTGTCTCCGAACAATGTCTCAGTTCCAAGGGCGGATCCAGCATTTTCAAAAGGGAGGGTTCCAAAATATCAAAATACTCTCTGTAGATCATTTTACTGACTACAACATACTACAATTGGTTTTCAAAAAGGGGGTGGGGCGGACCCCTCTGAGCCTCCCTCTGGATACGCTAAATGAGTTTAGACGCCTCTCAACTCGGAGTCTCCTGGGGTTGATCGACAAGGGATTAAACATAGATCCTTCAAGTACTTCTTGCCAGAGTTGAATATGAACAAAGAGACAAAACACTTTCCATATCCAATATCTGAAAAAAACAGAGTCGATTGTACAATTCAGACAATATCATGAGCATGTGTTTATGAATCACTATCAAATCGTGATTATACCAGAAACCCATATTCAATTTAAGCGGTCACGCAAATGCAAACGTGCTGTATAAGAAGACGATTCCCAAGCCCTTTACAAATTTAATGTTTGTCAAAGAACACACGGGTGCATTTCAATATCACGAAGACAAACAGTAGGGACACGGAGTTTTTAATTAATATTGCCTGAGTCAGTTTAAATGTACTTAAGCAGGCAATCTCACCGTATCAGATCATAAACATACGAATATTGTAGCATCAGTCAGTGATGTTAGGTTTGAGTGAGTGAGTGAGTTGGGTTTAACGCCGCTTTAAACAGAATTCCAGTTATATCACAGCGTGTCAGCTTAATGTGGGAGGAAAGCCCGAAGTGATGCAGGTCTCAGGCGTTTACCACTTCGGTGAAACCCACGGGTATGGTGCTGACAAACCTAGAAACATAATCGGGGCGAACCTGGATTCGAACCTACAATCATAGGTTTCTGGCGTGCCCAAGGGACGCAACTCTGCATAGCGAATCGCGGAGCCTTATACGACTGGGCCACCCGCGCCCCCCAGGACATGCAGAGTCTTGCAACAGTGCTCCAGCGCTCCAAATAACTTTGTGAGCAATCGAGTTTTTACTCTGGGGTTTCTATTTTAATTGGGTTATTACATTTTTCATTGGGAAACCAATATTTTTTACTCATCTATTCATCACTCTATTGGTTTTTCCCCCAAAATTAGTGAACATTTTAAGATCATTTAAAAAAGAAAAGAAATAATATTTAAGATGTATATAACTGTTCTTAATAAATGGGCTTGACTCGGAAAGTAAATAAGCTCGTAATTGTGTTTCCAGATAACTTTTTGAGCAATCGAGTTTTTACTCTGGGGTTTCTATTTTATTTGGGTTATTACATTTTCATTGAGTAACCAATATTTTTTACTCATCTATTCATCACTCTATTGGTTTTTTTCCAAAATTAGTGAACATTTTAAGATTTAAAAAGAATGAAATAATGTTTAAGATGTACATAACTGTTCTTAATAAATATGCTTGACTCGGAAAGTAAATTAGCTCGTAATTGCGTTTCGGAAATTAGCTCCTTTTTACGCATGCTGAAAAAGCTTCATTGGTAATTTAAGCGAGCTATATTAATACATTGACTTTTTAATCAAATGCTTGCGTTTCTGTAATTGAAAGTAATTGGGTTTTATAAAAAAAAAATTACTCAAAAACGCTGCTTATCTGGAGCTCTGGCGCTCTTAAATAACACTCAAACAGTGTGACAATTGATTCCATGTGGTAAAAATATAAGTTAACAAACGTCAACGCCAGTGAATAGTCAGTCTCCAATATCTGCCGAAAAAGATTTCATGGGGGGTAAAAGAAAAATAATATATTAGGCTACTAGGTGTTCGTTAAAGGCTAAGTATGTCCCGCTCTTCCTGTAGAACCCGTCACACACAATTCCATTAAAAAGGCATAAGTGCCAGGGAGTAAGGGTGTGTTATCAAATGTATCTGAATGTCCGTTTCTGGATTTTCTTAGCCAGGCATTGGCTGTTAACGCCTTGATTGGGAGGTTAGTTGTAAGCAAAGTGTCTCTTTGAATGTGAATTAAATTTACTTTCCTAAAGCACTCGAGAAATGTAGATACCACAGGCTGTAGCTGATGTTTTTTTGGTTTTGGCTTATTGTTTAACGCTGCACTCAGCAATATTCCAGCTGTATGACGGCGGTCTGAAAATAATCTAGTCTGGACCAGACACTCCAGTGATTGATATCATGAGCATCGATCCACGGAATTGGGATCGATGACATGCATCAACCAAGTCAGCGAGCCTGACCACCCGATCCCGTTAGTCGCCACTTACGACGAGCATAGTCACCTTTTACGGCAAGCATAGGTTGCTGAAGACCAATTCTATCCCGGATCATCACGGGTAGCTGATGGCACATTGCACGGCATAAAGGGGAATTTACGATTGGAAAATTGAAAAAACAACAACTTCTCGGCAGTTTGGTACAGAGTCTGACTTCAATTTGAATGGATATGCACAGATTGAGTTAAGACGTTGAATAGTTTCTCAGTTAATGTGGGTTAATTGGACAGTATTTGTTAAGATGTGGC
The DNA here is from genome assembly GCF_022045235.1 of Haliotis cracherodii. Lineage (NCBI taxonomy): Eukaryota > Metazoa > Mollusca > Gastropoda > Lepetellida > Haliotidae > Haliotis > Haliotis cracherodii. The sequence goes on along the minus strand of NW_027266279.1, from coordinate 9,175,072 downwards.
GAGCGAGCGGGTATTGTTTTACGCCGCTTTTATCAATATTCCAGCAATATCGCGGCGGAGGACACCTAAATTGGGCTTCACATATTGTACCCATGTGGGGAATCGAACCCGGGTCTTCGGCGTGACGAACGAACACTAGCCTAACCACTAGGCTACCCCGCCGCCCCCTGTTAGGATGTAACTAATATTTTGTTATGTAGAGGGGAATGTAGGGACCGAGGCCCATTATTTTTAAGGAATTGAGAGTTACGAGGATATTCCCCTACTTAAATTATTTTTTATGTGACATGGTATAACGCGAAAACGTATACATTTTAAAATAATAATTGTCTTATTAAAATGTAATTTATTTTTACATGCATCATCATCCAAAGTGGATATCGACACAAAGGAATTACATCACAATGCCGAGCAGACCACTGTGACGTCATCAGTTACCATGACGTCACAACCGAATGACATCACAAATCTCACCGCAACTGAAACTAGTAATCTGTACTTTCTACAGTGAAGACACTGGTTATCACACAGTTTACAAACTGAAAAAGAATGATGTTGGAATACCATTATCATCAACCAGGGGTGTTGGGGAAGCCAGTGGTTAAAGCGTTCGTTCATCACGTCAAATACCCGGGTTCGATTCCAGTGTGTGATGTCCATTTCTGGGGAACAGAGGGACGGTCGGGTAGCCTAGTGGTTAAAGCGTTCGCTCGTCGCGCCGAAGACCTGGGTTCGTTTCCCGACATGGGTACAATTTGTGAAGCTCTTTTATGGTGTCCCCCGCGGTGATGTTGCTGGAATATTGCTAAAAGCGGCATAAAACATCACTCACTCACTCACTGGTATGAAAGACACTCGGTGCAGGTTCTCTATATACTTTTTTAGCTTTTTTAAATTACCTCTCCGCAATCCGAATGTTCACGTTTGCGATGCAATTTGACATACGTTCCCGTGAAAGTGTTTGACAAACCTAACCGCTGTCATGTCTTAAATGTCAGGCACGCGGAGTTAGGTACGTATTGCAAACACAGTTCCAGAATCACATTGCCACAGAAACAAGAAGCTTAAGTAAGAACAATATTAGGTGGTTATAAACTATTTGTGAGGCTAATTTAGTTAACCTAATAGGAATGCTTCGTAATCCAACGGCCATGAGCCTTCTGTCTGTTCGTGTTTGCATAAGGGACTCAAATTGGCTCTCTGGTGTGTGTGGATTGAGGAATTACAGGTAAATATCAGGCTGGGAGGAGTTGAGTCATTACAGACACACGCGCACACGAGACGCAGCACCAGTCTGTATCTCGCACGTGAACTTGGTTAAAACAAGTGTGTGACCGCTGAGATTTTGGAGCCCGGGTGAGAGGGTGCGACCACTTGTATACACAGGTGGAAGATTTAAATAACGCTTTCAAAGTGATGAAGAAATCCCGTCCCACAAAATGACACTTACCCAAGGCGTGTTTAATTATTTCTTTAACGGCTCCGCCGACCCAAAAATGTTGATTAAGACTTAAAAAAGAGCCCCCCAAAAAACAAAAACAATTAAGATTTGAGAAGCGTCAATGTTTTTTCTTTCTTTTGAGTCTGTTAACTAACTTCGATAATGAACAAAAAATAAAGTGTGTGTGTTGGGGGGCGGGGGGACCAGGTTGTTACCCTTTAGTTTGTATAAAAAAAACCATACATGTTTGTGGGGGTAATATATATCCAATGTACTCGATGATGAATGATAATTTATTAAATTAACACCTAACTTATATCCTTGTTATAAAAGATAATTGTTATTGGTTAAAACCTGTGTGGGTCAGCGAGGTTTCAAACTGATTTTAAGCTAGTTCGCATCACTGCAATACCAAGAATGCACTTCTCGTACCATACAGGGAATCGATTCCCTGGAATGGCTATCGAACGCTTTGAACGCTTTGATGTGCAACCATCTAATAACAATAACCTACCATCTTATGACCTCTGTGTTTCTCTAAATTCCTCAAGTACTTTATAGCATGTAAATGTTATTTAAATTTCACAGAAAGCCATGTTTTGCTTACAACAACATGTAAGCTTTCCAATCGAGGCTTATTTTTTTACATAAAAAACCTGGAAATTTTTATGATAGTAATTTAATTTATCATATACTTCAATGTGAAAGATTAAGTTTTCTGAAGTTGAGAAAAGTGTTATTTTCACTGCAGTGAACATAACACTGACGGAACTATCGTCATGCAAGAATTACCTCCCCTTTAATTGTCTCCCTTTATCATTTATGGATTTAATATCCCTTCTTGTTGTTTTATATTTATCAAAAATGTTTCGTTATAAACTGTAAATTTCTCATTTTACTGGTCAGTCGAGACTGTTCGTTTGTCAAAGCGCCATTTTTGTTACTTGACCACAGCGGTCTTCTAGTTTTCAAGAATATTTTTTTTGTTAAAGTTGATTTTGTGTATTGTCTAAATGTATGATAAAGAATTTTCGTGACCCTAAATACTTTTGGATAATTTTGTGTAAGATTGTCCAAACACGGAGCTACTTTTTAAGTCGCAATTACAAGGGGTGGTGAACCGTCTGTGTGTTCGGTAGGGAGAATCTACGTCTTAAGGTTTTACATTTGGAATGAAATAATTTCATTTTTCCGGTAGATAACTACACCAAAAGTATACATGTATAATAAATAGCATATTTCATATATTTCACTCGACAAAAGAAATGACACATCGCTTGTTAAAAAGTTGCGCGATCCTTCCCCACACTGGGGTCTTTACACACCTCAATACTTCTCACACCTCTTTGTCCTCGGGCGCGTCCGTTCTGAATGATGATCATGTGAGTGGCGGATGCAACCGTTAAAGCAGTCCATGCATACCCTTTTCGAAAACTTATATACGTCGTGTTTGCCACGCCCCTGCAAATATCAAAAATAATATGTGACCGACCATGCGATAAGGGGCCTTATGGGTGAAAATTCACATTTTTACATGTGCTGATATTTTTAAACAGTATCTTAGGCATACAAAAATACAATTCACAGTTTCAATTCATATTTATTAGAAATACATGGTATCAAACGTGTGGACTCATTTGCCGACTTATAACTGGCTATGTAATAATTGCAGTTTTTAGATACAACCTCTGCTCAGTTGAAAGTAGACATGTATGCTGAAATGATGTGAAATAATGTTTTTATTACATTACGAACTAACGAGAGAATAATAAAATATGTTTGGACATTCCGAATACATGGCGATTTTTGCTGAAGTAAGTTATCGTCAAACGGTTTTATGACATCACAGCACAATTGTATCCTATAGCACCGATAAGGTACCTTTTCTCCTGGTGGGCCAGGTATGTTAGTAAAACGGCTAGTTTTTAGATGCATGTGCACTGTATCCTTGACGTTTCTTGAAGATTAGAAGGGTAAATACGTTTGGGCGCAGTTCTCTTGTATAATGATTAATATATCTACAACGGGGACAGTGATGACCATTTCAATTTATCTTAACGCACCCAAATGATCGACCCAAAGGGGTCCCATGTCTGTACGTGGAACGTATTAACCAATGCAAAAGGAGAAACTTGTGTCGAAATCGTCAGGACCTGTAAAATTGTTCGAGTTATCCGGGGTTCGACATTACCAATAAAGCGACTTTCCGAAAATATCAGGTCGTAAAAATCAGATCGCCATTTTGAAAAAATACTTAAAAAGATGGAATGGTTAAATCAACTGCGAATACGGATTCGTTTACAATTGAAATAAAATGTCTGTCTTGCGTTTGGGCAAGAAAGCAGCAACACTCTAAAAGAAGGGGCTCAACTCCGGCGTATCATCTACCTCAAATCTAAATTTCTTCATTTTATGACAAATGTTTGACTATATGTGTAGGCGTCCCAAAAATCAAATGGAAACAACCAAACCCAATTTGTTGAATGGATTGAATGGACTGACGCCTCATCGCACCTCGCTAGCATGTCACAGTACTAGGTTGACCGCGAATGAACTATGGAATGGAGAACAAGTAAATATAACCGGTTTGCACAAATTGTTGACCCAATTTTGAGCTCTAAGTATATGTGTCGGCCAAGGTGTAGACGACCTATATATTGAACCGTAGCTGCCCCTACACGAATCCATGGGAATGATAATTGAATTCTAACATCACATATTTGCAGAGACTATCCCCGCTTGCCACAACACCCCTCACCCGTGAAGATTCGGGTAGGAATTGATCTCCAGCTACCCATGTTTGTCGTAATAGGCGACTTACGGGTGGTCAGGCTCGCTGACTTGGTTGATACATGTCATCGTATCCCAATTGCATAGATCGATGCTCATGATGTCAATCACTGTGTTGTCTGGTCCAGACACGATCCTTTACAGACCCCCCTCCATATAGCTTGAAATTGTTGAACAAACAAACAAACAAACAAACAAACAAACAAATCTACTGCTCCGCGTGTTGGCAAAGTATTTATGCATAGACGAGTTTGCATATACATGTATCCGAAAGTGTAGAACCCGAATGGTTAATCCCTGTATGAGTCATCAACCTACCTACCAACCTTCTGCCAAATATAGACCTTAGACACATCTGTCTACAGGCTGGTCGCGAAACTTGGCCTGAATAAATGGAGTGTTTTCAAATCAAACAAAACGGGTCGTCTGTTGAATTGTTCGTCAATGTTGGTCCGACGATGTTCTTCAGAGGAGATTTCTTATGAATATGGAGAGGGGTCTGCCGCTTTTATAAAGTTCAAGCAGTGGGCGTCAGGGCCGGACAAGGGCACAACATACCCCACTTAGAGCTGGTGGAGATGTGTAAGCTTCCCTAATTAAAAGACTAAGTGTTCCATAGGATTCTCCTTCGGTGAATACACAGTTGAATCCCGTCGATATACATAATTATACATAATTTGTTTTGTTGCATTTGTTTGAGAATTATTCTCTGAAATAGTTATATATGCATCATGCATCTTATACTGGGATTGCCTCAAAGGTTGAGCCTAGCATGGCAAATATATGTGCTTAGTAATAAAATATATAAGATGGACAAAGGTACACAAAAACAACAAATTAGGATGTCAATTAAGACGGCTAAAGCACATGTTATATGTGGCACACGTTCCCCCCCCATCCCCCCCGAACCCCCCCCCCAACCCCCCCCCCCCAACCCCCCCCCCCCCCCCCCCCCCCCAACCCCCAACCCCGATAAGTAAGTTGCCTCATCCCAAGAGATTGATTTTGGTAATGTATTTCTGAACCTCAGACAATCGAAGCCGTTGGGAACAAATATTGACCCAAGTCAGTCGTCAAGGAATCCATTAACAGTACACAAACGATATGTATGCTCTGCGACCATCGTGTTTGATCACACCTAGAAGATGCCCTAGACTAATGGATCTTACTGGGACAAAGATAGTCAAGTATATCGGAGCCCCGACATGTAAGCGTGTCTGAATCATCATCAATATCGATCTGTTTCTAAAGGTGTTTTGAAAGTGAATATAGTAATATTGTTAAAACTTAGGTTCGTGGTCACAGTATTTACAAAGACCAGATGATCTCATTGTTTGAATACATATTGAAATTTCACAGAACACGCTTTACACATTTTAATTTCAGATCGATTTTAATTTTTAACTGGATGCATGATGTTTCAACGTGTTGTTTTAATTTATATACGACGTCAACTACAGAGAGTAACCAGTCTCGACTATGTGCCGAAACACATTCAATGGATCACTGAAAATCAGTGACACCAGGTGTTCTACCAATAGCACCCACCACTTACACCAGATACCGTAGGGCGCTCTGAATATTAGAAATAGGGGGCTCTTATTAGAATGGTATTTTGGTGAAAAAACAGAGTTGAAAGATAAATTTCGTGGTTTATGTTGACAGCCTGAAATGTTTATGTACGACAGATATATTTTTCCAGAATTAAATGCCCATAAATAAGGGTGCATATAACACACGAGTGGGTATTATACGCGAATAAATAAGTCTTGTGTACATTGATCAATCGGAAGGGGTGCTAATTGGGATTGTTCACTAGCCAATATCCTAGCAAATGTCACCGTGGGCGCTTATTACGCCGAATACGGTATGTAAAAATAGTAAGTGTTTGTTGCTAACGCCGCATATTCTTGCAATAAGAAGCCGGCCTGTAAACAATCGAATTTTCGACTCGACAATCCAGTAATTGTGAGTGAGTATGGTTTTACGCTGCTTTTAGCAAAATTCCAGCAATAGCACGTCGGGGGACACCAGAAATGAGCTTCACACAATATGCCCATGTCGGGAATTGAACCCGGGTCTTCAGCGTGACGAGCGAAGGCTTTAACTCGACCGCCCCTCAGTGATAGAGTGTCAGACCATGTCTGGCGCTCGTCATTAAGGGGCTAAACCAAGGACTGGTCGGGTCGAAGGCAGGAATCTGTGTCTGAGTGGGGTATTCATGTTAAACTGCGGCATGGTATCTCAGAGCACTATAAATCGGCATCAGTCCGGACTAGTACAGCAGCCACACAAACGTGTATGCACGTCACTATATAAGTGTGACGTTAAACTCAATTCCACCTCACCTCTGCTTATTATATTTAAGGATTATTATAGCTTCTGAAACCAAATATCTTACGTAGTAAATGAACACTTTTCAATAAGATATGAAACTTTAACGCTGATGCTGTGCTGATTATCCGCCGGAACTGATTTCATTAAGCGAAAATACAACATATCGGTGAAACTTATGTGAATCGATCAATGACATGTGTTCACGAAAAGGGTATTACCGAGCATGTCCTTAAAATATCCTCCGAGGCAAGAGAGTTAACTGACTTAAAAAGTCCGGTTTCAACCCTTGCCGAACTAGGCTGGAATAACTGGGCCCGATCGTAGTGCCACGAGTGGTAATAACGAATAATGTCCCTTCTAAACCTCTTCTATGGACCAATCAGATTCCACCTCTCGTATCACTTATGGCGGGGCGTAACAAAATGGCGGGGCCCAGTCAAGACGATCTGATCGATAATCAAGATCTATATTGTGATAAAACGGGTCTTACATCGCGAAATGCATCAAATTACGTCAACATCTTGATAAAAATCATGAAAAAAATTGGAAAACATCTGTTGACAACGAGCTTGCGGTGCACATGCTTTGCAGCTCCTGCAAACGACCGAAATCAGCACGGCAGTTTACGAACCGGATTTCGATTTCGTTGCACGATTTTGATTGGATGATGCATAGACTCGTTGGGCCAGCCAAATGTAACTCAATAATACCAGTCTAGTTCGGCAAGGATGGAAACTGGACTTGTATAGTCAGTTAACTCTCTTGCCTCGGGAAGATGGTCCTGAAAGAGTGTCATTTGATAGCAAATGGGTATAGAAGGAGGCATCCCATTGTGAACAAAGACCGTGATGACACATTGTGAATAAAGAGTGAGTGAGTATGGTTTTACGCCGCTTTTAGCAATATTCCAGCAATATCACGGCGGGGGACACCAGAAATGGGCTTCACACATTGTACCCATGTCGGGAATCGAACCCGGGTCTTTAGCGTGACGAGCTAACGCTTTAACCACTAGGCTACCCGACCGCCCCTGTGAATCAAGACAGTGATGACACCTGATAATATTAACAAATCTTTTTATTCAGCAGAGTAGTTATATGTACAAAGTCCTATTACAAACGTAATAAATGCAAAGAAGATATGAACAGCGTAGAAAACTTACATTGGTGACAGTAAGTAATTGCATTATGTGTAACACCGGTTAGAACATCAGTATCTTAGAGCATGACAGTTTAATGTGGCTCCGAACGTGACTCATATACGTATACCATTTTGAAAAAAAAGTACAAGACGGGTGCTTCCAGACCAAGGGTGATAATCGGGAAATCTGGGATTCCGAATCCACGACCAGCGGATCCTGACAGATGAGGTGTCCATTAGGAAATAATCACAGGACAATGCAGAGGATGTAAAACGTTTACACAAACAGCAGTTATGTCGAAGAAAAACACTGGATTTATTTACAGCAGACATAACGGAAAATTATAATCTCACTTTGCAGTGCTCGAAGTGGTACCTGCAAAAAGAGAAGACATGTTTTACTTTACTCTGTCTTTTCACATCTTGCATGGCATTTTATTGACGGCTATGGTTCAATGTGTGAATACAGTATTATGTCGGAGAATTGTGTGACAAATCTATGTCCATGACCCAGCATGACATTTTTCTCAATTGCTTTACCACAAGTTTTGGTCATGGGGCTTCAGAGGCAGAGAGATAAGTGATGTCATTTGATTGTGATGATTCTGATTGTCATGATAATTGATGACGTCATTATATTCTGCAAATTACCAAGCGATGTTTGTGGATGCCAGTTCTGGATCACAAATTGATTTATCAGGAGTATTTTTTTTAAAGAATAATTTTAGATATTTGTTACATATTTTAACAAGACCACTCTACTTGAGGATCTCATTAATCCCAAATGAGAAATTGCTTGTTAACATTTCGAACAACATTCATAACAGATTACCATCTTTTTCTTCATTTCAGAACGGACGAGGTTTTATAGAAAAACTTGAAAAACATTGAAATATTGGGATGAAAATTATATTCACACGTTCAAGTGGCTGACAGCTAGCCTTTCTTTCGTAAACTTACACTTGAAAGGTTGGACTTCTGACATGACCAAACACACAAGTATTACTAAAATGTGTAAAAAAAATCCCGATGTTTCGAACTTCATGAGGAAATACCCTCTCGTGGGTCGTTTGTCGTTTAGTAATTCTGGTGAGCCCCAAATATACCTCTCATACCGTGACTCAAAGTTTACCTATTGACTTTGTTGAGCATAATAACGACGAAACCGTTTACATTTCACAGAAGAAAAGGTTCAAATGCTTCTTATCCGTTACGGGTACTTTTACTTACTAACCCGTGGAGATTCCGTGTCACAACAAGCAAACAAAGAAGCAGACTTACTAATCTGAGGTGAAAGGATCCTTGGTCGTAGTCGGTTCCTTGTCGTCAGTGTATTTGACCACGTACATCTCCTCAAACTGCTTGGCGTGCCTGATGAAGGTCTGTGCGCCATTACACATGGACTTGATGAGGCCGGCCATGAACACCTTCTTCTTTTCCTCGGCAGACATCTTGGACATCTTCTGGGCCAGCATGGCCATGTCGCCAGTTTCCATTGACATGCTCATGTTGCTTGAAGTCATGTTGTCCATCAGGTCGGTGCCGTTACGGATGGTGAACATCGAAAGCCTGTGGTAATATTAAAGTGAGTGCTTTTAGCAATAGTTATGCAATATACAGCAGGGGCACCATAATTGTTTTGAAAAATAGCCACATATAGTGTTATATATGTTGACTACAATTGGTCGTGTGGTCACGTTCGGTGACTTGGTTCATAGGTTTAAGAATTTAATGCAAACTAACTGCAATACTACCATCTCCACATTCGCCCCCTACCCCCACCCCCACCCCCACCCCCCACACGCCGTAATGATAGAATATGACGTAGTGTTCAATGTTGCATTTAACCCAACTCACTTGCTCTTTTAACTTTCATAATACTATGTTGTTTTTGCCAAATAAAAATATTCCAGAAAATGACATTCTGGAAAGATCAAGGCTATACATTACAAAACACAAAAATTCTGAAGGTGGCACGTCAGTGGGGTAGCCGAGTTCTCAAATCACACTGAAGTCACGGTTCGATTCCCGTCTTAACTACTGAGCATGAAATCTACACTCACTCACTCACTCACTCACTCATGAGTTTCGTTTCGGCGAGCTTTTAAAGTCGCCATTGTAATTTATCTACACCCCGCTTGTCTCAAACTACGGAGGAGAGATGAACGTTTAACAGAGCAGAGGAGATCGCATTTTCACTGTACATGTCTACTTACTTTTCCATCTGCTCTGAGACCTCATTGCACTGGCACAGTTGGAGGAACTCATGAGTCAGCTGGAAGGCGAACTTGTGTTTCTGGCTCTGGAAGGACTCGATCATCTCCTTGAACTCCCCTTCCTTCTCCTCCCTCTCCTTCATCTCCTTCTGCTTCTGCCACATCTCATACATCTGTTCCTTCTTCTCCTCCATCTTCTTCTCCTCCATCATCTTCTTGTGAGCCATGAACTCCTTAAACTTCTTATACTCCTCCTTCATCTTCTCGGCCTTCTCCTCCTGTTGTTTCTTGACCCAGGCCTTCCACTCAGCATCGTCATCAGCCTTACATCCATCAGCATCTCCGGCATAGTGCTCCTTCTTCTCCTCCGCCATCTTCTTCATCATGTACTTCATCATCATGTCCTTGTTGTCTTCTTTGCCCTCTGTTGCCATCATGAACTTCATCATCATCTCCTTCTCATCGTCCTTCACTTCCATCGGCCAGGCCAAAGCCAGGGGCAGCAGAACCAACACTAAGGCAAACTTCGGTACCATTCTGTCTGAAGCAAGGTTAATAAGGAATTGTCATTATGAATGATAAGGGACCATTTTCGTCCAGAGGATCTGCATGTCTTAAGAAATGAGCAAAACGTTTTGGAAATCGTTTTGGAAGTTATCCAGTGTATTCATATAAATTACAATTAGACTTTGTTAATTTCAGCACTTCCGTATTTTGGACTTATACAAACACTAAATGTAACGATAAGACTGAAATGTTTCCAAAGGCTGATATTTGAGGTCTTTCTAATATTTGAATATGATCAAGTCTTTGATCCAAGATTTTCTTAGAAGATGTTGATAAAATCAGGACAAACATAGCGTAAATATCCCCTTTGGTCACCGATTTCCTCAAAGTTAGATGTTTTCAAAATCGGCCATGTACAGTCATGAGCCATACTTAAGCGTTTGATCATGTCGAAAGTTATAACGTATAAGAAGTAAAAAGGCAAGTTGTCATTCATTTGAAGATGACGGATAAATTCCAACAATTATTACAATTTGATGTTTCTTGTGGATAAAAAATAGCATTTATCCCAACTCATAATTCCTTTACAACATAAGTGCGGTTGGACCTAAGGACTTATTGTCGTTACATGCGCGCTACGATTAACCATTCACAATACATTTCTCAATACATCACATTTCGGGTTGTTTCTGCCCAAGTTGTTGCCTAATTCGCACCAAGTATCTTTCAGGGTATTGCATGAAGTGCACAATCGTTACGAGAAAGTTATCAAGCTTGCAATGCTACGAAGGATTCTACGAATTTTCATTTTGTTTTTGACTCTTTTTCACGTTACATTGAAAAGGATATATGCTCTTAGGTGTTTTAATACATGTGCTTTGGGCATTTGCTGCCAAGATGATTTGAAAACCAATATAAATACAAATATTTATTACAAATGCAACTGTATACCTGTAATATCGTGTGTACATCCATCGCGGTTGTCATTATTCTCGGACACATATTCAACGTGTTACGATGGTCCTTGTATTTTTTCAAATTATTAATCATACGAATAATCGAGAACTGATAGAAATACTAGTCGTGAGACTGAAGTTTCCTTAAAGTCACATTTATTCTTTTTTCTTGTTTGTGTGTTTGTTTGTTTGTTGTTTAACGCCGCACTAAGCAATATTCCAGCTACATGACGGCAGTGTGTAAAAAAATCGAATCTGGACTAGACAATCCTGTGATTGATATCCTGTGCATCGAAAGACTCAAATCAGCGAGCCTGACCACCCGATCCCCTGAATCGCCTCTTACGACAAGCATGGGTTGCTGAAGACCAATTCTAACCCGGATCTTCACGGGTCTAAATTCACATTTAACGGAACTTCTTGACGACGTTTGGTGCATCAAATACCGTACAATATCACATAGATTATTTCTGGAATATATATCATGTATAATCGATAACATTTGAAAAGTAGTCAGCGCGTAATCAAAATAATAAGCTTAACATTCATCGTTAAATGAATAAGTAAAACAGAAGTTGGGATGTCATTTATCATCACACAAATTATCATTACATCTAATCATATATGTTTGTGTAAGTAACAAACGCCAAGTAAAACTGACCTGAGACTAGACCTGACGCTCGCTGCCTTGGAAGAAATAGGAAGGGCTGGGAGGGGCTGACGTTTTATAGCTATGCCACCGGTCGGGCCGGTTATAATACAATACCTAAGCTCCATTGATTGAATCCATCAGGTGCGTAATTGCTATGACAACAGGTAAAATATTATTGGCATGAATATTCAGGTGATGTTGGACTTGGAGATATGATTGGCGTTATAAAAGCATTCTACCGACAAAAAAATAAGGGAATTAATTATTTGAATGTAGCTGTCGTTGAGGTGTACATTAACAATACCGCGGCGTTGCATCTGAACGCAACATGTAATCACAATGAATTCTTTTTTTTGCAACATCCACGAACAGCCAAAGTGTGTACATCCCAAGGGGAACTCACAATCACTAATGCAGTTGGGCTAAGCACACGCTTAAAAGTCAACAGACAACTTGGGGAATCATGGGTACGACAGTGGTGTGTGTGTGTGTGTGTGTGTGTGTGTGTGTGTGTGTGTGTGTGTGTGTGTGTGTGTGTGTGTGTGTGTGTGTGTGTGTGTGTGTGTGAATATCCCAAGTTACCGAAAGTTAAGCAAAGCAATCTTCGACTGTGTGACAAGTACCTACCGTCACACGGGTTGCGTTGCATTGAGAGTTGGGCGCAGCAGGCCTAAAATGCAACACCAAGACAAGATCGTTTCATTTTATTAATTGCACTACGCAATAGATTCAAATCTGCTCCTATTTTCAATGGAGAATTCCGTACAATACCAGGTAGGCGATATCAACGCCAACCGCCAAAAACGCTCTGTGCAGACCACCTCAAAACAAGGCCCCCTGTGAAGGGCGTGGCCCAAACAGCTTACCACTGGCGGCAAAGTGGGCGAGCGGCACGCCAGGGCAACAACTCTTGACCGTGATCAATATGGAGGGCTCATTTACATTGTCATGGCGGTATCACTCTTGACTGGTAAACCGTTTTTGCTTTTGTGAATGAACATTTTACTGGCCAGCTAGATGTTGACGGAATATTGCGACTTGTATTAATCGCTAGAATTATCGGCTGAAATTTTGAAGTGCAAGATGACAATGCCAGACCATAATCGTGTCCAGATCGTCAGCTTTAAGGGCCGGCCAAATGTTCTAGGCTTAACAAACAAAACCAACAATTGTGAAAGTGTTTTTAGTTTCATTTTATAAACATAATCTCCTGCTTTTCAATACAAGTTTTCTGAAGCCACACTGAAAGACCTATTCACGGCAGCTTTAAGATCATCGTTGTCGTCATAGCGCTTTGTCGTCATAGTGTTCTGTTAGTTTAGGAAACAGGTGGAAATCACTTGGTGCAGGGGTGGCGAGTATGGAGGGTGAGGAAGCTCTTCGAACCCACATTGTCGCACAGAAACCTTTGCAAGTCGAGAGCTGTGAAAAGAGGCATTGTCATAAAACTGTAGAACTCCAGCAGTCAGCATTCCTCGCCGCTTTTCTTTGATAGAATCTCTCAGGCGATGAATCAATTCAGCATAGAAGGCACCGGTAATCGTCTTTTGACTTTCTACGTAATCAACCAGGGTCACATCCTTTGCTTTCCAGAATACAGTGGACATAACTTTCTTCACTGATCTTGAAGACTTGAATTTCGTTTGTGCCGGAGAAGTGGAATGGTGACATTCCATGGATTGAATTTTAGAATCGGGATCATAGTGGTAGACCCATGTTTCATCACCCGTTTCTAATCTCTTTTTGATTTTGACGAAATCCTCCTCAATTGAGAGTACATAGGGTACATGTTCTACCTTCATAAAAAAAACTACACGACAGATAACGCTACAAACACGTAATAAAAATGAAATATGCATATTGTTATGTTACATTGTTAGCGGAATATGATTTCTAATCAACCTCTAAAGCTCTACACAAAACAAATTTTACACACTGTATGACTTATTCAAAATACTTTAAAAAGCATCGTCTGTAATTGAAGGATGTTCTGACGTGACGTGTGATGGGGTGTCCCCGGCGGTAGCGAGAACTTGTATCTGATTTGAATGAAATTGAGATAATCAAAGCATGTGAATAATCCTGTTCTTTTTAAATTCAAAGCATTAACTGTGTATTGTTAAGCAAGTTTATCTCTGCCGCCGTTGTTAGATGCAGCTACCAGCCGACTCGTCTCGCATCAAAACACAGGCTGTGTACTCGCGGGCAGATGACCGAGGAGTTTGCTGATCACTGTGTCGGATAAACAGTCTCGCCCAATGGAAAAGCCGTATATCGTGTAGACGTCACATTAAAATGTATATGCATATATACGTGTATATGTACATACATGCATAAAATTACATACAAAATACAGTTATATATAAATACCACATATTGTCATAAATATTTTGACCCGTGAAGATACGGGGTAAAATAGGTCTTCAACAACCCGTGCTTGCCATAAAAGGGGACTATGCTTGTACGAGGCGACTAACGGGATCGGGTGGTCAGGCTCGCTGACTTGGTTGATGCATGTAATCGATCCCAATCGTGTGGATTGGTGCTCATGATGTTAATCACTGGATTGTCTGGTCCAGACTCGATTATTTACAGGCCGCCGTCATATAGCTGGAATATTGCCGAGTGCAGCGTTAAAAAATAAACAAACAAACAAACAAACAAACAAACAAACAAACATATTCTAACACAGTATCATATATTTTGCATACATCCTGTAACTATTTATTGACTAAAACATTGACTATAAGTGTAATGAAATTCTTGATGTACATATTTATAAAATCCACTTACTTTAGTTCGTTATAACCGTAGTTCGTTATAAGCATATTTACAGCATATATACAGCAAATGAACGGGATCAAAAAACAGTTCGTTATATCCGTCAGTTCGTTATAAGCGTGTTCGTTATAAACGTAGTTTACTGTAACTTTATCACAGGGTAATCCTTAATGACCAACTGTCCCTCCCAGAATATGCATGATACCAACAATATTTATTAAAATTACGAAATCCTTATAACCGAATTGTCCTTTCACTGGAACTGAAACCCAGGTCAGCAATGGTCTTACGTATTATTGTAAATATCACTTTTTAAATAGTTTTGTTTTGTTCCGTGACCTGGCAACAGTAATGATTTTCTTTTATGTTTGAACAGGTTTTACTGTTTGTAAATGATTATCGACTTTAGCTGCAGGGCATCACGAAGATGTTTGTTCATTGCATTGCTCTGGGAATATATCTGTAGTCTACATGGTTGCGTGGAAGGTAAAAGCATTATCATCCATGGCGTTGGCCTAGAAACCCAAAACTGAACAGCGCGAGTGTTGACATACAGAATAGTAAATACATGCTGTCTTCACAAGTCTCCTGAGGTTTACCCTGGAACACAGTGACATTATTTAACGATCGATGTGCCCAGACAGATGTCCATAACTCCAACTGTAGAGTGTAACATGCATGACAATGCATATGGAAATCAGAATGTAGGTTCTCATCTCAATTTCCTATCAAAATATTGTTTTTCTATTGTCGTCTATTTTTGTATCGTAAAGAACCTTGCCCACTATCATAAGTTATGGTCCGACTTATAGTATGGGGACAACTTGTTTGGAAACATGACAGGGCTGTTTGTTATTGAAACCGGATATATTTGCCGAGTCGTTATGTACAGACTCTCGACTGACACAGCATTAGTGCACAACACTAACGTTGTCAATGAGCGCCGTGTGAATTGATCTAGGTCATGCATCTTGGTAAAGAATTTCTGAAAGATCCCATGACTGTACTCTTGCCTCTGACAAAATACCTCGCCCAAACACACTGCTCATGTCTGTTGCCGCAAACACCGATCACGCGACGTTTAATAAGATGTTTTGTTAAGAGATAAAGACTAAGTTTCTCCATAAATAATTAAGCAGCCAAATATATTTCGAAGCATTTATTGAAGAAACTATTGACATTACAAATACATACTACCGATAAAAACTAAGGGGACTAATGTTTTGAATGTAGTTTTCGTACATTTGCAATACCGTAGAGTTCCATCTGGACACAATGAAATCGCAATGAAATTTCACATCATGCATGAACAGCACGTGATGCACATGCACACAGTGAGTGAGTGAGTTAAAATTTAACGTCACATCGGCAGTATCTCAGCCATATAGTGACGACATGCACACAGAAGCCAACGCGAGCGCTCCTATGATAGAGTGAGTATGGTTTAACGCCGCTTTTAGCAATATTCAAGCAATATCACGCCGGGGGACACCAGAAATGGGCTTCACACATTGTACCCATGTCGGGAATCGAACCCGGGTCTTCGGCGTGACGATCGAACGCTCTAACCACTAGGCTACCCGACCGCCCCTCCTATGATGGAACTCACAATCACTTATGCAATTGGACAAAAACAAATGACTCCGAGACTGAAACAAATGGCGAATTGTGGGATAGAGATTGGGGACGGCAGTATCCCAAGTTGCACAATTGTTTGGCAAATCAGAAAATGTAATTTCTCGACGACTGTGTACATATACCGTCATACGGGTGGGGTTGCAATGAGACCTGGGCATGGCAGGCCTAAAAACCGGCTCTATGCAGCCCACCTGAAAGTAAGGCTTATGGCCCTAACAGCTTACCATACGCGGCAAAGTTTTGGGTGGGTCAGGCCTCAGAAGGGACGGGCTGTGCGCCATTGACGTTACACCATGTTTACAGACGAATCAAGCTTTTGCCTTGGATTCACAGATGGCAGAAATCGTTGTTGGCGACGAAGCGGCGAGTTGTATGCCAGGGCAATGCTTCTTGACCATGATGGTTATGGGGGCAGTTGTGTCATGGTGTGGGGCAGTATCACACATAACAGGTGCAATGATTTGGTAATTGTGAATGGACATTTGACCAGCCAGCCATTTGTTGATGAAACTGTGCGACCTGTCGTTCCATTCGTTAGAGTTATCGGAGTAAATTTGAGTTGCAAGATGACCATGCCCGACCACATCGTGTCCAGGTCGTCACCGATTATCTCCGACGAGAAGACTTATGGACATTGGACTGGCCAGCTAAGTCCCCTAACACGTCCCCAATAGAGCATCTATGGGATGTTCACAATCGGAGTGGACACCAAACCCAGGACCTGCCAACGTGGCCCAGCTTGGAGTAGATCTTCAGGCGGAATGGCGGGCAATACCAGGGGCAACCACACGCAAGTTGATCAACAGTACGCCATCAAGGAGTCCTGCATGTATTGCCCAACATGGTGGACTCACCAGATATTGATCTACAAGCCTGAAATGTATTTTACAGACATTTATCGTATTACACCCTCACTATCATTTCATCATTCTCGTATCTTTTGTCGGTACTACATATCTTCTTTTTAAAACACAAGAACGAGACAGATATCAGATAATGAGTGAATCAAACATTCAGTCAAAATGCATTTTAACATTTAATAAATGTAAATATTAATTTAAGAAAAGATGTAAAACGAGGTGAGGTGAGGTGAAATGGGGTTTAACGTGGCGTCCAAGATTATTGCACTTATATAGCGACGTGCATGTACGTGTGTGTGTTTGTGTGATTGCTTGTACTAGTCCGGACTGATGCCGATTTATAGTGCTAGCTCACTGAGATACCATGCCGCAGTTTTAACATGAATATCCCACTCAGACACAGTATACTGACTCCGAGCCGACCAGTCCTTGTTTTAGCCCCATACAGGGTAACAACAAGTACCATCTTTTAACGTCTATTGGTATGACGCGGCCGGGGATCGAACCCCGGACCTTCCGCCTTCCGGGCGGACGCTCTACCATCAGACCACGGAGGCGGTCAGATGTAAAACGACCTCACGTTGCATTGTACATGTCACCAGCTTGGCCCTATTAGAGACAACGTATGAAGATGGATGGCTCGAGAAGCAGATCGTGGTGAAATATCGAGGTGTTGATAGCAAGATCATATCGTTACAGCTAACATATAACCAAAGCAAGTTCTCACACCCTACAGCCAATATATCACCATACAAGTAACATATTTTTACATGTGTTTTTTTTGGGTCATCTATATAATTTTATTGATATTCATTTTAATTTCAGTTTATTTACATCAACAAACCAAACAATACAAAATTAACAACATTAAATAACATTGATATTGCCATGGTTTCGTAGCTTACATTCACATTCATCTCTATGGACTAATCTCATGATACAGTTTGCAGATCATTCGTCCTAATAAAATACGAGGAGTAGCTGTAACTACGAGTGAGTGAGTGAGTTGGGTTCAACGCCGCTTTTAAGAGTATTACAGTTATATCACGGCGTGTCAGCTTAATGTGGGAGGAAAGCCCGAAGTGATGCAGGTCTTAGACGTTTACCACTTCGGTTTGATTATTTACAGACCGCCGCCGTACAGCTGGGATATTGCTGAGTACGGCGTTAAACAACATACAAACAAACGAATTCCACGCTTACAGGCTGCATTTGAACCTAACAGACAACCAGACAGTATATATCTGCAGGCATCCAAATGACTTGGTATTCTGTTGTGACGAAAATGACACAATTCACTTCACATAATCCAACCAGCCTCATATGATATAAATGCATCTGACTACATGCAACATTTTTTCTCAATTACTGACACTAAATATTTCCCCCGATCAATGCCCGGTCAATATAAAGAGTAAAATTTAATTTTGATTCGAACATTAATGAGAATTTGTCCTGTGAAATATACACATTTCGAAACTACATGTATATAACATTGCATTTATCACTGAATGTTTTGTATTGATTAATAAACATTTGACTCATATTTCGTTTTGGTATTTATAAGTGAAATACAATGTATGTAATATTTCAAAGATGTGTTTTTGTAATTATTTATGTTCAATATCAGTAGCTCTCTTTTCTCAGAAATGTGAAATTTCGATAGACGTATAGTCTCTATTACTTCTTAGTGTGAACCTAAGAAATGCGAAACTTTATAATATGCAGCATAGGATGTTTTTCTTGGCATGTTGAAATTGATGGCAATCTCATATAGAAATCACCATGTGAATGTTGTGCACTTCTCTGTGCAACCCTTTATCAAGATGTGGACTCTGTAATCATGAAGTTGGCATATCACATTATCTTGCAATGAAACTCTGGATGCGTGAGTTGGTTAGTTTTCTCATGGAAAAATCCTAATGTATTTCAAGTGATATAATAACAACGTAGATTGTCTAGGGTCGGCAGGGGGGTGTAATTGGGTATCACATGGACGGCAACAGACATGTCATCACAAGGATGTTTAGGATTGTGTTACGCACTATTTGACACTTAACTGCAAATACTTCTCGAATTTTTTTCGAATGTTTCTTTTGTCACGTGATATCAACAGGGGATTATTTGGGAGAGGTAGATTTAAATATGTCGTTCGGTTTGGATACAGTTCACATGAATTACATGATGTTGGTGGACACGCGGGGACTTTAGGAACTGCAAAATTAGCCGTGTTCACAGTTTGGACCTTTGTGTAAACTTGGTTTACGAATCTGCCGACTCAACAAGGATAATGTAAAAAAAGAAGAAAATTCCGAAGACAAGAAATACGTAAAATGTAAAAAAAACCAACAACACTCGTTTACTGTCGCTATCAATACAAAAAATATTTCAAATAATTAAATTAAAACACTTTAAGAGTTATCTTAAAACTTCAAAACGCAACGAATTATGACGAATCCATATTCCTCCTGCACCTACCTTTTCCTCTGATATTTTGAGGGAATACAAAATAATTTTTAAATTTAAAGAAAACCTTCCGACCTAATTTTGGGGACAGAAGTCTGCAAACAAAAAAAGAGAGTCTGACCTTATGGTGACATTGTTGAAATAATACATAATTGATCAATAAATGTTTCTCGTTATCCTTATATTCGATCACATACATGAATGACGTTTGGAAGTTTATTCAAAATGAATGCTCACATGAAATGAGTGCAAGATTCAACATCATAATTAGTCCGTCTCCGTGGACTAGTGCAGAGAACATCTACACGGAGAGTAGAAGGTCGGTGTTTGGACTTTCTGGTCGCGTCATACCAAAAAATGTTGAAAGATGGTACTTATTTTTACAACGCTTGGCGCCCGGCATTTTTGGGATAAAACATGGACCGGTCGGCTCGGAGTCAGTATACTGTGTCTGAATGTGGTATCCATGATAAACTGCGGAATGGCATCTCAGTTAGCTAGCACTATAGAACCGGCAGAAGTCCAGACTAGCTTGTATAAGCAGGCGCATACACGTGCATTCAAAGCGCTATGTACGTGAGCTAATCTTGAAGAAGACATAAAACCCTGATTTACTTGACCTGACCTTCAACATCACGAGGACTTCGCATTATCTAAATACATTGGCAGTTCTTTACAATGTCTACACGCTGATAAAATCAGACTGAATTATTTTTCAGATTAATATGTGTGGTAAAACGTGGTTTATAAGTCAACAGATATGAAACTGTCTTTCATGGCAAAATGGGCATTTCACTTCGTACAGATAACTACATGTGCATGATTATTAAAACCAGGCTAACGTCGATATTGTTATGTAAGCCTGACTACTTATTATTCTTAAGACCTGAGACTTCAATAAAGTTAGATCGATGTTGGTGTCATCAAGTACACCTGTTTCCCAGATAATTCAACGCACTCTACCACCTCCGCGCCATCACTATACCATGACGTCCAGCATGATTTCACCAACAAGCCACGTCTCATGGCGTGATGACCACTTTGTAAATAGGAGCAGTCATGCGTCCATTGATCGTCCTGTCATCTTCAGAATTTCAGTTATCGTGATCTAACACTCCCTCGAGTGTGGCACACATTGCACGTTTATGGAAATAAAGGCTCACGTGATTTAATAGAATGACTTTGCTAAATCAGTAAAATTCATAAGGGATCGCCGATATGTCATAGGACATGTTGTTGTTTAAAAACAAAATTGCTTCTACCTTGCTTAAGGTCGAAGTACTTTCATTGTCAAATTCAGAGGGAGCTGGACTTGGTGTATAGTCTGTGTGAGGTACAATGCAAACGTCAACATATCGCCTGTTCGGCTTTCCTCGCTCTCACGATAAACATTCGTGGGTGCATCAGGTCTTACCACGGCAAAGCAAGGCGTTGTTTCTTTCCCATCTAGAATGCGCACAATCATTACTTCAGTACTGTTACATCGCATTGTTGCAATTCACACGATACTGTTGTGCTTGGCTATAAACACTGGGACCATGGTGACTGTACGTCCTTCGTGTCACGTAATATGAACAGAATGCGACTGATGGATAACACATAAGATTATCTTATACTTTTAAAAAAACACCTGCTATATACTTCAGGAAGATAATTTATGGATGTCATCTTCTTTATAATGAGGAACACAGCGTTTTAATCTTGTACTTTTTAAAAACAACAACCCAACTGTTATTAACTTAAGGAAGAGAAAATATGGATGTCAATTTCCTTATGATGAGGAACACAACGTTTTTAATCTTATACTTTAAAAAACCCCTGTTATTTACTTAAGGAAGAGACGTTATGGATGTCAATTTCTTTATAATTTGGAACACAACGTTTTTAATCTTACACTTTAAAAAAAACCCTGTTATTTACTTAAGGAAGAGAAGTTATGGATGTCAATTTCTTGATAACGAGGAACATAACGTTTTAATCTTGTACTTTAAAAAAACCAAAACCCAACTGTTATTAACTTAAGGAAGATCTATATGGATGTCAATTTCTTGATAACGAGGAACACAACGTTTCGGAGTAAAGACTTACTCCTTCATCGAGGAGACTCAAAGACTACTGGGGCGGTCGGGTAGCCTAGTGGTTAAAGCGTTCGCTCGTCACGCCGAAGGCCCGGGTTCGATTCCCGACATGGGTACAATGTGTGAAGCCCATTTCTGGTGTCCCCCGCCGTGATATTGCTGGAATATTGCTAAAAGCGGCGTAAAACTCACTCACTCACTCACTCACTCACTCAAAGACTACTGGTGAGAACTGATACACTTGTCAATATTGTGAAGCTTTGCGAAGAACAGTATTCAGTGTTTCGATAAGTCATTTATTCTTCGTTCCTTCGTGAGTGACCCAATTTCATAATATTACCATCAATGAACCATTTAATACATTAAGTATCTATAAACACTTGGTAAATAGACAATATCGCGAAAACTGATTCTTTCAATTCACAAACATACATGCTTACACATTTTACAAAATAACAAGAACAGTCAGTATTGTATGAAATGCAACGTCGACAATCCGATCCTTAAGTCAATCAACAATGAGGGTACCGATGTTTACACGGCATCAAATGCTGATCTAGATCATCCTTGTTACGTTACGCGTGGAATGTGTACACAATACTAAGTATCTAGTATGACCTGTCACCAACGTCAAGCATGGTTGTAGTCAATAGGAAGACTGAAGCAACTCCCTGTGTATAAATGGCCTAGTCACAAGGCTATTTCTAAGCAAATGATCAGAAATGTATTCAGTCCGTTGACATTTGCTTCGCTTTGGGGGACAAAATAATTACTTTCTAGTGAGAAAGTCTTATGTCGTATACATGCACAACCGTAAAAAAACTGATCGTTTGAGAGTTTGTAGATATACAAATAAAAAGCGATAAAAACGTTTTCATAAAATTAATCATGAGAAGTTTTATAAATCTACAAAAAGGAGTGAGTGAGTGAGTTAAGTTTAACGCCGCTTTTAATAGTATTCCAGTTATATCACGGCGTGTCAGCTTAATGTGGGAGGAAAGCCGAACCCACAAGCACGGTGCTGACAAACCTAGAAGCGAATTGCGGCGCCTCAGACGACTGGGCCACCCGTGCCCCCTCTACTAAAACGAGAGTTCATTGTACTATTCCGTCCATATGATGAACATGTGCTTATGAATCAAATAATAATGATACCAGGTGAAAAAATGAGCGTATCCTGTCCCATCGGTGTACTCATCACAAACACGTGCAAAGGCAAATGGTCAACACAAATGTGACACCCGGTGTCAACGCAACTTGTGACACCAGAGGCTCTGTGCAGCGTTAACACCCGATGTCAAAAGCAATTCGGACTCCAGACGTTTAATGCAATGTTCAATGTTTTTGTTTTGTGTTTGACGCCGCACTCAGCCATATTCCAGCTATATGACGGCGGTCCGTAAATAATCGAGTCTAGACCAGACAATCCAGTGACTGATATCATGAGCATCGATCCACGCAACTGGGATACGATGACATGCATCAACCAAATCAGCAAGCCTGACCACCCGATCCCGTTAGTGGCCTCTTAAGACAAGCATAGTCGCTACTTTGAAATTTGCATTTGCAGCCAACATCACTTATATCGGGTAATACGAGCACGGATTCCAGGCATACGTCAAATGAGATAACCAATGTCAGCTTGACTCATCTTGTTCCACTCATCAGCGAGACCAACACTGAGTTCATTGAGAGTTGTGGATGGATTTTGACGTTGGCGTACACGTAAAATGACATTGATGTTTTGCTGTTTGAGGAATTGAGTCACAATCCCGACACGATAAGCGCGTGCATTATCATCTTGAAAGATGAAATGTTGCCCAACACGTTCTGCAAATGGCACCACTATGACGTCTCCAAACTCGAATCCATTCCTCATTAACGTGAGTGAGTGAGTGAGTTGGGTTTAACGCCGCTTTTAACAGTATTCAAGTTATATCGCGGTGTGTCAGCTTAATGTGGGAGGAAAGCCCGAAGTGGTGCAGGTCTCATATCCACGAGCACGGGTATGGTGCTGACAAACCTAGAAACATAATCGGGGTGAACCGGAATTCGAACCCACAATCATAGGTTTCTGGCGTAGCCAAGGGACGCAACTCTGCACAGCGAATCGCGGCGCCTTAGACGACTGGGCCACTCGTGCCCCCATCCTCATTAACGGAAGTCGAGAATGAACCTCGAATCGTCAGAAGACAGTGCTGACATTCGATTAGCTCAACGTAGATTATCCTAGTGCTGACATTCCCCACACCACTGACGCCTCTGATTCAAATGAAGTAGCATACGTTGTCGGATGACACGTGGACGTCGTGCACACACATGTCATCTGTGCAGACGATTTCGCACCGTCTGGCCATGTACTCTCACGTCCGCTGCCTGTTACAACCGGTCCCTTATCTGAATGACAATTTGTAACCGATTTCTTTATGCCAACGCTCTGACTTATCTGTCCTGGGCTTGAGTTGTTGCAGCTGGGTGTCCACAGCGGCCTCGATCATCGACGTTGTGTGTATGTTGGTTGGTTGGTTGGTTCGTTGGTTGGTTTGTTGTTTAACGCCGTACTCAACAATATTCCAGCTATATGACGGCGGTCTGTAAATAATCGAGTCTGTACCAGACAATCCAGTGATTGATATCATGAGCATCGATCCACGCAATTGTGATCGATGACATGTATCAACCAAGTCAGCGAGTTTGACCACCCGATCCCGTTAGTCGCCTTTTACGATAAGCATAGTCACCTTTTACGACAAGCATAGTCACCTTTTACGACAAGCATTCTACCCCGGAATCTTCACGGGTATGTTGCTATCGGGCCGCAATCTGCTGATGACAGATGAATAACACTATGCCAATGGCACGGATGATCAATGTTGTTGCTTCCTTAATGATCAAATGTGTTTATATAATGAAGTCTCTTCGAGCGTTTGATTCCAAGAAAACAATTTGCGTCTTCTCAAAACCTGCATACCAAACCTTGCACGAGCTGTCCGAGGTCACGAGGCTTCATGACTATCACAATATTGTGTTTGGGAGCTTGATTTCTTTGGAAATGTTCTTGCCACATAAATCACTTACTTTCATCGGCAGACATCCCCTACTTTTCTGTATAGTAAAGATCTATATAATGAAATAAATCATGAAATAATTATTTTAACTGACGGAACTGACAGTGGGAAGCCGCCGATGAGAAGAGTTCCCATTCTAATAAAAGTACATCTATTTCCTGAATACATTCAGAGTGGCGTTGGAGTGAGTTAACGCCGCTTTTAACAGTATTCCGGTTATATCGTGGCGTCTCAGCTTAATGTGGGAGGAAAGCCCGAAGTGATGCAGGTCTCAGACGTTTACCACTTCGGTGAAACCAACGAGCACGGGAATGGTGCTGACAAACCTAGAAATATAATCGGGGCGAACCGGGATTCGAACCCACGATCATCGGTTTCTGGCCTGCCCAAGGGACGCAACTCTGCACAGCGAATCGGGGCGCCTTAGACGACTGGGCCACCCGTGCCCCCTTCTTAAGGCGGACAAGGTGAATGATGTCAGTGGAAGGGAGATCTCACCACAGCATGATTTGGACAGCGATTGGAGAAAATAAATCGGTTCAAGGAGACTTAGTTTGAGTTTGACTTTAAATGATCCAGGCTGATAAATACAGATGTAGCATCACATCGTCTTTGATTTTCTGTTCCAATCTAAGCATATTTGCAAATATTTACAAAATGAGGACCTTCGATCATTAAACAATATCTAAATATGATTGAAATTTGTCACGCATTTGAAAGATATACTTAGAACACATCTTGAATTGAAGTATTAAACATATTTATATTATAGGTAAACTGTCCTACATAAGATTGCTGTATATATGGACCAATGAAATGGGGACACATAATATATTGTTTTATTAGTGATTATATATACCCAAATACCTATCTATCCACCCAAGCTAGAAATAAAAGCTACAAGTGAAACCGCCTCGCCGGTTTCATATTTAGAATTATGCACAATGATGGAAGCCTATGTCATGCTTATGTATTTTTTTATAATTGTGGATACTAAAACCTATGCATCTACCGAACGCACGTTATTGTTTTCACATGGAATTGGATTTGTATGAGGATTGTTCAGTGTGTTGGAGATACATTTATAAAAGGGTTAATAAGATGTTTGGGGTTGATTAAAGTTACGATAATGTCCTCTTTATAATCTCGAGATAGAAGATGAATATCATTTTAGTTAAATCAAAGCAAACTAAGATAAGACAAATTGTTTGATGGCATTACTTACAAGTTGACGGATGACAAGATAGACACAATTTTATGGATAACAACTTCTTTAATACTGTTAAAAGCGACGTTTCGGTATAGATCCTTATACCGTTGTCACCAGTCTTGCTTGACAACGGTATAAGGATCTATACCGAAACGTCGCTTAGAAGTTGTTATCCATACAATTGTGTCTACCTTGTAAGATAAGACACCTCTATCTGCCTCCTAAAATATGTATTGTTATACTCCGAATAGGTATTAAATTAGAACGCCCATGTCTTCAAATGATAAAATGATAGAAAAGAAACTTATGTAAATAACTATGTCAAACTTATTAAATGAGACAAAGTTTTGCAAATACTGGAATACTGTGACGTCAGTTAAATATGAACTCATATAACATTGTAAATGTACATACATGCATTTTCACTGTCGTCTAAGGCGCCGCGATTCGCTGTGCAGAGTTGCATCCCTTGGGTACACCAGAAACCTATGGTTGTGCGTTCGAATCCCGGTTCGCCCTAATTATGTTTCTAGGTTTGTCAGCACCATACCCGTGGGTATGGGGTAAACGTCTGAGAACTGCATCACTTCGGACTTTCCTCCGACATTAATCTGACACGCTGTGATATAACTGGAATACTGTTTAAAGCGGCGTTAAACCCTCTTGTTAAAGAGAGATGATTCAGCCTCTTAATAGTCAACGTTCCCTTTATGTTCTATCAGCTCCAGCCTGTGGTCCCTACATTTCACAACTATTAAGCTAAAATAGAACTTCTTCTTTCTATGAAGATTTCAAAGAGCGTGATACTGATATTTAAAAGTTGTTTGCTCAGTGTGATCACATTCAAGGCATTAGGAAAGCATTCAAGAAGTTGTAAGGGAGCCATGAATATGATATTTTAACGCTTCCATGACAAAATGTTTGTCTGATGCATTTCCCAATTTTAACTTGTAACATGTGTACCCGTGTTTATTTATATAGACTGACTTGCCTTTGCATGTGTTTTTGACAGGTGCCATCACCGGTGCAGATTGCGCTCCCCTTTTCGGAAGATGGAGATTCAAAATATGATATATATTATGATATAATCGGAATCTTTAATGATCTTTAATCATAGAAGGACCGCCTCCGTGGTCTAGTGGTAGAGCGTCCGCCCGGAGAGCGGAAGGTCAGGGGTTCGACCCCCGACTGCGTCATACCAAAAGACGTTAAAAGATGGTACTTGTTGTTACCCTGTCTGGCGCTCGACATTAAGGGGCTAAAACAAGGACTGGTCGGCTCGGAGTCAGTATACTGTGTCTGAGTGGGATATTCATGTTAAACTGCGGCATGGTATCTCAGTGAGCTAGCACTATAAATCGGCATCAGTCCTGACTAGTACAGGCAGCCACAAAAACACACACACGTACATGCACGTCGCTATATAAGTGCAATAATCTTGGACGCGACGTTAAACCCCATTTCACCTCACCTTAATTATAGAAATAGTTTTGTCGCGTATATTTATAAGTATCGCATATGAAATGGAACATGGAATATATATATTTCATATCATATCATATAACCACAATGTCATGTGGTTTGTTTGCATGTCGGTAGAAAACTGTCGACTAGTTCACCAGTACTGATTCACTACAGTACATATTAGGGGTAAGTTTAAACGGGTTACTGTAAAAAAATGTTGACATACTTTCCCATTGTTATAGAACACGTTAAGGCTTTGACAGTATATAAATAGACGTATTGCGCAACTGAAGGCCACGCTGAAACTTCGTATCATGGGATAGAATATTTTGGCATTCCTTACACTCGACGAGAGTCACGAGTGTAAACAAACAAACATATAAAGACACGATTTCAAGACAGCTCAAACTGTTCGTCACTTGATGTGTATGGCTCATCGTGACGAAGCACTTTAACCTCATGTGATTCAGCTCAAGTCTACTTGAATACAAAGTGATTCCTATAAAGGTTCTGACGATGAATCATCCTAGGTCGCCCGCACTCTTAAAAAATAAAAGATAAAAGTTATTTTAAGATTTATAACAAACAGTTTTTGATTGAAATATAATTCCTTTTTTTTGGACTGAAGAAATTCATGTAAACGTTGTTACACCAAAGCTTAAGTTGAATTCCTACTCGACCCTCAGTAGATTCGCTTTGACGGACACGAATTCAAAGTTAAAACAATAGTTACACGTAATCATAAGAAATATCTGCCAATAGCAGCTATTGTACGACTGAACATATAACATCTGAGTCACTATCAAATAGTGATGACACCCGGTGTTCGCGAAAAGGTGAACACAACCAGGCATTCTAGCAACACATAAACGTGAATACATAACGCCATGTAGACAGGGGTCCAAATATAACAAATATCATGTTTGTGATAACACTTTCTCAGCAAAGTATAGAACCTAGTACTGAGAAAATATGGATCGTTAATACAGGTTTATACTTAACATTGAGGTACATTAAGGTACATTCAGCAAATTACTTTCTTTAGTGAGTGAGTGAGTGAGTGAGTGAATATGGTTTTACGCCGCTTTTAGCAATATTCCAGCAATATCACGGCGGGGGACACCAGAAATAGGCTTTACACATTGTACCCATGTCGGGAATCGAACCCGGGTCTTCTGCGTGACGAGCGAACGCTTTAACCACTCGGCTACCCGACCGCCCCTACTTTCTTTAAACAGTAAGTGCGGAGATGACCAGAAGGAAAGAAACTTTTTCATTTTCTCGACGAGAAAAATATATAGATTTAGCAAGGTCATAATATCTAATAATCTCTCTTTTTATGTGTGCGATATTTGGTATATTTTTGTTTATGCTAGATCTATAAATAATTTTCTTAACCAATAATGGGATTGCATTAAGAGGATTGTTGTTTTTACCTTTTGTGCCGAATACATTATTTCGATTTGAAAACTTATGATACTTGTATTAGGAGAAACCATTTTTCTAGCCATATATTAGAAACAATTTCACACTTATAGAATAAATGTTCAAAAGTTTCAGGTTCTTTTTTTACAGAATTCGCATGAAGGTGAATCAGTATATCCTACTTTAAATAAGTAATTTTTACGGGTAGTATACTATGTATGATTCTATACTGTAGCCATTTGAGAGATGAATACTTTGGGTGCACTTATTTGAAATGATATTTCAAATTTTCCAATCGCTTTCAATATAGTGACAATCAAGTGACATTTAGTATAGCAAGGTAATTTTACAAATTTGGAATTTAGAAGGGGATTGTAGAATTATTTGATTCCCAAGATATTGTTAATGTGTATAAGATTGAAAGGATATACAGGGTCGCAAAAAAACATACAAAAGTGTTATATTTAATTGATGCCTATATTCCTTTATTGCTCTTTTAACACCTTCGTAAGTTAAGAAATTTGTTGCTAAAGAATATTTTGTGGTGAATTCTTCATAAGTTAATAATCGTCCTAGTGCATAAGATCGTTAACAAAAATAACACCTTTGTCATACCAGCTACTATACATAATTGGTCTCTGTTATTTTTTATTTCATCATTGTTCCATTAACACTTGGCTTGTAGTTATGCTTCTGTTAAGTATTCAAGTTTATTTTTAAAAATAATGTCTGGCAAATCTTTTAGCTTATCTTTCTACAAAAAAAAATTAATGATGGAATCATAGTTGCATTAATGTATGAACTATCTCCAAGCCATAATAGCTTCGAATTGGCCACTCTGAGAACAAAAAACTCCACTTTGGTTGACCATCATTTACTCTTTGTATCCATTTCAGCTTTTGAGATTGTATTATATTTTTAATATTTGGAACTTTATATCCAACATGTTCAGGATTCAATATAGTATCTTCACGTTATATTTTATCGGGTCTACTCTTCCATAGAAAAATGAAACTGTTTTTGTCCATGCATCTATTGGAGATGCAGGGGGATTTGGAATGGTAGAAAATAAATAATTCAATTACAGAAGGAGTTATTTCAAAATAGTATTTCTTCCATAAAGGAGTTGGGGACACGGGTGGCCCTGTCGTTAAAGGTGCCGCGATTCGCTCTGCAGAGTTGCGTCCCTTGGGCAAGCCAGAAACCTATGATTGTGGGTTCGAACCCCGGTTCGCCCCGATGTTTCTAGGTTTGTCAGCACCATACCCGTGCTCGTGGTTTTCACCGAAGTGGTAAACGTCTGAGACCTGCATCACTTCGGGGTTTCCTCCCACATTAAGCTGACACGCCACGATATAACTGGAATACTGTTAAAAGCGGCGTTAAACCCAACTCACTCACTCACCGATTAATGGATTAAGCTTCTAGCTTTCCAAATATTCATGTGCTTTTCAAATTTACAGTATTTTTTCATTATACTTTTTTTCCTACCATTTGTAGGTCAATGTCAAACTTTATTCCCAAAAGCGAAAACTCTGATTGCGACCAGTCGAATTTCCATTCCTTGTATAATTTGTACCTTGTTCTCCTTTTATAACCCATCCAAATGACTTTTGTTTTGTGTACATTAACCTTTTAACCCGAGAAACGTGCAAATAAGTGCACTGAATTTAAGAATTTAATTCTGAATTTAATTTTAGAGTAGTATCGTTAACAAAATGGGATAGTGTATACTCAATGTTTTCCAAATTAATTCCCTTTCTCTTTTTATTATTCCGAATCATGATTCCTAGGATTTCTACACAAAGCATAAAAAGGTACGGGACTATCGTATCCCCTTGACGACATCCGCGTTCTATTTAAAAGATTACGAGAAAACTCATCTACTAAAACTCTGGATTCAGTTGCATTATGGAGAGTTTCTATCCATGAGTAATGCCAGGCACAATGTTAAAAACCTTCAGGACATTAGTTAAACATTGTCGGTCAACTGAATCAAATGCTTTCGCAAAATCAACCGAGAGAAGCAGCCCTGGAATTTGAACAGTTTCTGCATGTTCCATTCGATCATATATAAGTCTGCTAACTTCTCCAGTGAGTCGCTCCATAACAAAACCCTTTTGATCTTCATTTATTATATTAGGTAGTATGTTTTTAATTCTGTTGGAAATGGCCGCAGACCCGATTTTGTATGAGATATTAAGAAGTGATATTGGACGCCTATTTTTCAAATATCTTTTTGGGTATATTTCCTTTGGAGATACAAGTTATCAAACCCTGCTTCTGATTAATTGACAACTACCCTTAATATAGGCATTATTTAAAGTTCGAAAGGCCCCTATGTCTTTCCAAAAGAACATTAGAAACTCCGTCGTAAAACCGTCAGGTCCTGAACTTTTGGACAATGAATTTTTCATGCTTTTAAGATTGTGTTAGTTCACACCCCAATTCTGTGAGGGTCTGATGCCGGCCATTCGTGCATAATTTGGTTTCAAATGGTGAGTCGACGGCTTTCGGTCGGCATTTTTTCATAGCAATAAAGGATTGGGAGGTGTCATGTATTGGAATTGATAGAATATTCACCCAAGACAAGTTTCATGTGAACTTCTTGTGGATGATTTGCGAGTTTTTTAGAAACAGCGATGCAAGGAGAGCGGTGCTGTACGATTCTGTCCCTGTGGAAAGGTATAATAGGATAGTGCATTTTTGACACTCGTGATATTAATTGATCTAGAAATATTTAAGCAACGACACAAGGGCCTTTGATCGAGACTACCAATCATCGGACTGTCATTTATGTGGAAGCCTCAATGGCTGAGTGGGTAAGATCGCTTACTTTGTGTGCTGGCTATTAGGTGCCTCACTCTGTCTGTGTGGGTTAGAATCCCGCATGGGACTCAACCTAAAAAAGCACTAGAATCTGTACTTTACTGAGAAAGTGTTATCCCAAATATAACATTCGTTACATTTGATCACTTTCTAAATGGCATTGTATATTCCTAGCTTTCAAACATGGGAGCCACGCCAATTTACACTTGTCGGAGGGGTACATAAAGTACATGATCAAGGCTACCAGTTGTCGGACAATCTCTGTTTCTTTCCTAAACTATCCTATTGTTGGTTCATTTGCTTGATTGTTTCTTGTATAACGCCGCACTCAGCAATATTACAGCTATATGTTAATAATCTGGACCAATAGTCTGAACCAGGCAATCCAGTGATTGGCATCATAAGCATCGATCTACGCAATTGGAATATGATGATATGCATCAATCAAGTCAGCGAGCCTGACCACTCCATCCCGGAGTTGCCCCTTACGTCAAGCACAGTCGCCCCTTATGACAAGCATGGCTTTTTGCTGAAGGCCAAACCTGGATCTTCACTGGTCGGTTCACTGGGAATAACATCAAAGGGGGCACCATGGGGAGGCTTCAAGCATTCTACCATTGTGTGGAAATGAACACGGATGATGAGCGAAGGTTGTTACCACGAAGCTACTACACCGCTCCTGGTGATCCTATTTCAATCTGTTGTGTTGCTTACACACCTGAGGGTGGTCACATCGAAGGTCCGGCTCCCAACATGGGTACAATGTGTGAAGCCCATTTCTGGTGTACCCTGTCATGATATTGCTGGAATATTTCTAGAGCGGCGTAAACCACACTCATTCAACCGCACAACTCCTTATCAATAGTGATATCGATATGGCGGATCACATTTTGACGATTCTGAAATCATTTGAAATGAAATACATATATTATTAAAATAATGACATGCTAATATCAAGACAAGCTATTTGTGTTCGTTTTTAATTCATTTCAAAAGCAGTATGAACGCTTAAAGAAAATTATATGACCGTACGCATGCTCTGTTATACACATGCTAGGTATATTTGAGCAAGGCAGAAAATATCCCCATTGACGTTGTCGAAATATTAAATATCAGTGCACGATACACAAATAAACATGCCCTGCCTGAAGAGGCCCTGGTTACCCAGCCCTTGTGTTCTATAGCGTCAGTGGTCCTCTTGGTAAATAAAGTAGGGGGCCGATTAAACGTTCCCGTTTTTCTGTGCGTTCCCTGCTAGCGCCCAAATGGACAAGGCATCAGTCACGAAATTAAATCAGCCAATAGTTTTGTCAGGTTGTCAGAACGGGTAGCCCGCGTAATATTTACCCTCGGCAAATAAGATCTCTATTTAAACTGTGATGCAACCACATTTACCAGCAGATCTGCCGAAGGTCCCCACCTCACCAGGTAAGCCTTGCTTTCGGTTGGGTAGAGTGACGTCTTTTTTATGCAAGGCGCTTATATTAATTGCATGTTGAAGTTTACCCGTCGGGTGGGGAACAAGAGAGGAACGGACTTTGCCTGCACATGAAACAATGAATTTTCAGTATTGTTTTAATGCCTTTAAGGTGAAGACATGACATATATAACTTACCCGTTTTTTGCCACTTTACAAACGGTAAAAAATTGGAACTATACACAAGGAAAAATAATCACGCACTGAGCAGAAACTTTACATATAGTTGTCGACATCTTTACACTCAGTGTTTAAATAAAGCTTACAAGTTATGATCATGGTGTGTATTCTGCATGTTCAACGTTACCCGAGCTATTCTCCGTTACTAAGCATGACTTAGGCTGAATGTTCAACGTTACCCGAGCTATTCTCCGTTACTAAGCATGACTTAGGCTGAATGTTTAACGTTACCCGAGCTAGTCTCCGTTACTGAGCATGACTTAGGCTGAATGTACAACGTTACCCGAGCTAGTCTCCGTTACTGAGCATGACTTAGGCTGAATGTACAACGTTACCCGAGCTAGTCTCCGTTACTGAGCATGACTTAGGCTGAATGTACAACGTTACCCGAGCTAGTCTCCGTTACTGAGCATGACTTAGGCTGAATGTACAACGTTACCCGAGCTAGTCTCCGTTACTGAGCATGACTTAGGCTGAATGTACAACGTTACCCGAGCTAGTCTCCGTTACTGAGCATGACTTTGGCTGAATGTTCAACGTTGCTCGAGCTTGTCTCCGTTACTGAGATGAATGCTCAACAGTAGTTGGCATGTTACGTTTGCTTACTGTGAATGCTCAACGATATTCAAGCTCCGATTCTGTTATTGCATGTACACTCTTTATTTTCTTCATCGTCAACAAATGATTATAATTAATCCGAACACTCCAGTCTAACAAAGAGTGCTTGGTGTTCGTTGACTAGTTTCCAATGACTTACTCCCTAATGCTCCATACATCATTTTCTTTTTTCATGTATAGCAAATGTTGTAATTGAAGTAAAGTTACTGGTAACATATACTGAACAAAACCACTAGGGATTATGAATATTTTTGTGTGAAGACTGAGCACACAGTTTCATGAAAACATCCCACATAATATTTATGATTTCAAACTTTTTGTTCAGTATATTAAGTGTCCATTCGTTTCTTCCAGATATCAAGATGTTGAAATTTTCGATATTGCTGTGTCTCTTGTCTCTGGCATTTGCTAATCCTTCATCCGGGGAAGATGAAGGCATGTCTCTTGAACAGAAGATGGAGGCATACAAGGCGTTCAAAGCATTCGGCATGTTTGCAGAGAAGGCCAAGGATCTGAAGGAAAAGAAAGAAACGGAGAAGAAGATTGAGGCCTTTAAAACCTTTGCTGCTTTCAAGAAGTTCTCAATGAAGATGGCTGGAATGAAAGGCGAAGGTGAAGGTGAGGGCAAAGGCGAAGGTGAAGGTGAAGGTGAAGGCAAAGGCATGGGCGAAATGAGCTTTGAAAAGAAGAAGGAAGCTTTTGAAACGTTTGTTAAATTCAAAATGTTCTTTGGGAAAATGAAAGAATCAAAGGAAAAAAAAGAAATGGAGGAGAAGAAAGAGGCTTTCAAGAAGTTCCTAGCCTTTGCTAAAAAGATGCATGGGGAGGATGAGGATGAGGAGGGGCAAAAGGGTGAGGAGAGAGGAGAGGGAGAGGAAAAGGAGATGTTGGAGAAATTCCACAAGTTCATTGCTCACATGAAGGAAAAGAAGGAGGCTGCGAAGATGGAAAAAGAACACGATGAAGAATTTGACCAAAACACAGAGGGAATGGACTTTGAGCAGAAGGCTAAGGCATTCAAAATGTTCGTTGCTTTCAAGAAGTTTGCTGAGAAAATGAAGGAGGATAAAGAACATGAGGCATTTGAGGAAAAAAAGAAGGCTTTTGAGATGTTTTGCAGATTCGTCCAGTTCGTCAAGATGGCAAAGAAGGCAAAGGAGATGGGCGGTGAAATGGAAGAGAAGGAAATGGGAGATGAAGAAAAGAAGGCTCAGTATGAGAAGTTTGAGAAGTTTGTGAAGTTCATGAAAGCGATGAAGGCTAAAGGCATGGAAGGCGCCGAGGACATGGAATTCGAAAAGAGGACAGAAGGGATGGACTTTGAGAAGAAGGCCAAGGCTTTCAAAATATTTGTTGCTTTCAAGAAATTTGCTGAGAAAATGAAGGAGGAAAAAGAGCGTGAGGCATTTGAAGAGAAGAAGAAAGCCTTTGAGAAATTTGTAGCTTTCAATAAGTTTGTCAAGACGGCCAAGATGGAAAATAGCGGAGAACAAAAGGAAGATGATGGAGAGATGGACATGGATGAGAAGAAAGCAATGTTCTTCAAATTCGTCAAGTTCGCCAAAGCAATGAAGGCCAAGAAAGCCAACCAGGAACAAGAAAAGCAACATGACAAGGAATTGGAGAAGGAAACCAAGGAACTCAGCTTTGAGCAGAAGGCAAAGGCATTCAAAATGTTCGTTGCCTTCAAGGCGTTTGCCGGCAAGATGAAGGCAGCAAAGGAAGAGGAAGAAATGCAACAGAAGAAGAAAGCGTTCATGATGTTCGCCAAGTTCGCCAAATTCGTCAAGACGATGAAGCAGATGAAGAGACAGATGCAGGGTGGAGATGGGATGGACCAGGACAACAAGGGTATGGACTGGGAAGAAAAAGCCAAGGCTCTCGAGAAGTTCAAGAAATTCCAAGAATTCATGAAGTACGGTGAGATGAAAAACTCTGATGACGGGGAGGCGCAACAGATGTATGCCATGTGGCAGAAGAAGATGGCGGTCCTCAAAGGGATGGACAAGCAGAGGAAGATGATGGAATTCATTCAGGAATTTGAGAAGAAGAAGCACGAAGTCGCTTTCAAGATCTCTCACGAGTTCGTCCAGCTGTGCCAGTGTGCTGAAGTCAGTGACCAGATGTCCATGTAAGTTTAGCAATACGCGCGCGCGTGTACGTATGTGATCGTTAGCTTGCGTTTGTGTGTGTGTATTTGTAATGTGTGATATCTTAAAGGTTAACGGGCGGTACGGTAGCCTAGTGGGTAAAGTGTTGGTCAACTCGATTGTGTGAAGCCCATTGTTGGTGTCCCCCGCCGTGATATAACTGGAACAATGCTACACGTGATGTAATACAAAACTTACTCATGTACAAAGACTCAGGCATTAGATTTCTTCGCTGAAAAAAAAGAAATTTCTTTCATGGTGTAAGTTTCAAGGATGTGACTATCTCTCGTTACTATCACCGAACGTTATAAAACATAGATTGTATGGCTCACCCCTATCAGGTTCTGAGATAAGCAAATCATTTTAGAAGACAGACCATGGTAAAATATCATCTCGGCGGATTTAAAGTCGTTCTGGCATAACGTGTTATTTCAATCTCGGAGTATATTCATTTAAGGTTTTTAGATAAATGTATTTTATTGATAAATTGTATTTGAGATAAATATACTGAAACTCTGTCGCCAAGGAGAAGTTCTTTCCGGATGGTTCATATTCAAAACGTAAGAATAAAACGTAGAAGACAACAATTAACATATATGTGTAATCTGGACAAAAGTACACGTATATGTTCATCCAGACTGGGAACAAATACAGTCGTCCGGTGAAGATTCCGGGTTAGAATGGGTCTTCAGCAACCCATGCTAGTCGTAAGAGGCGACTAACAGGATCGGGTGGTCAGGTTTGCTGACTTGGTTGACGCATGTCATCGTATCCCAATTGCGTAGATCGATGCTCGTGATGTCAATCGCTGGATTGTCTGGTCTATATTATTTGCACCCAGCCTAAGTATTGCTGAGTGCGGCGTTAAGCAACAAACAATGTCAATCATAGGATTGTCTGGTCGAGACTCGATTATTTACAGACCGCAGTCATATATGGAATATTGCTGAGTGACAACAGACAAACAAACAACAAAGATAGACATTGAGTCATACTAAAAGGCCTAAATACGTCTCAGCGGAGTTCCATTTTTGTCCTCTGTCCATACTGATTAAATCATCTCCCAAAAAAAAAAAAAAATCATTCGACTAAACTTGATTGCGGAATAAAGGAAAGTTTACACTTAAAACAAACAAAAATCTTTTGAGTACACTAGATTGACGGACAAAAGAAAGTATACACTTAAAATTTAGATTTGACCAGAATGTTACAAACTTATCAAAACGTTACTAGGCTGAACAGTCGCCGAAACACGACAAACCTGCGGTCAAATACACAACAATGACATCCATGTTATATACATCGTCATCAAATAACTAATTGCTACTTGTTTCATTTGGAGACAACATCAAACATGCGTCTATTCTTCCTTTTGCCTCTATGTTCAGCGCCCTGTGTTTTTGTAACATAAACCCAAGAAAACCTGCTCGAAATTTATCTTTAACTTTTGAAAGATACCATGTGTTGACTTGTACCATATGTTCCCGTGTTGCTTCAGGTAAACAATTGACTTGCCTTTGCGTGTGTTTGTAACGGGTACCACCATTGGGGCAGGATACGCTCACCTTTTCGTGAACACCTGGTAAATTTACTGTTTCATAGTGATTCATAAACACATGTTCATGACATAGTCGGAATCGTACAATCGTCCCTGCTTTATACAGAGATTTCTATTTTGTCGCTTTATCATTATTATTGTTCTTATTATTATTGATAATTTTTATTATCTTTGATAATATTACCAGGATGATGGGACAACAACAGAGCAACAACGCATCTACGAACGGCACAGATTTAATGGCTGGAATGGGCAATGGGACCGACACATACGACACGGTGTCTAGCAACATGGACGCAGTAAAATTAGCCGAGAAACTGAAGTCCATGAGTAAGGAACAGAAAGTGAAGGTCTTCATGGCTGGGCTCATCAAGTCCGTATGTGGAGGAGCGAAGGTATTCGTGAAACAGGCCAAAAGGTTTCAGGAACAGTACATGAGCGTTGAGACTACGACCAGATCTGGTTTTTTCAACACCACAGGTAAGTAACACGCTATGTTCTATATGCCTATTTAAACACGACAGTGAAAATTTAAAAAGTTATTAAGTAGTAATAAATAAAATACTCCCGTGTAATACCAGATACTATTGACTTGTTTCATAAAATTGGTAGTAGTGTATGAAGCGGGGACGTTGAGTATAACACACAGGCAAATAATGAAGATACAGCATAATGTACCAAGCCAAGATGGACTAAATTCCAATACTATTACACGTCGCGTATTCCTTGAGGCGGAATGGAGTAGTGTCGCAAGGTTCTGTGACGTCCCAGCATTGTGACCCCGTTTCCCGGCGGCATGGCAATGAATGACTTCTCCTGTGCAATATTGCTGCAGTTCAGAAATTGGTGAAATTTAGGAATGTTTGTTACAGATCGGTTATAAAGTACACGCTTATAACGAACTGACGGATATAACGAACTATTTTTTTTGGCCCTGTCTAATTGCTGTATATATTCCGTACATTTGCTTATAACGAACTACGGTTATAACGAATTAAAATTAGTGGTCCCTTTGAGTTCGTTATAACCGTAGGTTATTGTACATAAAAAAGCAGGAAATCAAGCATATCTAATGAACAATTATTCCTTTACTATTGTTCAGATGACGCAATGTTGTCAACTTGTGACTTCGCTAACAATGGATAACGTCGACGTCATATCGCATTGTTCTCAACAATGAAGTAATGTCACGTCATATCGCTTTAACTGACCAATCAGCATTGAGCATCTCTAAAATGCACGTGCAAATTTCGGACACATTAAATTACACTATATATTTACCTTTATGGATAATATTAAGGCTATGATTAATGAATAATATGTATTCTTGAAAATGGATTAAAGAAAACATTAATGGTAGATATACTACACAAAAACGTTAAAGAACGTCCGACAGATGCCATGCCACAACTAAAGCAATATGAAAGACTAAAGTGTTCTTTAAGTTCTTTTGAGTAGTATATTTGGCCACGATCACGTTGTGGCACTTCTAATAAGACAAAGTGGTGATTATATTTCATTGTATACTTTTCTTACAGGCTAATGGGTTTGTCCAACCTCAACATCTTTTACAAGACCGCCGACGGTGACCCGGCTTGTCTGTTACACAAACCATGCTGACGACTGTCTCGAAGATATCTTATGATAATATTTTTTTTAATAAAAAGAATCATCAGATGGCACTTTGGTTATTAATTTCAACTCAAATGCACACATGTTGGTTTCGTCTCATTAAGGAATAGGGGGCATGGGTGGCCCAGTCGATTCGCTGTGCAGTGTTGCGTCCCTGTGGCACGCCAGAAACCTATGATTGTGGGTTCGAATCCCGGTTCGCCCCGATGAGCCTTGCGCACGTCAGAAACCTATGATTGTGAGTTCGAATCCCGGTTCGCCCCGATTATGTTTCTAGGTTTGTCAGCATCATACCCGTGCTCGTGGGTTTCACCGAAGTGGTAAACGTCTGAGACCTGCATCGCCTCGGGCTTTCCTACGACATTAATCTGACCCGCCATAATATAACAGGATTATTGTTAAAAGCGGCGATAAACACAACTCACTCACTCATTAAGGAATATCCAGCTGCAACAATTCTCCACAGTGTCGGGGTACAATCAGACAATCACACATTGTGATCACCTACTCCTTATTTTAAGCGCCTTTTACGACTAGTATGATTTCTGGAAAACTCTTCAGATAAGACATGTACAATTCTCACAATGTGAAGAAGCTTGAAGAAACACGCAACGCGGTATGGTAATGACACAACGGAAATGGATAAATGAAGGTGAGGTGAGGTGAAATGGGGTTTAACGTGGCATCCAAGATTATTGCGCTGTAAAGCGGACTGATGCCGATTTATAGTACTAGCACACTGAGATACCATGCCGCAGTTTAACATGGATACCCCACTCAGACACAGAAAACTGATTCCGAGCCGACCAGTCCTTGTTTTAGCACTTTAATGCCGAGCGCCAGACAGGGTAACAACAAGTACCATTTTTCAACGTCTTTTGATATGACGCGGCCGGGGATCGAACCCCGGACCTTCCGCTCTCCAGGCGGACGCTCTACCAATAGGCCACGGAGGCGGTCAGCGAATGAATGAGACTAATAAAACTGTATTTATTTATCCGCGTTGGTGTATCTACCTCATGCTTGTCATGTATACACATGTTGCCCATCAAAAGACATTTGGATAATTATACATTCATTATTTTTCTAGCTTTTGTAGAAATTTGGTACAGTTATCTTTTCCTTGAGATAATTCGAAACTCTTGAACCTCACATAAAAACCCAGACCCGGTTCCATTTCTGTCAACTCTTACAAACAAAGAGTCCATTAATTTGGCCGAATCTTTCTAAATTTAGTGACGGGTTTCAAAGGTACCATTTCTTTTCTCCCTAAATGTTAATAACGCAACGTGGAGAGTTTCATCCTAAAATCACCGTTTATAAATTCAAAAAAATGGATAACAATTTGCAACAACGATAAAACAAACAATTCGTCGCGGTCCTGTCCAGAAGATTCGCGTCATTTCTGTCTTTACTTCGGTAGTGAAGATCTACCGTGTTTGTATTTCACTAAGACGTTCATTGAACTACAGCCCGTCATGAAAACCTTGACACGCCCAACTAACCACTGCAGTCCTGGAACTAATTATAAACAGTTACTTAAGTCGCGTTGCTAAACATAAACAGTTACTTAAGTCGTGTAGCTAAACATAAACAGTTACTTAAGTCGTGTAGCTAAACATAAACAGTTACTTAAGTCGTGTAGCTAAACATAAACAGTTACTTAAATCGTGTAGCTAAACATAAACAGTTACTTAAGTCGCGTTGCTAAACATAAACAGTTACTTAAGTCGTGTAGCTAAACATAAACAGTTACTTAAGTCGTGTATTTAAACATGAACAGTTACTTAAGTCGTGTAGCTAAACATAAACAGTTACTTAAGTCGTGTAGCTAAACATAAACAGTTACTTAAGTCGTGTAGCTAAACATAAACAGTTACTTCAGTCGTGTAGCTAAACATAAACAGTTACTTCAGTCGTGTAGCTAAACATAAACAGTTACCTAAGGTATGTAACTAAACATAAACAGTCAAATAAGTCATGTAACTAATTACATACAGTTACTTTAGTCACGACCAAAGTTTGAACAGTTACTAAAGTCATGGAACTGATTGTAAACAGTTACGTTAGTCATGGACTAATAATGAACATTTACTAAAGGTATGGAACCGATATAAAAAGTTACTTTAGTCACGAACTAATTATTAACAGTTACTTAATTCTTGGAACTAATTATTAACAGTTAGTAAGTTTATTCGCGAACTAATTATCAACATTTACTGAGTGAGTGAGTATGGTGTTACGCCGCTTTTAGCAATATTCCAGCAATATCACGGCAGGGGACACCAGAAATGGGCTTTACTCATTGTACCCATGTCGGGAATCGAACCCGGGTCTTCGGCGTGACGAGCGAACGCTTTAACCACTAGGCTACCCGACCGCCCCTCAACATTTACTGAAGTCATGGAACTGATTATATGATTATTATGTCACATTTTATACTACAGTATCAAGAACATATCTCCATTCTGTTACCCTGACTCTATTAGCCATGACAGCTTCATCTCGAGTCGAATGACGACACAAATTAGAGTCCAATGTATTGTTTCTTGGTGACTGAAACAAGCTGCGATGTCAACGTCACTACGCTCGTCTTGTCGAGTACCGTCTTAAATACAGCTAGGACCCCCTATGTAAAGTCCACACACCTCTCGTTCAGTAAATGAAGGTGTGTGATGGATACCCTTCCGAGGTTAAATAAACACTTCGCATGTGCATCAGCTGTATTCCACCTACACGACGGAGGCATGTAAATAATAGCGACTTTAGCAATATTCAAGAAATATGACAGCGGGGGACACAAGAAATGGGCTTTGAACACACATGGGGATTCGAACCTGGGCTTTCGGCGGTCTATAAATAATAGTGTCCGTAACAGTTTCATTGATATTGTCGGGCACGAAGGCACACAATCAGAAAAATCACAGAATCAGACCATTCGATCCATTAAAACGTCTCATTCGATCAGCATGGGTGATGAGGACCGATTCTCACCCGAAATCACATTTAGAGCAACGGGCCTTTTAAAATAGCGGTGTGCCCTAGTCGGT
Source organism: Haliotis cracherodii (assembly GCF_022045235.1). Classification (NCBI taxonomy): domain Eukaryota; kingdom Metazoa; phylum Mollusca; class Gastropoda; order Lepetellida; family Haliotidae; genus Haliotis; species Haliotis cracherodii. The sequence goes on along the minus strand of NW_027266279.1, from coordinate 9,132,549 downwards.
AACCGAGGTACTAGAACCTGGAATCCCCACGGGGCAATGTATTTATGTTTGTTTGTTTGTTTGTTTGTCTATATGACGGCGGTCTGTAAATAATCGAGTCTGGACCAGACAATCCAGAGTGATATCATGAGCATCGATCCACGATGGGATCCACGATTGGGATCGATGACATTCATCAAACAAGTCAGCGAGCCTGACCACCCGATCCCCTAAGTCGCCTCGTGCGACAAGCATAGTCGTCTTTTACGGCAAGCATGGGTTGCGGAAGACCTATTCTACCCCGGGTGTTAACAAGAGGAATAGAGTAGTCACTTGAATCACCATCCCCACCCCTCCCCCTACAACAAAAAAGTAAATAGAAAGAAAATATAAAATAATAAAAAGTTAAAATACATGTAAAAATTGATAAAAGAAATCACAATGATGATTAGGTAAAATAACTCTTCTCCTTGAAACATCTCCCAGCGCAAAGATTACAATATTCAGATTGCTACAAAACACACACTATGCCTGCTCAGGTTCAACCAAAGCAACAAAAAACATAATTGAAATTCCATCTAATAGCCTTACATAAATGCAGTTGACATATTAGGATCATTGGATTCGACTGTTGTGTAACATGGACTTTGGATGTCATGACAAAATAAAAACATCAAAAAAGTTGGCGAACTGCCACCTGGTACCCGACGATGCAGCCATTGTCAAGAGAAAGGACGAAGGCCAAATGATACCATTGATTTGGAAGATGATGAATTTTCTTCAGGAGCGATTGGATTACAACTAAATCAGAAAAAAGACATGTTCTTGAATGTTAAATTTGCAAATAAGGAAAGAACTTCAAACTTAACTAACATTTGATTTTCCTGTGCTAGCATCATGTCATTCAAGTAGTTCAATTATAGGAACGTATTTCAGGAAGTGAAATTGGAAGCTCATTACACTGCTACCAGCCTGTTAGTCATATAATCACAGGTGACTTCTCTATTGCTGAAATAAAAGCCTTGTCTGTTATTCAAATATATCCAAAGGCATTATAAACCCACTTTCAGTAGTAGTTGTTGTTGTTGAGTATGGTTTTACATCGCTTTTAGCAATATTCCAGCAATATCACGGCGGGGGACACCAGAAATGGGCTTCACACATTGTACCCATGTCGGGAATCGAATCCGGGTCTTCGGCGTAACGAGCGAACGCTTTAACCACTAGGCTGCCCGACCGCCCCATGAAACACCGAAGCTCGCGTTAAGTTTCAGTAGTTGGTTCTGCAGCACCGAAAAAACATATTACAATAAATTATTTTTAATATATATTTAAAATCCTTCATGAGATCATAATCTTAATAGATTATATTTTACCAACCTTTGCTGTCAATTATTACTCGAGATATCACAAACAGTATGGTGTTTCAAAATTTAAAATAATTTTACGAATTAATTATTTTCACTAGTTTTACATAGAAAGCAAATCAATAAAATTAATTCACTGCCCTTCACTCCTACCCCATTCTTTTCTTTGAAATGTATAAATAGAAATAAGTAACTTATTTTACATAGCTGTAACGTACTTTGAAGACCCGCGTCCTGTAGAAATGGGTGTTTACTGACGTAATCAACTGTAACCGTTGTGTAGGCGGCTGACAGTGTCCCACAATGTGACCTCTGCTTCTGCCGAATGTGACTTACAGTGTGACCTCTGCTTCTGCCGAATGTGACTTACAATGTGACCTCTTCTTCTGCCGAATGATCGCGTGAGGTGTTAGGGCGTCGTGACAGTAGGCAAAGGGATGAAATCTGATGCCCGCACATACACTGAATCAACACTGATCTTCTGAGTGTGGTGTTTCTCTGCTATGAATGTCGACCCTATAACTGGCTGGAGTCATGCCATTTCCGAGTAAGTGAGTGAGTGAGTATGGTTTAATGCCGCTTTTTGCAATATTACAGCAATATCACGATAGGGGACACCGGAAAATGGGCTTGCCACAATGTACCTATACGGAGAATCGAACCCGGCTCTACGGCGTGACGATGTTATTTCCGAAGCTGGGTTTCTCTCGGGGTTTGTTGTTCCGTTTAAGACAGTAGGCCATGTACTAAGGACAAACGAGGCTCTTGGTTTTAATAAAGAAATATATTAGTTAAGAGAGAGAGAGAGAGCGAGAGAGAGAGAGAGAGAGAGAGAGAGAGAGAGGGGGGGGGGGGGGGAGGTTGTTAGGCTACGGAGGGACAATATTCCTTTTTGTCACTGGGTTTAGACATACATAGTACACAAATACGTAGCCCGAGGCAACATTACCAAACAGACGGAAATATTATTAAAACATGTCTGCAAGATGCGCTAATATTCTGTTGGCTAGATTGGAAAAAATTAGCTGTTGGTTACTGGCTTACTTTATGAGAATGTGTTCTCAAATTGATGTCTTCAAGATTGGAAAGGTCGACTAGGATACTGACTTACCAGACGAACATGTTCTCAAATTGATACTGCCCCATTTTCTAGTTGCATCTTTGACACATGAAAACAATTGCCGTAAAACGAAGAACCTGTAAGTTAGTTGGAGTTAAGCTTTCAAAACGTAAATATATCGTACATTTGACATTCCTATTTTCTGTTTCTGTATATATAATACTGAATTTCACCAAATACAACGTAGAATTTAAACAAACGAGTAGGGCTCTTTGGTAAGAATTCAGTTCAATGGTGATATTTCTGTGCGTCAAGCAGTTTCTGTGGATCTGCACCCAGAATGCCCCTCGCCCTTAGAACATCCTGCTCTTCAGTGATAATTTCGGCTTGACGTTTCTCAATCCCTATATCTATATTCTATTGTATCATGGTGACTAAAATAAGGTCCATAGATGTTCTACTGCAGGGAAGTGACAATCTCACTTTGGATTGGGGGGGGGGGGGGGGGGATTTGTCGTTTGTTGATGAATGTTGATGACTCTTGTCGTTATCAGCCTGTGAAACTGTATGTTGGTGCGCCATTGGAATTGAGTGGTGGGTGTTGCCGCTGGAGCGAGCAGGACATGCTTATCGCGTCCACCCGTTGTCATTACTGATTTTCAGTGATCCATTCTTATAACTGTCACATCTTCCTCAACATTGCCTTTTACACCCAGTGGAATATATTTCGGGGGGATAATCAAGACTGGTTTATACCATCTTCCCGAGGCAAGGGAGTTAACTGATTTTAAAAGTCCAGTTTCCACCCTTGCCGAACTAGGCTGGAGTTACTGGGCTCGATCGTAGCGCCACCAGTGGCTATTACCAGTTATGTCCCTTCTAAGCCTCTCCTATGGACCAATCAGATTCCACCTCTCGCATCACTTGCGTTTGCTTCACACAAAATGGTGGCGCCCAGTCAGGACGATCTGATCGATAATCAAGATCTATATTGTGATAAAACGGGTCTTACATCGCGAAGTGCATTAAATCACATGAGCACCTTGATTAAAAACGTTAAAAGATTTGGAAAATATCTGTTGACAGCGAGTTGACGGTGCACATGCTTTGCAAATCCTGCAAACGATCGAAATCTGCAGGACAGTTTACGAACCGGATTTCGATTTCGGTGCGCGATTTTGATTGGACTATGCATAGACTCGTTAGTCCAGACAAAACGTTACTCCATAATACCAGCCTAGTTCGGCAAGGGTGGAAACTGGACTTTTATAGTGACTCAGTTAACTCTCTTGCCTCGGGAAGATGGGTTTATATAGTCATAGACATATATTTATTTTTATATCCTCGAATTTTGTCCCTCAGTAAAACTCAGAAAATATTACTGATCAAGTACTTTTATTTTCAGCGTTGGCCGAATATGCAGAATCGCACAAATGTACCACTTGATACTATTCCAGGAGAGTAGCAAAATGCATCTCGTCCTGTTTTCTTGTACAGTCCGAACGGTCAACCTGGTCAGCGTCTATGCGCGCCTCGTCGATACACAACATTTTACACAACCTTGATTTAGTTGACGAGTATATGTATACAACACTGTAGAAGAGACATATAATGCTAAGGACATTCTCCTTGACATTTTTGAAGCAACGGGTCCAGCTGATTTATCCGGATTTTTAAAATCCTATTTCTTTACAACCCCCACCTCCACATCCAGCAATATTCCAGCTATGTCTGTATATAATCGAGTCTAGACCAGACAATACAGTGATTGCCATCATCAGCATCGATCCAAGCGATTTGGATGTGATAACATGCATCATCCAATTCAGCGAGTCTGACCACCCGATCCCGTTAGTCGCCTCTTGAAAGTGTGGTTGCCGAAGACAAATCCTAACCCGGATCCTCACGGAGCGCCTTGCCGGTTAACATGGATATCCCACTCAGACACAGTATTCTGACCCCGAGCGGACCAGTCCTTGTTATATCACCTAAATGCCGAGCGCCAGACAGGGTAACAAAAAGTACCATCTTTTAACGTATTTTGGTATCCCGCGGCCGGAGAATGAAACCCCGGAACTTCCGCTCCCCGGGCGGACGCTAGACCACTAGGCCACGGAGAAAGAACAAACGCATTGATTAGATATGCAGCATTATGTATTAACATATTCCAGGTGTTGGAAAGAAACATTGGCAACAACAGGACTGATGCATGTGACTGAGATTCTCCACGATAGACGATTGTTCATTGTCTTTGTTCCCGTACCTAAAACAAAAACGGTTTAATTTGCATACCTACCTTCTACACAGATGAAAGAAGCAGATTATATATTTTACAGTCGCTAGTTGGATAAATTTACTAAAAATGACAAATTTCGCGGACGAAGCATTAGGACTGTTTTGAATAAAAACGATGCAAAGTTATTGTAAACATATTATGCGTATTGCAATTTTTCGAAATAAATAATATTTTCAAGACCCTTCCAGAGACATTTCTTTTCTAGTAACCTTGTCCCGATAATAACTGTATGTATGATTGGTATCTAAACTGTGTGAGTAATATACCTTTCCATTTTTTTCTATTAGCCAAACTTTGAAAAAATCTTGGATAAGGTTCCGGAAGCTGATTTTCTTTTGTTTCCGAAAAAGCCACTGCCGGAACCTTTTTGGCGAAACACTGACCCGCCCATCCCGCCCATCGCACCAATCATCTGCTGAGCTATGGTCGCCCCTGCAATAGACAATGAATGTTACGCAAATCCCTGTGGTAGATAATGCATGTTATACCTAATCCTGTAGATAAATTACAGAGCATGTTGTACTTATACAGACGGTGGACAGATCATGTTGTACTTATACACACGGTAAACAGAGCATGTTGTACCTATACACACGGTGGACAGGGCATGTTGTACCCATACACACGGTGGACATAGTATGTTGTACCTATAGACACGGTGGACAGATCATGTTGTACCTATACACATAATGAACAGAGCATGTTGTACCTATACACATGGTGGACAGGGCATGTTGTACCCATACACACGGTGGACATAGTATGTTGTACCTATAGACACGGTGGACAGAGCATGTTGTACCTATAGACACGGTAGACAGAGCATGTTGTACCTATAGACATGGTAGACAGAGCATGTTGTACCTATAGACACGATGGACAGAGCATGTTGTACCTATACACACGGTGGACAGAGCATGTTGTACCTATACACACGGTAGACAGAGCATGTTGTACCTATAGACACGGTGGACAGAGCAAGTTGTACCTATACACACGGTGGACAGAGCATGCTGTACTTATACACACGGTGGACAGAGCAAGTTGTACCTATACACACGGTGGACAGAGCATGCTGTACTTATACACACGGTGGACAGGGCATGTTGTACTTATACACACGGTGGACATAGAATGTTGTACTTATACACACGGTGGACAGGGCATGTTGTACTTATACACACGGTGGACATAGAATGTTGTACTTATACACACGGTGGACAGAGCATGTTGTACCTATACACACGGTGAACAGAGCATGTTGTACCTATACACATGGTGGACAGAGCATGTTGTACCTATACACACGGTGAACAGAGCATGTTGTACCTATACACACGGTGGACAGAGCATGCTGTACTTATACACACGGTGGACAGAGCAAGTTGTACCTATACACACGGTGGACAGAGCATGCTGTACTTATACACACGGTGGACAGGGCATGTTGTACTTATACACACGGTGGACATAGAATGTTGTACTTATACACACGGTGGACAGAGCATGTTGTACCTATACATATACTAGACACTGCATTGAATGATTTACATTTATGTAGCGCTAATTCAGTGAATTCGTATTCAAAGTTACCCATATTGTCTGTGTTTGTTTTATTGCTTATACACTAATACTATATAGTCTGTGAAGTACATTTACGGCCTTGAATTAGACTGAGGGAGTTACGCCCCTTACACCTTACCACCACTCGATGACAGAGTAATTTATGTTGAACACCCCTTTGCACAGTTTTATCTTACCTCGTGAACGTGATGAGTGCCATGGGTACTAGAAGTACCGCTTTGGTGAAACCCACGAGCGGACAGACCAAAATATCCGTGCCAAAGGCTAGAGAATATTCAGAAGCTGGAGAAGTTATGGAGGCTGGGGAGCCTATGGAGGCGAGATACTGGAGAGGCGAGAGAGGCTATGGCGGCTAGAGAATCTTCAGAAGCAGGAGAGGCTATGGGAGGCTAGGGAGGCTAGAGATGCTGGAGAGGCTAGTGAGGCTGGAGAAACTGGAGAGGCTGGAAAGGCAAGAGGGGCTGAAGAGGCTATAGAGGCTAGACAGGCTGGAGAGGCGAGAGAGGCTATGGAGGCTAGAGAGGCGAGAGAGGCTATGGAGGCTAGAGAATCTTCAGAAGGCTAGTGTGACTGGAGAGGATCGAGAGGCGAGAGAGGATAGAGAGGCGAGAGATGCTGGAGAGGCTAGTGAGGCTGGAGAGACTGGAGAGACTAGTGTGGCTAGGGAGGCTAGAGTGGCTAGAGAGGCGGTAGAGGCTAGAGAGGCTAGAGATGCTGGAAAGGCCAGAGAGGCTGGAGAGGCGGTAGAGGCTAGAGAGGCTAGAGAGGCCGGAAAGGCCAGAGAGGCGGTAGAGGCGGTAGAGGCTAAAGAGGCTAGAGAGGCTGGAGAGGCTGAAGAGGCTAGTTAATCTGTTTGGAACCAACCAGGAACCACTACAGTATCATGGGATAGATACACTTCCACGGATACACGTTTCATTAATTTCGTAGCATTCCACGGAACTGCCACCGACACATTGCAACAACGATGCGATAATTTTACCGAATTTCTGCTGAAATTCTCGAAAGACACGTGAGAAAGAAACTATTAACACATCAATGATAACTCGAAGATATGGTGACAATCGAAAATGTGTCGAGGAAGTTCGAGACAAACGGAGTGCCGGGATTCTGCTGAAGTTCTGCTGATTTTAGTTAGTTGTTGCGATGTGCGGATCCGCAGTTTAACATTTAACACAGAGCAAGATCAAATATTTTGAAGTTGTAACATAGTAACCTCCTCGACTTCCCCTGCCCTTAGCAAGACCGCGATCCGACGTTCGGGCGTGACCGCTGTACGACGCCTGTGCGTTATTATCGGACGGCATCCGAGCGCGACCATTGGGCGCCGTTTTGGCGTTACCATCGGACAATCTCTTGGCCTGACCACTGTGCGACGTTTGGGCGTGACCATCGGACAATCTCTGAGCCTGACCACTGTGCGACGTTTGGGCGTGACCATTGGACAATCTCTGGGCCTGACCACTGTGCGACGTTTGGGCGTGACCATTGGACGGCATCTTGGCGTGACCACTGTGCGACGTTTGGGCGTGACCATCGGACAATCTCTGAGCCTGACCACTGTGCGACGTTTGGGCGTGACCATTGGACAATCTCTGGGCCTGACCACTGTGCGACGTTTGGGCGTGACCATTGGACGGCATCTTGGCGTGACCACTGTGCGACATTTTGGCATGACCATTTGGCGGTATCAGGGCGTGATTAGCGTACGGCGTCCGGGCCTGACCACTGTGTGACATTTGGGCGTGACCATTGGGCAGTGTCTGGGTGTGACCATTGGACGATATCTGGGCGCGACCACGATGCAACTTTTGGACATGACCACTGTGCGAAAACCGAGTGTGTTTCCTGGACGGACCCTGTCCACGCTCACTGTGTGACTTTGTGACACCATTGGAATCTGAAGTGCAGACAAAGTAAGGAACGAGAGAATGTTAACATTTCAAACTGAGAAGATCTCTTCTTCACGTTTTATTAATTCACATCCGGAAGACATCTGATTCTTGCCTAATCTGGGATTATCACAGTTGTATATAACAATTGATTGAGTGAGTGAGTTGGGTTTAACGCCGATTTGAACAGGATTCCAGCTATTATATCACGGCGTATCAGGTTAATGTGGGAGGAAATCCCGAAGTGATGCAGGTCTTCGACGTTTATCACTTTGGTGAAACCAACGAGCACGGGTATGGTGCTGACAAACCAAGAAACATCATCGGGGCGAAACGGGATTCGAACCCGCAATCATAGGATTCTGGTGTGCCAAAGGGACGCAACTTTGGCACACAGGGAATCGCGGCGCCTTAGACGACTGGGCCACCCGTGCCCCCCACATAAATCAGTAAACGCAAGATGACAATAGGAAATATGTTGCAGTAATCTAAATGTACCGAGGGTGGGAGGGTTGTGATGATGTTCAAAGGAATAATGACAATTTATAATGAAAGTACTCACCGTCAAAAGAGTGCTTGTGTGGACCACATTTGGTATTTGAAGCATCAATGGCCGACTTCATCTGGGAAACTGGGACATTGTATATCAGAGTGTTACAGGATTTAATATTAAAGCATCCGGTAACATTGAATTTCCTTTACAGACATCAAAGTGCTCCCAAACTTAATATTATAACATCCGGTAACATGTCTTCACTGGGTATCAAAGTCCACTAGGACCCAACAACCGGTAACATCCCAATATTGTATAATATCAGAGCACTCCAAAACCTAATATCATAACAACCAATAACATTCCTTCACCGACAGGAATCATATTCTACCAAATGGTAACACCCCTTTTCTGGAAACCAAGTCAAAAGTTTTGTTTTTGAAACTTTATTTATCCAAAATATCTAATTGTTTCATCATGTATAGTATTACACAACGGACAGAAAATAACTAAACTAAGAACTAATTTAAAAGATATAAATGTAGCTGCGGCGAGGTGTACATTAACAACACCGTGGTGTCGCAACTGAACGAAACATCTAATCACAATGAAATGCAAGTAGAAGCTGAAGTGGGGTTGCAATGAGACCAGGGCCCACTTGCACAAAGCGATTTAGTGCTAAGATGATCTTAACTCCCATACTTTAACATAGGATTACAATAGTAATCACAGATGACAGAAAAAGATGTTGGCGACGTAGCGGCGAGGTCTATGCCAGAGAAACAATTCTTAATTATGATCATGGTGAAAACTTCGCAACTTTCTGTATGTTTAGACCCGTGAAGATCCGGGGTAGAATAGGTCTTCCGCAACTCATGCTTGACGTAAAAGGCGACTATGCTTGTCGTAAGAGTCGAATGACGGGATCGGGTGGTCAGGCTCACTGACTTATTTGATGCATGTCATCGTATCCAAATTGCGTGGATCGATGCTCATGATATTAATCACAGAATTGTCTGATCCAGACTCGATTATTAACAGACCGCCGTCATATAGCTGGAATATTGCTGAGTGTGGCGTTAAACAACAAACAATCCTGTATGTGTAATTAACAGAGCGGGTCAACGCGCCGGGAACATTGGCCAGTCGGTCCCAGTGTGCCTCTAATCATGTGATGACCTTGCTGCTGGCATCATAATCTTCACCCCTGAGTTCTATGTCCTATCGGCCGACTGAGCTACCACCCGAATGCAAACCGGACTACTGTATGCCACTGTTAGGCGTAGTTGTGTTATGACCATACTTGAACTACACAAGTTCCAACCGGAATTTATTTTCAAACACTGCCCACCTTTTAAATTTGAAAAGCCAAATACAGTTCTAGGATACATATGTTAAGATGGTGACGATAACTTCCCTGCTTGTTACTCAAATACTAGTATGTATAACAGATTTACCGTCTCTGCGGACTCCTGTCATTTCCTCAAGCAGGTGCTCCTGTTGTTTCAGTAATATGCTCATCACTGTCTCACCTAAACAAAGTATCATACGAGAAATGACATGCAACAATGAGAATTTGCTAGCCTGTCTGTTAAATTCACATACCTGATCTTTAAAATCCTTGGTAACCATAAACTATTTTATGTCCAAAACATATCCCATCTGATCCATGCTAAATTGGAACGATATTCTATCATACCCATGCTATATCTGAGTTATTTCCTATCTGATCCATGCGATATCTGAGTATATCCTATCTGATCTGTGATACATCTGAGCCATACCCTATCTGATCTGTGATACATCTGAGCCATGTCCTATCTGATTCATGCTACATCTGGGCCATATCCTACCTGATGCATGCTACATCTGAGCCATACCCTATCTGATATGTGATACATCTGAGCTATATCCTATCTGATTCATGCTACATCTGAGCCATATCCCATCTGATCCATGCTACATCTGGGCCATATCCTACCTGATGCATGCTACATCTGATACATATCCAATCTGATGCATGCTACATCTGAGCCATATTCTATCTGATCTGTGATATATCTGGGCCATATCCTACCTGATGCATGCTACATCTGAGCCATATCCTATCTGATTCATGCTGCATCTGAGCCATATCCCATCTGATCCATGCTACATTTGGGCCATATCCTATCTGATGCATGCTACATCTGAGCCATATCCTATCTGATCTGTGATACATCTGAGCCATATCCTATCTGATCTATGCGATTTCTGAACCATATACTATCTAATCCATGGGATATCTGAACCATATCCAATCTGATGAATGCTACATCTGAGCCATATCCTATCTGATCCAAGCGATATCTGAACCATATCCTATCTGATCCATACCACATCTGAGCCATATCCTATCTGATCTGTGATACATCTGAGCCATATCCTATCTGATTAATACTCCATTTGAGCCATATCCTATCTTATCCATGCGATTTCTGAACCATGTACTATCTGATCCATGCGATATCTGAAGCATATCCTATCTGATCCATGCTACATCTGAGCCATATCCTATCTGATCCATGCTAGATCTGAGCCATATCCTATCTGATCCATGCTACATTTGAGCCATATCCTATCTGATCCATGCGATTTCTGAACCATGTACTATCTGATCCATTGGATATCTGAAGCATATCCTATCTGATCCATGCTACATCTGAGCCATATCCTATCTGATTAATGCTACATCTGAGCCATATCCTATCTGATTCATGCTACATCTGAGCCATATCCTATCTGATTCATGCTAAATCTGAGCCATATCCTATCTGATTCATGCCACAACTGAGTTATATCCTATCTGATTCATGCTAAATCTGAGCCATATCCTATCTGATTCATGCCACAACTGAGCCATATCCTATCTGATTCATGCTACATCTGAGCCATATCGCATCTGACTGATTATTTATCTGAATCACATCCCATGCATGCTACATGAAACTCCTATGCACATTCTAACTCACGTTACATGAGCCACATGTTATCTGATCAATTTATCTGAATCAACATCATGGCATGTTTTAATTGTGTCACAGTGTCACAGTTGGAGTCTGGACATCGCCTGAACTTTGCAGTTGGTCCTCGTCAGCATCTTCATCTTGCTTGTCAATGGATTCGCCTTTGGTCCATTTTAATCCCCCAGCTTTGGTCCAGGAGTACTTATCCTTCAGCGCGGATCCAGCTTTGTGCAAATATAATATTAACAAAGTTGTCAAGAAATAATCCTTTTTCATGCCACTATAGTCAATAATGTTCTGTTGGACCAGTGGGGGGCACCGGTGGCCCAGTCGTCTTAGGCGCCGCGATTCGCTGTGCAGAGTTGCGTCCCTTGGGCATGCCAGAAACCTACAATTGTGGGTTCGAATCCCGGTTCGCCACGATATGTTTCTGGGTTTGTCAGCACCATACCCGTGCTCGTGGGTTTCACCGAAGTGGTAAACGTCTGAGACCTGCATCACTTCGAGCTTTCCTCCCACATTAAGCTGACACGCCGCGATATAACTGGAATACTGTTAAAAGCGGCGTTAAACCAAACTCCCTCCCTCACTCACTTCTGTATTGGTTTAGTACTTAGTTTGCTATTCGGGGTTTCTCGGTGTTAGGAAACACACTTTGGTTGTCCCCGTGGTCTTGGAGTGGAGCGTCCGCCCGGATAGCGGAAGGTGCGGGGTTCGTTCCCGGCCGCTTTCACCTTGTCTGGCGCTCGGAATTAAGGGGATAAAACAAGGACTGGTCGGCCCTGAGCCAGTATACTGTGTCTGAGTGGGGTATTCATGTTAAACTGCAGCATGGTATCTCAGTGAGCTAGCACTATAAATCGGCATCAGTCCAGACAAGTACAAGCAGCCACACACACACGTGCATGCACGTCGCTATATAAGTGCAATAATCTTGGACGCGACGTTAAACCCCATTTCACCTAACCACACCCACGGCTGACAGGACAGGTTGTTCTCTACGACGTCCACGCATACGGGTTATAACCTTTGGCGAAAGCATGTGTCTTCACCTCCAGGTCTCGCTAGACCATTAACGTGTCACCTTGCTACTGGTTTGTTCAGGTCGAAACTGATCAAATAGTCAGGTTTCGTTAGTAAGTGGTTATGGGGCAGTTTTCTCTCAGGTTCTGAGGGGTGGTATTCAGCTAAAACTTACTGGCTAGGCTTTTATATTTCCTACCGCGTTTTTCTAGTAATCCGTAGATGACCGACTTTCCGTCTTGTATAGGTCAAGTACTTATTTACCATCGGGAGGCAAGTTACACTTTTGGTCAAGTACCCTTTTCAATGATTGTGACTAAAGTACCTTTTATTTTGGGAAGTTTAGAATTTCTTTGCCCAGTCAAAGTGACTGGGGCTTTAGTCTATAAGACCAGTTTGCTATTCAGGCGTTTTCGTCTATTTTGTTGTCCAAGGGACCTATAGGGACAGACCCACTGTGATTATTTCCCGTTATTTATTAGAGTGTTGGGTTAATTAAATCTCAAGTGTTAATTGGTTGTAGCCGACTTAGTTTGTTGTCTATGTATCTTTCAATTATCTTGTCAAAGTGTTGATTTATTTACTCTCTTTTTTTACTGTTTTACAATTGCTTAGCTTATCAGCTTTTATATTTGTTCTGGTTTAACTAATCAGTAATCGTTGTCAGGGTAATCCTTTTAATCCTTGACAGTTCGTGTTCACCCCAAGAGGTGAGGTTAGGTGAGGTGAAATAGGGTTTAACGTCGCGTCCAAGATTATTGCACTTATATAGCGACGTGCATGCACGTGTGTGTGTGTGTGTGTGTGTGTGTGTGTGTGGCTGGTTGTACTAGTCCGGACTGATGCCGATTTATAGTGCTAGCACAATGAGATACCATGCCGCAGTTTAACATGAATACCCCACTCCGAGCCGACCAGTCCTTGTTTTAGCCTCTTAATGCCGATGTGTGTGTGTGTGTGTGTGTGTGTCCTTGATTTAGCCCCTTAATGCCGAGCGCCAGACAGGGTAACAACAAGTACCATCATTTAACGTCTTTTGGTACGACGCGGCCGGGGGATCGAACCCCGGACGGACCTTCTGCTCTCCGGGCGGACGCTCTACCACTAGACCACGGAGGCGGTCGTTCACCCCAAGATGTTATCTGTGTTCACGCTAGCTTGTTTATAGCATGCATTAAAATAATACTTGAAAATAATGCATCACCACATTAATGCGATTGTCGACCCCCTTACCAAAAAAAACACGCCAGGACAGGACACGAACATATCCATCGTACTGCTTGTCGAGGACCACCCGTTACTCCTTTCTTCACAATGGTACGCGCCAGAGGGACCTCATACATTGTCATACGGGGTTAATTGTCAGGTCACAACTCAACCTATCCTGGTTCATATGGTTACAAAATGTTTTCTCTGTGCCAGTAAACAACAGAAACTATGCACAGACAACGCAATTCGAAATCAACATGATGTTTTCAGTTTCAACAAAATCATTAAATGCGATATCGTGTCACTGGATTGTCTGGCCCATCACCTAATTGTACTCTGGGCAAGTCTCGATTGTTTGCAAGTTTGTGCATGTTGTATGATTGGCGGGTGCCACTACGAAAGCCTAATGGTGCCACTTTGGAAGCAAAATTTTATTTTGTCTAAATCGAAATTTGTCGTAATTTCAATTATTTTCTCGAAATTTCTAGTTCTTAATCGCTACTTCGATCAATTTCTCGTGATATCTTTCTCTCTCTCGTTACTTCAAGTTTATTTTAAAAAATCGAAATCAGTAACTTTGATATGTTATTTTGGATTTTTCGACAGCATTAATCCGTGCCGCCTTGATAAAACATTTTATCATCCAAAACTGGCTCCCACAGGAGATATCGCTTGGACTAGATCAAGCGATATCTACACTGTAGATATCGCTGCAATGAAATTACATCAAATGCTTTGCAGACCATTGTGACGTCACCGGTTACCATGACGTCACAATCAAATGACATCACTAATGGCTCTGCTACTGAAGATGTTAGCAGTACTTTTTACACTGAAAACACTGCTAATTAATGTCTACAAATTGAAAAAGTAGGAAGAATGATGTTGGATGATAAATAAAATTTCACCCTCGTGTCTTTTGATATCAAATATATCAACACTCGTTGATAAAAGAAGCAAAAATCCTCGGCAAGTCTCGTGATTTTTTACCACTTTTATCAACTCGTGTTGATATATTTGATATCAAAAGACACTCGGGTGAGATTCTCTATATACTACTCAAAGCGGCGTTAAACTGATTCACACATACATGTACAGATCTGTTCCTGTAAATACATGAAACTTTCAAATAGTTTTAATTATTACCCAGTGATTGTCTGTCACGTCGCTTTAAGAAGAAAACAAATTGAAAAAGACCATTAAGACGTATGTATAAGAAAATAAGTATAGCGTTGTTCATGCAAATATCAGTCTGTTTTTTTTAATGACATGTGGTAGTTAGTCGGTAGCTATAACGAGCGAAAGCGAGTTAGATACGCTTTGTGACAACGAGTTGTAAGATCGATGGTATCTGACACGCACGAGAGCAGTAATCTGTTGCTTACATACCCTAAAATCACACCTTTTTAGCATCGAATCGATGCTTATTGTCTATTATCGTGATCGCATTAGCGCATTAATACATAACACCACTCAGTCTGTCAGAAGTGACGTCATCCTACGTACTGCTTACTACTCATAAATAATGTGACCCTACACGAAATGGTTTCCACCATAATTGTGAATTATCAAGGCGATAATGATAATGCAAACTAGACAAAAACAAAGAACACGGTTGCCAAGTTAAAAGTTTTCACCTCAAAGAAATTACCAAATATGTACAGCAATGTTTACTTCCGTATGATATCACTTCCGGTGACCGACTTTTACAAAATGGCGTGTTCACTGACAACAGTATTCGGGATTTCCTTAGGAGGATTTTCGGTGATTTAGGGATCGCATATACATAAATGTGTCACGTAAGCAATCAGAAACATTCTGACAATCTGCGTACTGTCATTTGTTTGTGACGTGATCTAGCGTCAGTCATGGCGTTACACAGTACGGAAGCATTTATGGTTTCTGTTGAATTTACCACATAATTGTAATGTGTATATTTGTAATTCCATAATTAGTGCAAAGATACTCTTCCAATGAATATTCTCAAACGCGTGATCGAGCCAATGTATGCAACAATTAGACGTAAGAACCTCTAAAAATGCTTTGTAAACACTTCAGCAAGTACAGTTTTCCGAGCACAGTGTTCGTTTCCACAGCTAATTTATTTCGCATGATTTCATCTGGATAATTTGCATTGGTGACAAAGACCATTTGTCATTTGTTTCTAATAGGTATGAGGAATTCAGGGATGCATGTATAGCAGCTGAGTTGAAATATACCATATCGAATAGGCGTCTCATAACCGGCATTTTGTAAACACAATCCAATATGGCGGAACGTACACTACAGCGCTTGTGTATCATTAGTGATTTAATACCCGTGGTCACTAATATGCTGTTTTTCTATTTTAACTATTCGAGTAAATATCCGATATTTAGATTGCTTAACACACAGTAAATAACGCCGTGAATTGTGATTTGGCGAGATTTACGATGTACCAAATTTTCAGAAGTCACTTTCAGTAATTTTGCTTTGCCTAAAATAACAGTGATTGATAAAAAAAGAGGGAATTCAAAACTGTGAAGTGTATTAGTTTGCGTGATGACGTTTTAATTTTATTCGACTTCGAAGTGAGGGTTGAAGAGGGGGGACATATGTGTCGCTGTGGCGAGGACGAGGACGAGTTTGTCTATTATTATTATTTATTTATTATTATTATTATTATTAACACGGTCCTGTACGTAGGTCAACATTCGACTGAAGCACGAGCAACTTATCAATAACTAAGAATCAGTCCGTCATCATCTGACCTCAGGTCATCACCATGGAGTAGCCAATCACTGGCCTGGAATTCGATCTCACACATATGTTTGATACCAGTCATCTCAAATGGGTTTTTCACCATCAGGTGTGTAAGAAAAAATTACATACTATTCTATTTTTTGTGCATTGTTTTACATCCATTAATTAGGCTCAGTGGAGTATTAAGGAAATTAATATATTTTGAATAAAATTTCTATTTTCCTCGCGGCATTTTGTTGCTATTATCGGGGAAGCCGGAACCAAAAATAAGAATTGTGTCTCCTAAACAAAAGCGGCAAAACCTGACTATAATCGTAATATCACCTCAACGCCAGCGAATAACCAGTCTCGATTATCCACCGAGATAGATTCCATCGAGGTTAAAAGGAAACTTTAAGATAGAAGTGAAAGAAATCTATGCCAAAACCACAGTCCAATGTACGATTCCGACTATTTCATAAGCATGTGTTTATGAATCACTACCAAATAGTGATGACACCAGGTGTTCTCGAAAATAAATGAACGACTGACCTCCTTTCGACTCCACCGCCACCGTCAACACCGTCAAGACGACGAACATCACCCGCAACATGTTGTAAACACTAGGAAGCAAAGAAAAAGGTTAACTGCTACTTGTTTAACAATTATATTATAATAACAGTCACTGTGTTCCGTATACGAGAAGTGAGTGCGTTAAAATTTAACGTCGCAACGGCATTATTTTAGCCATAAAGCGGCCGTAGCCGAAAAGACTGATAGCGCCAGTTGATAGGGGTTGATGTCGTGCAATGACCAAATCGGTACATAAAAAGGAGCAAATATAATTATGACCATCCTTCCATTTGTCACCTAGAAACGCTATAGTACAGGCATTCCGCTATAAATCCTGGACAGAGGACTAAGTACTCACCGATATGCTCCCCTGTGTTTGTGTTGTTGTTTTTCAACGAAGCACTCAGCAATATTTCAGTAGTGGTCCACGGTGTAGACGTAAAGTACCTATATGTCATTGAGTGCTAGTAACAATATTTTGCATCTTTTATAGAACATTGACTGCGTGGACGGAGTCATCAGAAATATGCTGACCACACAAGTACTTGTGACAGAAGTACTTATAAACAATCACAAATTACACTAATTTGGCATGTTCTGTCATTTAAAAATATGACTGAAACGTCGGTTGCAAATGATTTCAAGTAATTACAAGGTTTATGTCTTTGGAAACAATGAAAGTCCAACATTCTCACGGCCTGTGAGGGTTTTTGTTGTGTTAGATTGCTCGCCTTCAGACTTTAGAACACACAGGCTCAGCATGCTTTCGATCTGAGCACTGGCCATTAGGAAAATATGTTTTCTGTATGCAAGACGCAATCAATCGTTTCAGATATTGAAATATATCCAGGCATTTGGGGATTCTTAATGAACGTCAACACAGATTACTTGTTTTTCGTTTGTAGAATATAGCATTAGTGATTTAAATTATTTCTTATTTGATTCCTTTACCCAGTACTCAGAAATATAACGCTCATTTCTTATATGGAGACCGCCTCCGTGGTCAAATGGTAAAGCGTCCGCTCGGAGAGCGGAAGGTCCGGGGTTCGATCCCCGACCGCGTCATACCAAAAGACGTTAAAAGATGGTACTTGTTATCTTGTCTGGCGCTCGGCATTAAGTGGCTAAAACAAGGACTGGTCGGCTCGGAGTCAGTATACTGTGTCTGGGTGGGGTATTCATGTTAAACTGCAGCATGGTATCTCAGTGTGCTAGCACTATAAATCGGCATCAGTCCTGACTAGTACAAGCAGCCACACACACACACACACACGTGCATGCACGTCGTTATATAAGTGCAATAATCTTGGACGTGACGTTCAACCCCATTTCACCTCACCTCTTATATGGATACTTATCATGTTTATTTGTTTCATTTGTTGTTTAACGCCGCACTCAGCAATATTCCAGCTATATGACGGCAGTGTGTAAATAATCGAGTCTGGACCAGACAATCCAGTGATTAACACCATGAGCATCGACCCACA
This sequence comes from Haliotis cracherodii, assembly GCF_022045235.1. NCBI lineage: Eukaryota > Metazoa > Mollusca > Gastropoda > Lepetellida > Haliotidae > Haliotis > Haliotis cracherodii. Next base: position 9,113,860 of record NW_027266279.1, on the reverse strand, counting down.
CAATTGGAATACGATGACATGCATCAACCAAGGCAGCGAGCCTGACCACACGATCCCGTTAGTCGCCTCTTACGACAAGCACAGTCGCCTTTTACGGCAAGCATGGTTTGCTGAAGACAAATTCTACTTAAGATACTATGTTTGTGCCAAAGCTGACGGTGTGTTGGAGAGTCTCATTAAATTCATTGCATTATCTACGTTTCATATTTACATTTTGATGCAAAATCACACATTGACGGTTTCGAATGGGAAGTGACTGGTCCTGAGCAGCAAACAGAAAGCCTTCTGTTTCACTTTTCAGCCCAGGTGACTTCATCAAAGCGAAGGACTCTGCAGGGTTGGTGATCTTCTCAACACACTGCACATAAACTCGATGCAGTGGTCGTTCAGAAAGCCTTTCCTTGAAAAACTGAGTCTGGACCGACTTAATATGACACTTCGCTTGGTTAACTCATTTCTGCAACCGTCCAGGGGCGGTCGGGTAACCTAATGTTTAAAGCGTTCGCTAGTCACGCCGAAGACCCGGGTTCGATTCCCGACATGGGTACAATGTGTGAAGCCCATTTCTGGTGTCCCCCGCCGTGATATTGCTGGAATATTGCTAAAAGCGGCGTAAAACCATACTCACTCACTCACTCACTCACTGTACCGTACCGTCCAGCAGTACATATCCATCAACTAAATCAACAGCGAGGGTTGTGGGATCTATTGTCTGACCTGATTCTTCGTGTCAGGGAGTCAATACCCTGAATTTCTTGTTTCGTCCAGTCAACAACACCAAAAGAATACGAAAGGACGGGTACAGCATATGTATCTGTGGCTTTGACTTTATTGCGAGCGTTCAGTTCTGAACTCCAGATTTTCTTAAGTCTACATTTGTACTCTGCCCGAAGTTTTTACATGAGATATGGGCATTCGGGAGTTTGTCCCTAACCTGCATACCTAAGTACGTACAGGCCTGACCTTCCACGAGATGGTCAATAACTCCTCCCCCAAGTAAACTGACTGATCCTCTCTCTTCTACCTTGCCACGTTTCAGATAAAGAATGTTGCATTTGTCAAGTCCAAAGGACATACCGATGTCATTAAAAAAGGACTCGACAAGGAGAATCCGTTTTCTTAGTGTTGATCCTCCATAGGCAGTTTATCCAACAAATCGAGAGGTTAAGGTGGTAAGTTTCAAGGCCTCTTCAAGGATCATTTTCTGAACCATCAAATGATCCTTACAACCCCAACATCCCTTTCTGGCTTCTTTCTGCCCCCTCAAGATAATGTCATTGGAAGCGCAGTAAATACGACACCCTGTAAATATTTTGTACTGTGTGTTCAAACAAGTAATAGGACGGAAACTTTTAGGGTCAGTCAGATCACCTTTCTTTGGAAGAGTGAGTGATTGAGTTGGGTTTAACGCCGCTTTTAACAGTGTTCCAGTTATATCGCGGCGTGTCAGCTTAATGTGGGTGGAAAGCCCGAAGTGATGCAGGTCTCAGACGTTTACCACTTCGGTGAAACCCACGAGCACGGGTATGGTGCTGACAAACCTAGAAACATAATCGTGGCGAAACGGGATTCGAACCCAAAATCAAAGGTTTCTGGCATGCCCAAGGGACGCAACTCTGCACAGCGAATCGCCTTAGACGACTGGGCCACCCGTGCCCTCTTCTTTGGAAGGAGTATCGTTCGCCCTTTGCACAACTTAGGCGGAACGTCCCCTGTATCCACAGGAGAATTAAAACAGTGACGTAATGGCGTTTGGACACATGGGACAAGATTCCAATGCCGGTTTCGAAAACCAACAGGCCCTGGCGCCGTATCAGAATTGGACTTTTTAATTACATTTTTCAGGCAATCAGATGTAATGAAACACAAGAATGGTGACCTTATCTTTTCATGTACACTGTTATTGTAATCCCCTTCCCATGGTTCTTCGAGGTTACAGTTGACGGGTATAGACCACAATTGTTTCTAAACTCTTTCACTGTCATTGGTTGCATTTAATTATCTGTGAAATCGTTTTTCATTAGATTTGAACAATTTATTTTGTTTTATGAAATTTTAATTATTTCTTATCCCACTTTCTTTTTCTTTCTGTCCAAACCTTTAACTTTGCCTTCAGAGAATCAAGAATTTGATTGAGAATTTTCCCCTCTGTTGTCTTGTGTTTGATTTTTTTATTTTTTTATTTTTTACCAAATTGATCTCTGGCGTTTTGACATAGATTCGCCCGAAGAACGCAATTTTAAGCAAAGTTCTATCCAGGACACAAATACTGAGGGAAACAAATAAGGGAACACACGAAAGTACACTGTTCCTCTATTTATTTCCAGGTTGCTTCGCATGCTTTGAATTCCACTGTGGGTGAAAGTCTGGAAATAAATAAAGGAACAGTGTGATGAAGTGGTGTTCCCTTATTTGTTTCCCTCAGTATATTTCTTTTTAAGTTTAATTTGAAACCGGTTTTTCCATTGATGCTTTTGTTCATTACCATTTTGTGGTTCATTTTCTTTGGAAACTGTATGGAGTTCCTACAGTGTTCGAGCAGCAGCATACACGCGGCAGTTAACGTCATGCAAAGAACAGTCAGTTATTTTTTTCAATATTTTTATCATTTAATGTTTGTTTGTTTAACGCCGCACTCAGCAATATTCCAGATATATGACGGCGGTCTGTGATTAATCGAGTCTGGACCAGACAATCCAGTGATTGACACCAGTTGTATAAAATTGGGATATGATGACATGTATCAACCAAGTCAGCGAGCCTGACCACTCGAACAACTACTGTACCTGGTGGGTAAATGTTTTCAAAAATAAAACGAAAATGAATTCAATATCAGATACATGTGAATGTGAACTTTATTCGTTTGAAGGAAACAGTTTGTTATCATATATACTACCGACAAAAAGAGAGGGAACTGATGATTTGAATGAAGCTGTCGTTGAGGTGTACATTTACAAAAACGTGGCGTTGCATCTGAACGCTGCATCTGATCACAATGCACGAACAAACGGGTGACGTTGCAATGAGTGAGTGAGTGAGTTGAGTTTAACGCCGCTTTTAACAGTATTCCAGTTATATCACGGCGTGCCAGCTAAATGTGGGAGGAAAGCCCGAAGTGATGCAGGTCTCAGACGTTTACCACTTCGGTGAAACCCACGAGCACGGGAATGGTGCTGACAAACCTAGAAACATAATCGGGGCGAATAGGGATTCGAACCCACAATCATAGGTTTCTGGCGTGCCCAAGGGACGCAACTCTGCAGAGCGAATCGCGGCGCCTTAGACGACTGGGCAACAGTTCTTGACCATGATCAGTGTGGGGGTGGAGGTGTCCTGGTGGGGGGTAGTATGAAGAGAACTGATTTAGTTATTTTCATTGAATATTTGACTGGCCAGCGATATGCCAGGGACCTGTCTTTGTTTCATTCACTTGTATTATTGGCAGAAATTCTTAACTGCAAGATGACGATGCCATGCCACTTTGTGCCAGGTCGTAACCCATTATCTCGGAAAAGAAGGCATGCGGACATTTAACTGGTCCGCAAAGTCCCCTGTCGTGTCCCCAAGAGATTGTAAGCCAGTACCAGAGAGACCCAGCACCCGAGAAGCTCTTCCGGCGGAATGGCGGGCAATACCAAGTGCAGCCATAGGCAAGTTAATCAACAGTGTGTCATCAAGATGTCGTTCAGTATTATTTCATCAGTCCCCGTATTTTTTGTCGGTAATATATGTTGATTTTAACTCTGTGACATCAATTTAATTTCAGTCGAGTGATGAGGCTTCAAAACTTGTACAGCAGAGGCCACTGCCCAAACCTTGACCACTCGCTGCAGCCGCGGAGTTATGGCTGCTTATCATCGTCGCCTGTATCAGGTGATGTCTGTCCAGCTGTACCCTCAGCTTGTGTCTGGACATCGTCTGAACGTGGCACTTGGTACGCGTCAGTATCTTTTTCTCTTTTGTCAACGGGTTCGCCTTCGAATGTCCAGGTGAAATGATCCTTCCGTGTGGATCCAGCTTTGAGAAAATAAAACTACATCGTTATATCAAGGAACCATCGACTTTCAAGTCACTATTCACGAGGATTATATTTCTTAGGCTCCCTTATAACCCATTTCATATTAGATTGAGTGAGTTGTGTTTAACGCCGCTTTTAACAGTATTTCAGTTATATCGCGGCGTGTCAGCTTAATGTGGGAGGAAAGCCCGAAGTGATGCAGGTCTCAGATGTTTACCACTTCGGTGAAACCCACGAGCACGGGTTTGGTGCTGACAAACCTAGAAATATGATCGGGGCGAACCGGGATTCGAACCCACAATAGGTTTCTGGCCTCTCCAAGAAACTTGGACGACTAGGCCATCCGTGCCACCCCTCACCCCCTACATATTGGAGCTTAACCTCGTGATATTATGGGAGGGGGTCAGAATATTTTTTCACTGCTTCAAGTCACACAAATGCAGCCGAACAGTGTTTTTTGCCCCCGAGAATAAATATTCACAAACACATCTAAGGCAAAATTATGTTTTTCGAGTATTTTATCGAGCAAATGATTCTTTTCAAAACGTATCCATACGAAGTAGGCAGCTGTGTACGTTTAAAACTATGTCATTAAATAAAAATATGTCATGATGTAAAAAGAGGTGAGGTGAAATGGGGTTTAACGTCGTGTTGAAGATAATTGCCCTTATATAGCGACGTGCATGTTCACGGATGCATGTATACCCCACTCAGTATACTCATTCAAGGTCCAGTCTTTGTTATTTGCCGTGCGCCAGACAGGGCAACAACAAGTCCCTACCTTAGAGTTTTTGGTATGACGCGGCCGGGAATAGGAAAACCGACCTTCCGCTCTCCGCGCAGACGCTCTATCCACAAGTCCACGGAAGGCAATCGGGAATTAACAACAAGATGGAAGCGACGCATTTAAGTACCAATACTCCTTCACGACTGTAAAAGTGATCTACATTAATAAAGGACCTGTGAAGATCCGGGTAAGAATAGGTCTTAAGCAACCCATGCTTGCCGTAAAAGGCGACAGTGTTTGTGGTAAGAGGCGACTAACGGATCGGGTGGTCAGGCTCGCTGACTTGGTGGATGCATGTCGTGAGCGTGTTGAACACTAAGCTACCCCACCAACCCTACTAAGTCGACATAGAAAATGAAGACACAAGATTGTGATTGACCTAACGATATACCGGACTGGCTGTAACTTGGGCGCATGTTTGTCCCCATTTCATCGTCAGAGATGTCCGAGGATGTGCTTGGTTGGCTGTCATGGCGCATGTTTGTCCCCATTTCATCGTCAGAGAAGTCTGAGGATGCGCTTGGTTGGCTGTTATGGCGCATGTTTGTCCCCATTTCATCGTCAGAGAGGTCCGAGGATTCGTTTGTCGATCCATCGCTTCGAGTCTTCGAATCTTCGAATTAAAAAATGAACAAACATTTACATTTGTATGAAAACTGTGTGGCTAATAAGAGTGATGTCCCTTCTATGTCCCCCCTGTTGACTAATCAGATTCCACCTCTTGCATTTGGTTCCAGCAAAATGGCGGCACCCAGTCAAGATGATCCGACCGATAATCAATGCTCTTGAATTTCATGATTTATATTACATTTTCGAAACGGTCTTATTTCGACACACAGTGTAAACAATGTGTACTTCATTTAATTTAAGATTATTGTCTTTCAAACAGTTTCTACATTCTCAGTTATGAAAAATATGTTCCCATAAAGCTGTTAAAGGTTGTCATATTACAGTCTTGGGCTGTCATGAACCTGACCTGAAGCTTGCATGACACCTTGTTGTTTCATGGCTTGTGCTAATAGTTGGCTGAACATGTTAAAACCTGATGTCCCACTAGACTGGCCAGTACTCTGCATTGACATCCCTTTGTAAGGATCTGAAGCGGATGAAGAAATGCTATGTTGAGTGAATGAGTGAATGAGTAGTGTTTAAAAGCGCTTTTAGCAATATTCCAGCATTATTACGGCAGGGAACACCAGAAATGTGCTTCACGTATTATACCCATGTCGGGAATAGATACCGGGCCTTTGGCGTGACGAGCGAACGCTTTAATCGCTAGGCTACCCGTTTGTGCCTATCTGTGTTGAAGTGTGGTGAAGTGTGGTTTAACGTCGCTTCCAAGACTATAGCACTTATACAGCGACGTGCATGTACGTGTGTGTGTGTTTGCTGTTTGTACTAGTCCGGACTAATGCCGATATATGGTGCTAGTTCACTTAGATACCATGCCGCAGTTTAACATGAATACCCCACTCAGACAGTCCTTGTTTTAGCCCCTTAATACCGAGCGCCAGACATGGTAACAACAAGTACCATCTTTTAACGTCTTTTGGTACGACGCGGCCGGGGATCGAAACCCCGGACCTTCCGCTCTCCGAGCGGACGCTTTACGGTTTAACATTGGTTACCCCACTCAGACACAGTATACTGACTCCGAGCCGAGCACTCCTTGTTTTAGCCCCTTAATGCCGAGCGCCAGACAGGATAACAACACGTACCATCTTTTAACGTCTTTAGGTATGACGCGTCCTTCCGCTCTCCGGGCGTAGGCTCTACCACTAGATCACGGAGGCGGTCCTATCTGAGTTGAAACCCTTTACACTAACAGATAGATTTTTGATTGATGTCAATGATAGATTGACGTATCATGACGGATGTTTGGAAGGGGCACGGTAAATATTAGTTTCAGGTAGATATTATATGGATAAGGGCTGGGGTCATGATAGAATGGAAAAATAGCTAAACACGATAGAAAATTAACTAGAAATTCGTCAAACATGAATTTTGGTCATGATAGCAGACAGAAGATCGACAAAATAGGATTAGGGTAAGGAAAGTTGATTGAAGTTCTACAAATAAGAACTGCGGTCAGTAATGTTGACAGAAGTTCGACAAACAAGGACTGAAGTCAGTATAGTTGGCAGAGAAGTTCGACAAACAAGGACTGCAGTCAGTATAGTTGACAGAGAAGTTCGACAAACAAGGACTGAAGTCAGTATAGTTGGCAGAGAAGTTCGACAAACAAGGACTGATCATGAAGTCAGTATAGTTGGTAGAGAAAATCGACAAACAAGGATTGGGTTTCGGAAAGTTGATGGAAGTCCGACAAATAAAGACTGAAATCAGTATAGTTGACAGAGAAGTTCGACAAACAAGGACTGAAAACAGTATAGTTGGCAGAGAAGTTCGACAAACAAGGACTGATCATGAAGTCAGTATAGTTGGTAGAGAAGTTCGACAAACAAGGATTGGAGTTAGTATAGTTGATGGAAGTTCGACAAACAAGGATTTGGATCAGTATAGTTGATGGAAGTTCGACAAACAAGGGTTGGGGTCAGTATAGTTGATAGGGGTTTGACAAACAAGGATTTGGGTTAGTACAGTTGATGGAACTTATCTAAACAAGGGTTTGGGTCGTGATTGAAAGGTAAACGATAATATGGATAATTGACAAAAAAAGGTTTGGTTCTTGACAACGCATTAAAGATGACGAAATTAGCTGGAATGATCAAACAATAAACCTGGTTGTCTGTGACTTGGGTGCATGCTTGTTTCAATTTCGTCGTCAGAGATGTCTGTGGACTCATGTGTAGATCCATCGCTGCTTGTTTCTGTTTGCGATTCTGAGAATCAAATAAAACCCGCCTGGTTGCAGAGACACTATTAAAGGTACAACTACAGTATCAAAGCCAGCGATATCAATATATTTTATAATAGGAAGTATATAGTTTCATGCCGCTATACAAGCAATATCACGGCTGGCGACAAAGATTTGGCATCACACACTGCACCCATGTCGGAAATGAAGCTGTTTCCTTTGCATGCCTTTGTGGCGGGTGCCACTGGTGGAGCATGACATGCAAACCCTATCGCGAACACCTGGAATCATCACTATTTCATAGTGATTCATAAAAATATATATTGTCAATGCAAGAGAATAACCAGTGTAGAGTATCCGCCGAAACAGATTCCATTGGGCGTGAAGGGCAAAATAATACTGTTAAATGATATGAATGTACCACTGAGCGTCAGTGATGAGACAAGGTGTTCGCGAAAAGGGTAAGCATGTCCTGTCCCACCGGAAGCACTCGGCATTCACACAAAGCAAGTATTTATTGCCTGACGCTGCACAACAGTATTCCTGCTATGCGAAGACTGCCTGTAAACAAACCAGACAATCGTGTGATCGATGAACAAGATCAACACGGGTTTATGAAGTACCCGGAATCGTAAAATGGACATTGCTTTCAGCAAAGATTTCTTGCAATTATAGACATGGTTTTGTCGATTTGTTGATGATAAAGCTGTCCAGATCACTACACGTATAAAACAGGCTTTTAAAATATTTAACCACACAGTTGTCTCAGGCGTCTAGGGCGTCTAAGGCGCCGCAATTCGCTGTGGAGTTGCGTCTCTTGGGCCGCGATTCGCCCCGATTATGTTTCTAGGTTTGACAGCACCATACCCATGCTCGTGGGTTTCACCGAAGGGGTAAACGTCTAAGACCTGCATCACTTCGGGCTTTCCTCCCACATTGAGCTGACACGCCGTGATATAACTGGAATACTGTTAACAGCGGCGTTAAACCCAACTCACTCACTTTTCAAGTTCAAACTTTCATAGTACTGACTGAGTTGTCCTGTGTTTACAGCTCCTGCAAGTAGCTGGTCAATCATGTTAAAACTGGCTACTGCCTCGTCCGTGTTAGAAGCTACCAAAAGAAAGTATTCACTGTCATCATCCCTTTAACCCAAATATACAGCGAAAAAAGGTATAGAGTCTAGCATTATAGGTACACTCCCATTTTAACACATCCATTTGAACAGCAAAAGATACAGCTCTGTTTACACAATTTATGTTTAAGCATCTTCAAGGAATGAAGCTTTCGTGGTAAAGGTAGAAACAGGCATCACATTGTCAAGACAGCGTTGGGAACTGTAGTCATATATCCCAAAGTTACAATACTGTAACACGTGATATACATCTAGCTACATCTGTCAGCCTTTTCATCTAGCTAAAGTTACATTTGACAACCTTTTCATCTAGCGAAAATTTAATATGTCACCATTTACCTGTAGCTAAAGTTCAGTATGTCAGCGTTTACATGTAGCTAAAGTTAAGTATGTCATCGTTTACCTGTAGCTAAAGTTCAGTATGTCAGCGTTTACCTGTAGCTAAAGTTAAGTATGTCATCGTTTAGCTGTAGCTAAAGTTAAGTATGTCATCGTTTACCTGTAGCTAAAGTTCAGTATGTCAGCGTTTACATGTAGCTAAAGTGAAGTATGTCAGCGTTTACCTGTAGCTAAAGTTCAGTATGTCAGCGTTTACATGTAGCTAAAGTTAAGTATGTCAGCGTTTACCTGCAGCTTAAGTTAAATATGTCAGCGTTTACCTGTAGCTAAAGTTCAGTATGTCAGCGTTTACCTGTAGCTAAAGTTCAGTATGTTAGCGTTTACCTGTAGCTAAAGTTAAGTGTGTCAGCGTTTACCTGTAGCTAAAGTTCAATATGTCAGCGTTTACCTGTAGCTAAAGTTAAGTGTGTCAGCGTTTACCTGTAGCTAAAGTTCAATATGTCATCGTTTACCTGTAGCTAAAGTTAAGTGTGTCAGCGTTTACCTGTAGCTAAAGTTAAGTGTGTCAGCGTTTACCTGTAGCTAAAGTTCAATATGTCATCGTTTACCTGTAGCTAAAGTTAAGTGTGTCAGCGTTTACCTGTAGCTAAAGTTCAATATGTCATCGTTTACCTGTAGCTAAAGTTAAGTGTGTCAGCGTTTACCTGTAGCTAAAGTTCGATATGTCATCGTTTACCTGTAGCTAAAGTTAAGTGTGTCAGCGTTTATATGTAACTAAAGTTAAGTGTGTCAGAGTTCAAGATGTTCATCTCCCTGTGGCTAACGTTCAATATGTCAGGGTCTACATGTAGATAAGGTTACTTAAGTCAACTTTTACGCTTAAACATGGTCAGAATCGTACAATGGACCCTGCTTTTAGTAAATATTCTTTTGCGATTAAGGTCATTGTGTTTCCACTTTTATTTGCAACCTATGCGTGTCAACAATACCACGGCTTACCCGAACTATGGGACGCCATACCTTTTTTTAAGAGAGTCTTCATGTCCAACTTCAGTTTTGTTACTGGAATGAAATGATGTTTGAACTGCAATGAAAATGTCGAAGGACAATATGTGCTTGGTTTTACAGTGCCAGAACTCTGACATACCATGCAACGGTTTAACATGGATACCCCATTCAGGCACAGTATACTAACTCCGAGCCGACTGGTCATTCTTTTATCCCCTTTATGCCGAAGTACAATCGTTTAACGTCTGTTTGAAAGACGCGGCCAGGGATCGAACCACCGACTTTCCGCTCCCCGAGCAGACGCTCTATCCTCTAGACCGAGGAGGCAGTCTACATCACAGAAAGAGGCTATCGTGTTACACACCTGTTTACAAAAAACCGAACATATCCCGTGTTGGTGTTATTTGAAAAAAATAATATAGTCACGTGGTGGTATGTTTTGTTTGAGTTAACACGTCAGGACCTGAGTGAATGAAAAAAGGTTTATGTTAACCATGGACAGTGTAAGCATAGTCAACTCGAGATGTAACGACATTAGGTGACGTATCAAATATGATGTGCATATCACGGGTCAACTATTCAGAAGCAACGGTATATAGATGGTATTTCATGTGTCGAGTATTTCTCTCATCGAGTGACGGGGAAAAGGCATAGCCATGAGCGCGACTATCTCTGTCAAGAGATGAGAGAAACATGATATTTTATAAGACACATGGAATATCCTATTTATTAATTATTTCTTTTGTAGTTTTCTACTGGAAATTTATTTTTTTTGTTTACAAATGTACACCCTTACAACGTAAATTTTCTCAACAAAACACACATGGACGTTTCACCAACAAAAGTAATTGCGACTTAAAAAGTAGTTCCGAAATTGAAAAATCTTAAAAAATATAAACAAAAGTAATACACAATATTTGAGGTCACTAAAAATGTTTTGTCATATATTTGGATATGATTATATATACACAATCAAGTTCCAAAAATATATTCTTGAAAGATACGAGACCGCTGTTGGAAGCGAAGCAAAACACGCTGGTCAAGTAATAAAAATGAGAGATTTAAAGTTTATAACGAAACATTTTCAAGAGAATAACAAACGAAAAGAAGCGATATTAAATACATAAAGGCTCATCTGTCTTTAGCTGGCCTTGTCAATGTGGAACTAACGTTAAAGGAAGTCAACAGTTTGTGTCCAGGTCAGACACTTGCGATAAAGGGAGACAATTTGCAAGGAGGCAGCTCTTGTATGACAATAGTTCCTCAAAGTGTAATGTTCACTGCAATGAAAATATCACTTTTCTCAACTTCAGAAAACTCAGTCTTTCACACTGAAGTACATAATAAAAGTAACTACGGCTGAGAGATCACATCAAACTTGGTAATTACAGATGCTCGTTTTATTTGATTTTATTCCCAATCGTAATATCCGTATATATTGTAGTAAATAGTGATCTGGTCAAATGCGATACGAACTGTACTATCTCATAAAAAATATTACACTTGTTAGTTTGTTGTCTGACGCCAGCAGCCTGTACACAATCGAGGCCTGACAAACCAGAGATTAATATCATGAACACCTTCGAACGCGGTCGGGGCACCATGCCACCCGATCGGAGATCTATGGGAACAGGTAGAAGCACATTACCTGCATTGTGAATTGTTTCAATTTCGCCAACCATCTTCTGCTGTTGCTTCTCCAGTCCAGCCAAACCTTAAAGTACGTCGACAACACAGAACACATATGTTTTACACTGGAAATTGCTAATACAAGGGCTAATGAATCAGAAACGGGGGGATTAGTACGTTTGTGCATGGAGGTTAGGTTTTGACACAAACATGTGTTTCAATTCTAATTATTATACATAAGGCCTCGATAATAGATGTCAAATATTTATATACAACCACTGCGTGTACAAGGCCTTAAAATCGGTAAGTGGGACAAGTATGTTCAAAAAGATTGTGGGATGAGCTGCACAGACGTCCTCGTCAACCAAGGCCACAGAATCTGCAGCAATTACGCCAGGCTTTTCAGGAAGAACATATTATTAAATCTTGGCTTGACGATTTTCAAATTCTTTTCGTGAACTGAGTGATTTGTAAAAACGGCACGCGTCATAACCTGATCAAGAAACCTATGATAAATTCAAAGACTTGCACGTGAAAACTGCTTTTCATTTTTCCAAGAAACCAAATCCTGAAATGTCATCAATATTAAGCATATCGAAGACAATAATATTGTTTTGTGACACTTTATAGTGTGTGAGTGTGTGAGTTTGATTTTACGCCGTTTTTAGCAGTATTCCAGCAATATCACGGATGATACTTTATATGTTAAAACAGAACATGTAGACTTCTATTTGGTGTTGCAGTTCAACATGGAATGCTTTCCATCCACGAAATATATTTTCGAAATATTGTTACCATCTATGCGTTTCTGTTTTCGGCTTTCATAGGATATAAGTATAACTAAGTTCATAACTTTCACAGAATTATACATGTTCATTAGAAAAAGCTAATCGTATGATTATTAATGTTCTTTTATACCTCGGTAATAGCTTTCATATGGTTATAAGCGTATTTTTCTAAAAAAAGTTGTGGTAATAATTTTTCCTAAATGTTTTAAGTGTGCTTTAGTAATAGCTTCCGGTTAGGGCGCCGTGGTTGTCCGGAGGTGACGGAGTTCGCGCGTCACGTCGAAGACCCGGGTTCGATTCCCCTAATGCCTTAACACTGTGTCAAGCCCACTTCTGGTGTCTTTCGTCATGTTATGAATATTTCTAAAAGTGGCGTAAATACTTACGTACAATACTTACTCAATCACAAATTTAAAGAAATATTCATATGGTTATCAATGTATTTTAGAAATAACTTTCAGATGATTTTACGCGTACTTCAGCGACAGTGAATGAGTATGGTTTAACTCCGCTTTAAGAAATGATGACCCAGCTTTATCGACAGCTTTCATCTGGTCATGAGCGTACATTTGTGTCTTTCAGGGGTTTTAAGTGTTTTTCATGTAATGGAACTAATATGATTGTACTAGCGCTTCAACGCGGACAGGGACAATGGTTGATCACCACGTTTCGTCTTGTTCATAACAAGGCTACATTGTGGTGTTGTGTTGCTTACGGTCACTGGATATTGTTTACTTAAAAAAACATTGACACATAAATGAGAAATGCAAAAGTACACAAATATGAAATATCGGAATGTTGAATTCCCCCCTCCCCGGTAACACATTTCACAGATTATTCGTAAGAGACGCGTCACATTCCATATGCATGAGACACACGTCACATACTATCATGTAACAGGCTATACAAATGAGGTATATGACACAGACTATACGTATGAGACAAGCGTCACACTGTATATGTATGAGACACACGTCACCGGCTGCACATGAGACACACGTCCAATACTATACATATGAGACATGGGTCCACAGACTATACGGCTGCACAAATGAGACATACGTCACATACTATACATATGAGACATACGTCCACAGACTATACGGCTGCACATATGAGACACACGACACATACTATACATATGAGACGCACGTCACATTCTATACATATGAGACATACGTCCACAGACTATACGGCTGCACATATGAGACACACGACACATACTATACATATGAGACGCACGTCACATTCTATACATATGAGACATACGTCCACAGGCTATACTGCTGCACAAATGAGACACACGTCACATACTATACATATGAGATATGCGTCCACAGGCTATACGGCTGCACATATGAGAGACACGTCATATACTATACATATGAGATATACGTCCACAAGCTATACGGCTGCACATATGAGAGACACGTCACATACTATACATATGAGACATACGTCCACAAGCTATACGGCTGCACATATGAGAGACACGTCACATACTATACATATGAGACATACGTCCACAGACTATACGGCTGCACATATGAGAGACTCGTCACATACTATACATATGAGACATACGTCCACAGACTATACAGCTGCACATATGAGAGACTCGTCACATACTATACATATGAGACATACGTCACATACTATACATATGAGACATACGTCCACAGGCTATACAGCCGCACATATGAGACACACGTCACATGCTACATGTATGAGACATACGTCACATACTATACATATGAGACATACGTCACATGCTATACATATGAGACATACGTCACAAACTATACATATGAGACACACGTCACATACTATACATATGAGACATACGTCACATACTATACATATGAGACATACGTCCACAGGCTATACGGCTGCACATATGAGAGACACGTCACATACTATACATATGAGACATACGTCACATTCTATACATAAGAGACATGGGTCCACAGGCTATACAGCCGCACATATGAGACATACGTCACATACTATACATATGAGACATACGTCCACAGGTTATACGACTGCACATATGAGAGACACGTCACATACTATACATATGAGACATACGTCACATACTATACATATGAGACATACGTCCACAGACTATACAGCCGAACATATCGGACACACGTCACATACTATACATATGAGACATACGTCACATACTATACATATGAGACATACTCACAAACTATACATATGAGACAGACGTCAGAGGCAATGTAAATTGCACATGTATATTATGTTCTTATCGCTCAGGTTATCTGGCGTCTTCTGTTTGACTTACCTGAGTGTGAAGTTTGAGACTTACCTGTCTCCTCCATCTGGCCGCCGTTTCTCTTCGCCGAAATGCAGGCGAGGAAAAGGAACGACACACACGCCAATACCAACAGCCGTGCCATCATGACCGCCTGCATAGGAAGGCCACCTCTTTAACAAAACATCACGTTTGTCCAAATTTGACGCATCAGTGACCGAAATGTGTTTGATGCAATTCTTCATTTTGGCTTAAACCATTATGTGTTGAAAAACTGTCTAGAAAGATTGGATTTGTTTTTGAAGGGTGCCACCGTTTGGGCAGGATACGCGAAAACCTGGTATCATCACTATCAGATAGTGATTCACAAACACATGTTTATGACATACTCAGAATCGTACAATGGACTTCGATTTTGGCAAAGATTTAATATTTCCGTCAAATGGAATGTGTTTTGTGGGATAAACGAGACTGGTTCTTCTGTGGCGTTGAGGTTCTGTATTTATGATTATGGAAAGAAAACACTTTAAGTTTCACTTCCTGTCTGATACTTAACGACGGCTATATTACCATGTTTACATATGAGACATACGTCAACAGGCTATACAGCCGCACATATGAGACACACGTCACATACTATACATATGAGACATACGTCCACAGGCTATACGGCTATAATGTTTGTCCATTTCATTCATAACCATCCTTCCATTGATGCCATAGTAATATTCATAATGCTTAATTTAAAGTGCGTGTAAGTGAGTGAGTTTGGTCTTACGCCGCTATTAGCAATATTCCAGCAATATCACGGCGGGGAACACCAGAAATTGGCTTCAAACATTGTACCCATGGCGGGAATCGAGCCCGGATCTTCGGCTTTAACCACTATAGGCTACCCGACCGCCCCTTGTTTTCAAGACCCTTACACAATCATATATGTTCATAATAACCCTTACTTTAATGTAGCTTTTATATTGAAAAACGGGCAACTCAATGACGGTCCATTTTGATGTGAACCTCCCTATTTCTTTGTCGCAATACCCTGTTTGACCGTAAACCTTATTATGGTGATTTGTACCTCTCTCTCTCTGTATTGTGATATGACTGAACCTACAGGTCTTTGTCCAGCTTGGGGGGCACGGGTGTCCCGGTCGTCTAAGGCGCCGCGATTCGCTGTGCAGAGTTGCGTCTCTTCGGCACGCCAGAAACCTATGATTGTGGGTTCGAATCCCGGTTCGCCTCGATTATGTTTCTAGGTTTGTCAGCACCATACCCGTGCTCGTGGGTTTCACCGAAGTGGTAAACGTCTGAGACCTGCATCACTTCGGGCTTTCCTCCCACATTAAGCTGACACGCCATGATATAACTGGAATACTGTTAAAAGCGGCGTTAAACCCAACTCACTCACTCACTCACTCACTCACTTTGTCCACCTTATGACTCAGAAGTAAGTAGGAATACAACACTACTCACCGTTGTCGACTGTGAAGAAGGTGATTTCAATATGCATCCGGAATAATAATATCTTTATTATATACAGATGCATGAGAATATCCGATTTGCGTTAGTTGAAACCCGTGTTATGATCAGGAGACTTCAAAGCTTCTTTGAGCACGATACAAGTTGTGTTGCTTTTGATTCATGGTATTTGCAAGAGATTAATTTAGATATTCATCTGTATCATGCCATATGTTTCTTTTCTACATCAAACAACATGATCATTGTAGGTATTTTTCTCAAGTGAAACTGTGAAATGTATTGCGTTTCTAAGGTTTCTGTGTTGTCATGGCATGACTACTTGCCATCTTTTACCAAACATGAAAGTGTAAGTGTACAACCTTCCTACAATTGTCCCACGCCGTTATCATTCACCAATCGCTCCGGCTGTTCCAAGCCGTGCTCGTATCAGTTAATTTTTTGCATCACTTCCATACAGGCGTGTGTGATCAAGGGGACAAGTAATGAAGCAAAGAACAATGTAATAATATGATTCATGTCAAGTAGCATGATAAGTCATTTGACTCAAAAGTTGTTTGATCAGGGTTTGATCCAGGCCTCAGAAAGCTGTATGGTAGACAGGTGCAATTCATTTCCAAATCTGACGCCTCAGTGACAAAAATGATGTTAGACGCAACCTACTATTTTGACTTGTACCATATGTTCCCATGTTATTTTTCCACGTGAAAAACTGACATGTCATTGCATGTGTTTGTGACGGGTGCCATCGGTCGGGCAGGGAACACTCACCTTTACGCAAACACCTGGTACCATCACTGTTATTTGAGATTTAAAAAAACCATGCTCATGATATTGTCAGAATCGTACAATGGACTCACATGTTCCCTTTTACGCCAAAAGGAATAAGATTGTTTGAGTAAAACACGTCCTATTTTAATTCTAGAAACCCATTTGTCCAGAATCTCTCGACGCTGTCGCCAGTCTCAGACAAATGTATTTACAAAATTCAGCATGTTATTTTCATGGGTATGTACTAAGGAAGAAAAAATAAATAAATAATGTTTCGAAAACTCAAAATTCAAAACTATGTCGCCCATGGGAGATCAGTGGAGAGAATTTTCCCTTGCTCAAACCTCATGTTTTTGTTTTGGAAAATACGTAAAGTTGTGTCTACAAGTATCACGACACATATTTCAACTAATTTTAACCTAATTCAACTCATTCATAGCGTTATTAAAACATTCTACCATTTTGGGGAAATAATTGGTCCATGGGCGAGAATATGATCCTGTGCTCAAAACTCATGTTTTTGCTTTTGTTTGTTTTTATACAGGTCTGTCTACAAGTATCATGACACATATTTCAACTCATTTTAATTTAATTCAACTTATTAATAGCGTTATCCCGCCCATTGGCGAAAATATGTTCCTTTGCTCAAAATTCATGTGTTCGTGGTTTTTTTTGCAAAGACATAAAGGTGTGTCTTCAAGCATCCTGACACATTTTAACCTAATTCCTCTTATTTGTAGCATTATTAAAACAAATCGCACATGGTTAAACAGTTTAACTACATTATCACCGCACGAAAAAACGCCTCAGTGGATGAGCGCAAGCCCTGAGAGCGGAAGGTCCGTGGTTTGATACCCGGTCGCGTCACACCAAAAAAAAGACAAAATATGATACTTGTTGTTACCCTGCCTGGTGCTCGGCATTGAGGGGATAAAACAAGGTGTGTCGGAGTGGGTTATCCATGTTAAACTGCCTCGTCGTATTTCAGTGGGCAATCACGATAAAACAGGTACATTTTGTTTGTTTTCCAAAAGCACAAAGGTGTACAAGAAGAATGATGACACATAATTCAACTTAGTTTTAACGTAATTAATTAATTTGCAGCGTTATTTAAACACGTGGTCAAAAGGGCCAGCAAGTTTTCCTTTCCTCAAAAGTCATTTCCTGGTTTTCAATAAATGTGCAACTACTATACTGAACAACAAAAGTTCCTGTGACAATGAATAAGATTTTATGCAAAGTTATAGTTTTTACCAAATCTGAAACAATTTCGGTTTGCAAAGGATTAAAGACTCCTGTAAGTGTTCAAATGGTTTAATTTGCCATACTGACTTCAGAAAATGCGCGATTTCATAAAAAACAACAACCCATGAACATGCCAAAATGTCAATTTACAAATCAATAGCGTGTGTGTCCACCTCTGGTTGCGATGCAAGCAACACATCTTTGTCTCATAGAATGGACCAGGCGTCGCACAAAGTCCTGTGGGATATCTGTCCATATCTGCTGGAGCACGTTTCAAAGTTCCTGGAGTGTCTGTTGAACACGTGGTTGACGTCGAAGGCGCCGATCCATTTCATCCCACATGTGCTCGATTGGTGAGAGATCAGGAGAGCGAGCCGGCCAGGGGATGACATTCACGTTTTTTTGTTGAAGAGGATCCTGAACAAGTCGAGCAATATGAGGCCGGGCGTTTTCATGTTGAAAGGTAATGCCTGGGCCATGACGACGCAAAAACGCACTGGTGGCCCAGTCGTCTTAGGCGCCGCGATTCGCTGTGCAGAGTTGCGTCCCTTGGGCACGCCAGAAACCTATGATTGTGGGTTCGATTCCCGATTCGCCCTAATTATGTTTCTACGACTGTCAGCACCATACCCGTGCTCGTGGATTTCACCGAAGTGGTAAACGTCTGAGACCTGCATCACTTCGGGCTTTCCTCCCACATTAAGCTGACACGCCGTGATATAACTGGAATACTGATAAAAGCGGCGTAAACCCAACTCACTCACTCACTTATATACCCAATGAAGCGTGGTGATTGGTAACTCAGTATGTAATTAAAGTGAATGAGAGGGTGGGAGGGTAGGGTGCTCACCTGTTAGTGATAGCTCGACGTCTCGTTTTACTAGACGATGAAGAGGAGGGGTCACCGGGGTCGCCGACATTGCCACAACATGAGTAACTAAATGAACCTGACTCTGAACATTGGGTGTACTTGATCTGCTCATGCATTTTTCTTTTATGGAAGCCGGCTATTTAATCTGGATGATAAATACACTGAATTGTTTGATAGGCATTTCTTGAAGTTGACGCTTTTGCCTTGTGGGAAACACCCAAGCTATGGCTAAGCTGATCTGTGATAGCTTGTTGCTTGTGCAATTAATCCAGGAAATGGACAAGACACAAGCAGCATGATCAGTATAAAAGACAATTTTACTCCATGCAGATATACAAGTTGAATGAAAAGTATGCGTGGGCAATCACTGTATATTCATAAAGCATCTGAAAACTGGCCAGCATGTCGACGGTTGCATCCCTTATATATGTTTACTACTGTGCTCACGAGGCCGCGGAGAGTCCATTTCAGCTTGTATGAAATCTATAAATTATGAAAGATCCAACGTTACGGTGTTACTAATCATTTTGAGTGCTTAACATCTGCTTTTAACGCCGCACTCAGCAATATTCCAGCTATATGACAGCGATCTCGAAATAATCGTGTCTGGTCAAGACACTCCAGTGATTGACATCATGAGCATGAATCTTCGATCCCGATCCCGTTAGCAGCCTCTTACGATACACATGGGATGCAGAAGACCAATTCTAGTCCGGAATCTTCACGGGACCAATGGACAAGACAAAACATAGATATATCCAACTAATGGCAGCACCATTCGGATTAAGGTTGTAAGTGACTGGGTAGGGCTTCCCGAGGCAATAGAGTCAACTGACAATATAAGTCCAGTTCCACCCTTGCCGAACAAGGCTGACATTTCTGGGCTCGATTGTAGCGCCACCAGTGGCTATTAGGAGTTATGCCCCTTCTCTGTCCCTCCTTTTTGACCATTCCGATTCCAACTCCAACATCACTTGCGTTTATTTCAAACACAATGGCAACGGCTAGTCAAGATTATGATGAGATGATCAAGTTAATTGAAGAAAGGTTTCACCTTCCCTGCCTCACAGACACCCATTGCATGTGGGTCGTGAGCACATTGATTACAAATATGAAGGAATGGTAAATATTTGTCCGTCCCCATTTGATGGCACACAAGCGTTTCAAATCCTGCAATCGACCGAAACCTCCACGACAGTCGCTCTGTTGTTTATGAACAGAATGTTGATGTCGTTACGTCATTTTGACTTTGAATAGACTTGTCGGTCCAGACAAAACGTATCCAAGACGAGTTCGGCAAAGTCTAAACTGGACCGTTATAGTTAGTTAATTCCCTATCCCAAAGAAGATAGGCTTAGGTGTTCAAAGCGGTGGGAACCGATATGTGTGATACTATAGGGATAGGGGTGGGAAATAGTCACATCAGTGGGGTTGGTTAAACCAGTGATGGATCCGGAGAGGCGGTTAATTAGAGGGACACCAGCGGTAAGGATGGGTGTGATCCCGTGACAGGGGTAGGGGTGGAGATTGAATTGGTCACATCAGTGGGGTTGTATCAACCAGTGGTCCATGGTATACCAGTTGTGTAGGGTGGAAAGTGGTACACCAGTTAGGGGAAAATGGTGTGGTTACATCAGTGGGCCGAGAAGGGATAGGGATAGGATGGTTGAACCAGAAGTGATACACCCCTTGGGTAGGGATAGGATGGTTGAACCAGTGGCGATACATACCCTTGGGTAGGGATAGGGTGGTTGAACCACTGGCGATACACCCCTTGGGTAGTGATAGAGTGATTAAACTAGTGGCGATAGTCCTCTTGGGTAGGGATAGGATGGTTTGACCATTGGCGATACACCCCTTTGGTTGTGATAGTGTGATTAAATTAGTGGCGATACACCCCTTTGGTAGGGACAGGATGGTTGAACCAGTGGCGATACACCCCTTTGGTAGTGATAGAGTGATTAAAATAGTGGCGATATCCCTCTTGGGTATAGGGATAGGATGGTTGAACCATTGGCGATACACCCCTTTGGTAGGGATAGGATGTTTGAACCATTGGCAATACACTCCTTTGGTTGTGATAGAGTGATTAAATCAGTGGCGATACACCCCTTGGGTAGGGACAGGATGGTTGAACCATTGGCGATACACCCCTTGTGTAGGGATAGGGTAGTCACATCAGTGAGGTATGACTGGGAAGTGGTACATCTTAATGGAAGGCATGGGGTGGTTAAAAAGTGAGGTAGCCGTGTGAACTAGTATACCATCACCTTACTCGTTGGAGTACCTAGGTTATGAAAAGCAAGTGCCAAGGCAAGGATGCACTTCATATCGTACCAACTCGAGCACAATTATCAGTCACCTGAATATTACCCGTTGATAAACCTCCACGTATTATGATTCAACGCAGACCTCATAAGACAGGTTACATTTTCTTTGTCTATTCGTTTCTTTCAACAAATTACACATTATGTTAATGCGTAGAATAACCCCCAAAATAAAACAAAGATTTTCCCATTAATAAACGGATGAACAATAATCTAGATTTTTTGCGAACATTTAATTTAATTTCCAAAGAAAATAGCTTCTATGTCAGTGTGTCAGTACTGTTCTATTAAATGGACAATAAGTTCATGTCTGGGTTAAAACGCATGAAAGGTGCTGTAATGGTTTAAGTAAGGTTAAATGAGGACTTAAATGTCAATAACAGTACCTTGGTTTTACCGTGATATGACTGAACTACTTTTCAGAGCGGCGTTAAGCAAACCCATTCACTTTCACAAAGCCCAAAAGCACTTTCTTAGCACTAAGACAATTGTAACACCCATACAGGCAAACGTTATCGCCGGTATTCGCAACCTTGAAACCACATTACTCGAAGAGAAAGAATATTAAGCTTCGCCTTATGTGTCATTATTAGAATCGAAACTGGGTCTTCAGCTTATCAAGCTAACTCTCTGTATATGCCATGGACACAACCCATTGCCCTGCAAGTTTGAACAAAGCCGTTTTTATCATATACTTTCTTTTATTTCATGAAAGATGCATTTTAATGGATCTGTATGTTCAACGCCGGAAAAGACCATCTGCAAAAAATAAAACAACATTTTTAATACAATTTATAATTTTATCATCATTGTAAATTCGGGAAGGCGCCGCAATTAGCTTGCAGGCGCGCCAGAAACCCGGGATGGGTTAGAATTCAATACTCGCCCTCATTCAGTTTCTAGGTATTGTCACTCACGCTCGCTGGCTCTAACGCCCGCCCCCTCCCTCACTCCCTCCCTCACTCCCTCCCTCCCTCACTCACTCACTCACTCACTCACTCACTCACTCACTCACTCACTCTCTGTGTTGGATAATTACCAATTAAACCTTTGCAGCTAGCCGAAGAAGCCAAAACTCCTGACGGGGTCATTTTTATCACTGCTGGTCTTTGCACCTCCCTTTCCGGACTCTTCCATTCCGCTTAAAAAACTGCTAAACATTCCAGACATCCCACCTCCCATTCCGGACATCCCACCTCCCATTCCGGACATCCCACCTCCCATTCCGGACATCCCGCCTCCCATTCCGGACACCCCGCCTCCCATTCCGCTATACATTCCGGAAATTCCAGACTTCCCGCTCGAAATCCTTGACTCTCCGCCACCCATTTCGGACATCCCACCTCCCATTCCGGACATCCCACCTCCCATTCCGCTATACATTCCGGAAATTCCAGACTTCCCGCTCGAAATCCTAGACTTTCCGCCACCCATTTCGGACATCCCACTTCCCATTCCGGATATCCCACCTCCCATTCCGCTAAACATTCCGGAAATTCCAGACTTCCCGCTCGAAATCCTAGACTTTCCGCCACCCATTCCGGACATCATGCCTCCCATTCTGGACATCCCGCCTCCCATTCCGGACATCCCACCTCCCATTCCGCTAAACATTCCGGAAATTCCAGACATCCCGCTCGAAATCCTTGACTTTCCGCCACCCATTCCGGACATCCCGCCTCCCATTCCGGACATTTTACCTCCAATTCCGCTATACATTCCGGAAATTCCAGACTTCCCGCTCAAAATCCTAGACTTTCCGCCACCCATTCCGGACATCCCACCTCCCATTCCGGACATCCCACCTCCCATTCCGCTATACATTCCGGAAATTCCAGCCTTCCCACTCGAAATCCCAGACTTTCCGCCCCCTATTCCGGACATCTCGCCTCCCATTCCTGACATTGCCCCTATTCCCCGTGATCCAGTCTTTCCGACATGTTTTTCAAATATGTCGGCCCCCGGGACGTTCTTGCTTGTGTCCGTGCTGGTCATTGACCTGGTCAGGTCGACTCCATCTGGAAAATGGGAATTGGTGTTACTTCTACAGGTTTATAATATGTATTCTTACTTATTTTTGACAAACCAACATTTAAATTGCAATATACTGTAATGGTCATAATAGTCTAAAAGGTGATCTCCTCGAAGCATAAGAATATGGTTTAACGAGGTCTGCTTTTATGAGGATGCGCATATGATGCAGACATCTTATACCCCGTAATTTGTCAAGAGTTGCATCCCTTAGCTGTGCCAGGATTTCGATTATGGTTTAACGATTACTATCTGTATTTTTTCAGCACCATGCCCATCCCCGCAGTGATAAACATCGAGATTTTGCGCCAGTGTATTTTTTCTTTCCTACGCATTAAGCTGATGCGCCGCAATATCACTGAAGTACTGTTCAAAGTGGCGTAAAATGAACCTCATACATTCACACCGTATTTAACCAGGTCCAACATATTTTAGATTTTGTATCCGTTTTTGTATTATGAGAATATCTCATACTTTGCATGACGCGAGGTTAACATCGTCTATAGTTTCTTCCTTCCTTTATTATTATTTATTATAATTATTATATACAGATTAACATAAATAAATACAGCAAATTGGACTGGGCACAGTCAGGCTGATGGGGCTTATCATCAGCTCAGGGCCCTTGCCCCTCTACCCACAGCCCAGGCAGCGAATGGGACTTCACCCAGGAAGTGCTGCCTAGTCAAACCAACCCAGAACTTTTCGGAGAATGTGAAGACTCCCCAACACTGCAGCCTTCTGTACACACAGATTGACAGAAGGGCTGTATTCCTGGCAGCCAACCCGGATACACTGAGAACAATGGCGACTCGGACAACTTGAGACTTGGTTTGCAGACGTGAGTCTGCATATTTGCTATTATTTCCCTGAATCTTGTCAATCATATAAGGGTGTCAAAAGGGACAGAGAATTCAATGATATAAATGATTTCTTTGGATTTATCAAAAAGGGCTGAAAGAGGTTTGTTGGCCTGGATTGACCTGAGGCCGTCTACGGGCTAATTCCAAAGAATTTTGTATTTGTCATTTTCCCTGACGCCTCTACGTATTCTTGGTCGTACCATTGCTGGACCTCTGTGTCAAAACCACAAACATGGCGAAGACGGTAATAATACTCTGCCCGAATTTTTTTTTTGATATGGGCATTCTGGATCTGCACCCCTAAGTACGTATAGGCCTGAACTTCCACGAGATGGTCAATATCTCCTCCCACGTTTCAGATGAAGAATGTTGCATTTGTCAAGACCAAAGGAAAGAAAAGAACTCGACAGTGCATGAGAATCTGTTTCTTAGTGTGGCTCTTCCATTGACAGTTCAAGGCCATCTACGTAAAGGAGTGAGTAAGGGGTGTTGAGGAGGTCCAGGATGATGATTATTATTATATCTATTTTCATATTAATACATTATCTTTACATTAGCCTTTAATATTTCAGCTGCAATACTGTTGCAAGATTGAATAAATGGTATACTTTACAAGCTAAACGAGTGTACGTATTTTACGCTACAGTCAACAATATTCAAACTATATCACGACGGCCACTAAATCGAATCTGTGCCAGAGATTGAAACCATCAGCAACGCCCGACGATCTCGGATGGATGACACGCATTTTGATTACGTGATAAGGACAAGGAAATATATTTGATTGTTAATGAATCAAGAATAATTGTTTGTTAGATTTTAGATAATTTCCCTACATTCATCGTTGCGACCCTAAGAGTATAGATATTATTCATCCTTCCACATGACAACGATTTTAAGATTATAAACAATTATGCTTCATTCATAGTAAGGATTTTAATATATGGTAATTATTCTTCTTTCATGGGAGTACGATTGTAGGCAATTATCTTTATGAAGAGGAATGGAAACGTACTGCTATTCAACTGAGCCATTATTTTCTTATACTCGGGGCTGTCTCTGGGAATTGTCGATCCGTCGGGTCTCTCCAAACTGAACTCTGAGGAGAATACAAACAGTCTTAGGTTCAGTGGTGAGAAAAACAGATCAATAGAAAAATAAGTAAAATTAAAATACAACCAAATATATGTAACTGGCATCATATATTAATCAAAGTTTGATACTGATTATGACACATATCATATTTAAAAAATGCAGTTGGTCTTGTATACACTGGAATCAATCGCCATGAAAACAGACCTTTATGCGGCGTAAAATGGGATCTCAGATATTTGTCTAGCGGTATTGAGCGCTAAGATCGGATTTTAATTTTAACAATCGAATGAAACAAATAATATCAAATCTTGAGCAGTATGAATTATAAACAGAAGATTTCTAACACAATGCAATTCTTTAACCCTCGACAACTACAATCATTCCAAAACTTCCAACCTGTCCCAATTTTGAATTAAGCTATTCACAATACAAAGTACCATATATTTTACATTTTAGTATTAAGCAGCAGAAGGCATTCCAAGGAAGTCAAATGCAGTTTTTCATTTACAAATTTAACATCCAACGCACCCACCCAACACAATCAAAAGCAGTACGTATATTCTTGGATATGGAGTCAATCAACTCGTGGAGATTTGGAAATAACCAATCACCCAACCAATGAAGTTATCCATTGTACGTGTCCCCGAGTCTTCTCCATCAGCTCCACAGTTACTTTTATAGGCACACGTAGAAATGGAGTACTACTGACTTTTATTGATAATATTTTGAAATTACTGTGACGGTAAACTTATTTTCAGCTTCGCGGGTGTTATCGTTTGTTTGTTGTTCAACGCCGCACTCAGCAATATCCGAGCTATATGACGGGGGCCGTAAAATAATCGAGTCTGGACCAGAGAATCCAGTGATTGACATCATGAGCATCGATCCACGCACTTTAGATCGATGACATGCATCAACCAAGTCAGCGAGCCTGACTACCCGATGCCGTTAGTCGCCGTTTACGACAAGCATAGTCGCCTTTTACGGCAAGTATGGGTTGCTGAAGACCTATTCTACCCAAGAATCTTCACGGGTCGCGGGTGTTATTGAGTATGCCAGGAAACGTAAACAAGTGAAACACGTTGTGGTAATTCGAGTAAAAAAACAATTCATAAAAAGGGACCTTTTTGGTCAGATTGCCAATTTGGGGGAAACTATCTTTTTTATCATCTTACACTTGCAAGTTTTCGACTTAAGATAAGTTAACTATCTAAGTATGTATGCATTGTTAAACTGCTTACACAAGACTGGAATTTGGAACTTCAAGACATCGTCTGATTGCAGTGTCCTGCGGTCGTAGTAGGAAGGAGCCAGCTTCACTGCGTAAAATGAGCAAGCTGGTTGCCAATACTGTGAAACATTTGGAGATTTGCCCATTGCATGCAATGAGCAGATAATTGTTTGCACAATGCGTCCATTGTGCAAGATGTATTACCCATGGCATGCATTGGGCAGTTGCACAGATTGGGTGTAACATACTGCGTACACAAGACCGATATTTAAAACTTCAAGAAACATGGTCCTGGATATCAAATACTAAGTGACAACTACAAAAATCAAAATAATCGTGTTATTTATGTCTAAATGGAACCTCAGCAGGATGTCCTCTCACCTGCTCCAGATAGTAACTTGTTGAAGTCAAAAGCAATCCCTTCAGTCGGTTGTCGGGGCCGTGATGCACGCATGCTCGTCCCCATCTCGGCATCAGAATCAGAATCAGACTCGGACTCTGAAAAACAGAACAGAACAAGATGCTTGTTTACAAAAGTGAGTGAGTGAGTGAGTTGGGTTTAACGCCGCCTTCAACAGTATTTCAGTCATATCGCGGCGTGTCAGCTTAATGTGGGAGGAAAGCCCGAAGTGATGCAGGTCTCAGACGTTTACCACCTTCGGTGAAACCCACTAGCACGGTGCTGACAAACCTAGAAACATAATCGGGGCGAATCGGGATTCGAACCCACAATCATAGGTTTCTGGCGTGCCCAAGGGACGCAACTCTGCACAGCGAATCGCGGCGTCTTGGACGACTGGGCCACCCGTGCCCCCGCTTGGTTCAAGACGTCAGGTAAATAATGAATATGGAATCCAGCACCTCGAAATAGGTAATGGGCAAAACCGATATAACATATCAAAGGAACCGTGGAAGGGACAGTTAAACTGTTCAAGTTCCATGCCAAATATTCAGGATAATACGTAAAATAGTTCTGGGGAGACGGATCGTTTAAACATTACATCGGTCGTGAGTTTATTATCCGGAGGAATTATATCATACCGGTGTCATCATATTTGTCAGCTTGTCTCTAAAGGATAAACGGTGTGTTAGTCAGCAAGTCCCATCATGATGCAACGTGTCACTGCAACTCACTTTACGAAACAACGTGTCACTGCACTTCACTTTACGAAACAACGTGTCACCGCACCTCACTTTACGATGCAACGTGTCACCGCACCTCACTTTACGATAAGTCGTGGCACCGCACCTCACTTCACGATACAAAGTATCACCACACCTCACTTTTACGATACGACGTGTCAGCGCACGCCACTTTACTATACGAAGTGTCACTGCACCTCACTTCACGATACAACGTGTCACCGCATCTCACTTTACGATACGACGTGTCACCGCACCTCATTTTACGATACGACGTGTCACCGCACCTCACTTCACGATACGACGTGTCACCGCACCTCATTTTACGATACGACGTGCCACCGCACGTCACTTTACGATACAACGTTTCACCGTACGCCACTTCACGATACAACGTGTCAGCACACGTAACTTTACGATACGACGTGTCACCGCACCTCACTTCACGATACAACGTGTCAGGGCACGTAACTTTACGATACGATGGGTCAGCGCACGCCACTCTACGATACGACGTGCCACCGCACGTCACTTTACGATACAACGTTTCACCGTACGCCACTTCACGATACAACGTGTCAGCACACGTAACTTTACGATACGAAGTGTCACTGCACCTCCCTTCACGATACAACGTGTCAGCGCACGTAACTTTACGATACGATGGGTCAGCGCACGCCACTTTACGATACGACGGGTCAGTGTCACCGCACGTCACAATACGATACAACGGGTCAGTGCACGCCACTTCGGGATACAACAGGTCACGTCACTTCACGAAAGGAAGTGTCGTCGCACGTCACATCAGGATACAACGGGTCACGTCACTTCACGATACAACGGGTCACGTCACTTCACGATAAAACGGGTCACGTCACTTCACGAAAGGAAGTGTCGTCGCACGTCACATCAGGATACAACGGGTCACGTCACTTCACGATACAACGGGTCACGTCACTTCACGAAACGATCAGGATACAACGGGTCAGCGAACGCCACGTCACGAAACCACGGATCACTTGAAGTCACTTCACGATACAACATGTCACCTTATGATGCAATTGTACACTTCACAGCGCAATTACCTGAGCTTGACTTCTGGTCGCTGTTTCCGGCACTGCCCAGGAGTTTCTCCATGTCTTGTTGAAGCTCGGACACTGAAGCGTAAGAGAATGTGAGTGGTTAAGTTGAGTTTCAGTTCCACTTTGATCAATACTTAGGTTACTGGTTTATCAGGCAGCTTAATATACTTAGATAAATGGGAGCCATAAATTTTATTAATTGTGTCAGTCGTGAGCAGTGTACACGTAGAATTACGAGTAGGCATTTTTGCATATTACCGTCATGTCATATATTACATAAGGACTCACGGAGAAGTCTCGAGAGGTGAGAATTACGACATAGCACTGAGATCGATTTGTGAAACTGGACCCCCTCAGTAAATCTCAACGTCACACAAAAAGTCAGTGACCTTAAGAAAAAGGGTTGACGTAATGTTAAATAATTTTTTCAGCAATGTTATGCATTGGTGACACCAGGGCCGCTCAGCAAACAAAAAATACATATATGGATGTGAGTTATCCAACCAGCGTGAAGCAATCACAAGGCTATTCCTCAACGACACCGCCACCATGTGCATACTATTGTTTCAATTGTCTACCTGCTTCGTGAATGTCCGTCAGATCTTTCATCATGCTGCCTTGTCTCTTGCCCAGGTCATCGATGAGTCCTGCACCTAAAAAACCCATTCCCATCATGACACTGCAACCTTGTAGAAGACAACCTCAAACTGAACAAAGAAACATTCACAACATGACTATTGCTGTCGTTCATTGTAATCTCGTAAAGACAATCCAAATCCTGCACCTCAGAAGTAACTGTAACCGCCACGTGCCCGGATGTATGGGTAATACACCTTTTTCGACATTTTTCGTGGGATTTTCTGTCTAAAATGTATTGCCACAATTGGTTATAACATTGTTATAATCATAACTCGGTATCTTCGCAACAGTAGGTAAAATTGCCTTCCGGACGGGTTTGTGAAAAGAAATGCTTTCAAATAAATATTTATAACGCATAGCTTATTATACCGTAAATCTAAACTGGAGCTTATTAAACCGAACGTCTCAATGAAGAGATAATTAAACCATGCATTTCAACATATAGCTTATTATGCGTTACATCTTGACTTATTTTACCGAAAATCTTAACTAGTACCGGGTCCGTGATTTACCCGAGTCTACAGTTGAATGAATTGGTGTTTGTCTACAGTTCGACACTCCAAAACCTCCGTTTATCTATAAACCTGTCCAATACCATAACAGCAGCAGCAAGGATCGGAACCAAAATATTAATTCACAGAGGAGAGATCGACCCTTCGGTCCTCGATGTGATTAAGTTGGTTAACCACGGAGTAGATACGTACCGGACTTTCCAGGCGCTTTTCCGCTCACAGATCCAAGCAGGAGCATTGCAACACTCAGCAGTAACATGGTGACCTAGATGGGATTATTTCATGTTAATGTACAGGATAGTCTAGTACCACAACTGAAGTCCGACATCGGGGAGTTAATGATGTTCTACTAAAAGAATGTATAACCAATATCGGTTGCTGGAACCATCCGAACCAATATTCCAACCCGGTATGCCCACGGGGGTCTTATGATAATTGCATTTACAAAATGGTTTGATAAGGTTTGCTAAATTATTACGAATTCCCTCTTACTGATGACCCTGTCACGGGCTAGTGCTGCTTATGAAAGATGACAAGAGAGCACTACATATTGTACATGGTAGAAGATGATAAATAGAAGTTTTCGGTGAGACTAACCTTCAACATCTTGGATTGCTCACAGTGTCAGGTCTCGATACATGGGTCGTAGTATGCCTTGTGTGTGTTGTTTATGTATAACGATTGTGATTGATGTCAAAGATGAAAGCCATGTTTCTCACGCATTTACAAACGCTGATTTCTTTGATTGTATGGTCAACATATTCAAACCTAACCAAATCAAACATATATTCCAAGATCATACCCCTGATATGTCGAATAGATTAAACCATTTGATCAGAAAGTCACTACTTTGAAACCCGTATTGCACGTGTTTGTTTTCTATCAACAAGAATCAAAGGAAAACACCAAAATGTGATTGATTATCTGGTTTTAAACTTTCAAGGGTCCTGGTTCCACATTCCTTCTGAGAAGCGGGTGTTAAAAGTAGGGACATGTTGACCCGAACACCTGGTGTCATCACTCATTTTTCCTGAAATGCAGTGGATACCCCGGTCAGAAAATGAGAGATCAGATTATCTTAGCAAGCTTGTGGACACGGACGATTGGGGAATCAGTGATTTTGTATATCAGCACATACAGAGTATATGGGGTCCATATGATATAGATGTAATTGCCTCGTATTATAACAACAAGGTTGTTAGGTTTTATTCCAGATATTGGAATCCTGGATCATGTGGAGTGGATGCATTTACCATGAGTTGGTCTGAAGGCAACAATCGGATAGTGCCACCTGTTTATTTGGTATCTAGGTCATTACGGCATTTGAGAATGTGTCAAGTCAGGGCTACGTTGATAGTTCCTGTTTGGTATTCAGCTACTTTTTGGCCATTGTTATGTCCCAGGGGAGAGTTTGTTTCACAGGTGAAGGGAGTGGTTTATCTGCCTACATACATAGATGCATATGTCCCAAGCAGACAAAGCAATGGTCTATTTGGTGTTTATGATTTAAATTTTAACATGATGGCGATTCGGGTTCAGTTTTGAATTTCCTGTAACAGGTGTTTTTGATCATGTGTTTGGTGACGAGATAGCAGAACTACCGCCGAGTGTGAAGGAATTAGCAAAAGCAATACCGGGACTGCTTTACCATGCCAGAGCGACATCCACGTGCAGAAAGTACAAGTATGGTTTCCGTGCTTGGAGAAAGTGGGCTGTTTCTAACGGTATGCCTGTAGGGTTACCGTTATCTCCCTTTCATTGTGCGCTTTATTTGCTGTCAGTTATACAGCGGCCGGGTTCTTTTTCGCCCGTGCAGTCAGCGTTTTATAGTATTCGACACTTTCATGTTATTGTTGGTTTTGCCCACTCCCACGGACAACACGTTGGTGGTAAATTTGTTGGAGGCAGCCAAACGGAAGTTAGTTAAACCCGTTAAAAAGAATGAGCCTATCACGGTTGAAGTACTTGAAAGAATGTTTGATTGCAAAAATGCAAAACCTAAATGTATATAATTTGAGAACTGTGTGTATGTGTTTGCTTGCATTCGCAGGTTTTATGCGGTCTGCTGAGTTGCTTAATATTAAGCATGGTGATTTGTTGTTTTTTGATTCTCATATAACTGTATTTATAGAAAGGTCCAAAACGATGTATACAGAGACGGAGCTTGGTTGATTATTGGTAGAACAGGGACAAAGAGGTGTCCTGTGAAGTGTATGGAATGTGTCTTGGAAAAATCTGGATTAAAGGAAAGAAACTAATTCTGAAACTTATCTTTTCAGAAATCTGTCCAAGACCAGTGATGGCTATATATTTAGAGCCGAAAACAAACCGATGTCTTATACTCGGTTGAGGGAATTATTTATTGAAGCCTTTAAGCCTTATGTACCTGACATAAAATGCTACGGTTTGCATAGTTTGAGGTCAGGTGGAGCAACAGTGGCAGCCAATAGAGGCATCCCTGATAGAATGTTTAAACGACATGGTCGCTGGAGGAGAGAGAGTGCCAAAGATGGCTATGTTAAGGACAGCATCGAAAACAGATTAAAAGTGTCTCTTTCTTTGGGGCTTTGGATTGCCCGTTCTTTGTTTCCTCAGTCAGTGCACCGTACAGTATCCCAATATGTGGTAGTTGTGTATTTTGTTGTGTTAAGGGGGAGAAGGAGGAGAAATATAATTTCTTTCGTTTGAGGGACGAATTAGAACGAAATTATTTTCTCCTAACGTCGGAAAGCACAACAAAGGGAGGTAACCTGGGTTCGTAATGGGTATATAAGTAAAGGCGGGAAGTTGAAACTTCATTCTCAGGTGCGGTGCAGTCGGGCTGGCTATATTAAACATGTTCGGTTATCTAAGATGCCGATTGGAGTACATGTCGCTTGAATCTATATTTTTTATTATTTATGTGTAGTACCTGCAGCTGTCCATATGATGATCAGGATGTTATGGGTTGTTTGCAAGTTGTGCTGGCGAGCCATGATAATACGTCGTGAGATGGATCGGTATCCATAGTTGAAATCTCGAACACTCCAGTTGTGAGAGTATGGATTTGGGAAATACTCTGATGAGTATGCGCTGACGAGCCATTAGAATACGTAATAAGGCGTCGATGCCTGTGTATATATGTACACGTTAGAAATATGAAGCATCGAATCTATATTCATGTAAATTACGGTTGGTTGATGGTCATGATGCTGGTGATGTTCCTGATGCGGACGATGCTCACGATAATGTGAATACTTGTTGAAGAATAAACTGCGGTCAGTCAGTCGTGGTACAGTATCCCAATATGTGGTAGTTGTGTATTTTGTTGTGTTAAGGGGGGAGAAGGAGGAGTGAGTGAGTCAGTGAGTGAGTTGGGTTTAACGCCGCTTTTAACATTATTCCAGTTATATCACGGCGTGTCAGCTTAATGTGGGAGGAAAGCCCGAAGTGATGCAGGTCTCAGACGTTTACCACTTCGGTGAAACCCACGAGCACGAGTATGGTGCTGACAAACCTAGAAACATAATCGGGGCGAACCGGGATTCGAACCCACAATCATAGGTTTCTGGCGTGCCCAAGGGACGCAACTCTGCACTGCGAATCGCGGCGCCTTAGACGCCTGGGCCACCCGTGCCCCCGGGAGAAGGAGGAGAACAACTGCGCAGCCTTATAGATGACAATGGAAGGATCAAATAAACCTAGTCTGCACTGACAAAGATCACTGATTAATTAATTCAGCGCAATTACACAAGCGGCTTAGCTAAGCAACTTATTACACCAATGAAATGAGAGTAGCTAAAACAACACTTTGACAAGTCACCGACCACTCTTGTTGGAAGAGTTCATTTTACTTAAGGGATAAGGGTACAAGTGTGATGTGCACTCATCCATATATTGGTTTTCATAGTAGTACGTAGGCGATATGAGGTGTAAGCCAGATGAGGACTGGCCGACCAGATACGTAGACACCCAATTAAGTCGACTGCGACCACTTTAAACCTGAGTCAGTTAATTCAACACTGTAATGAGACATTCTACCATGAATTTCGGAATTTTCTCGATTATGATTGGTCAATCAAAGGCTATTAAATCACAATAAACCCCCTCTGATTGAAACAGCTGGTTTGACGGCCGCATCACCGCGGAAACTAATATTCATACAATAGTACTATTTTCAGTCATTGTCGGTAGGCATATTCAAATAATTATATCTACAATTACAGGTTACAAAATGCACATATGCGGTTTCTACAATATTCAAAGGATGGGTGGCAATACATTCCGTGCAGAAAACACGATAGAATTCTACAAAGGGAATGTATTTACGTTTTGGAGACAACAGAGAGCTTGGATTTTTGGCGCTTTTTTTATACCACTGTGACGTCATATCTTTTGCGTCACAATGAGCGGTATGACGTCATAATGGTGACCCGCGATGTAGAGCGAAAGCCTTGCAAATCTTGCTTTGTTTTCTTTAGGGATGCCCACCTCACGTTAGCTTACCAAGTTGCCGTGGTTATATTCTTTCAATGTTTGTCATATGTTCGAGTGAAGCATTATGGTGTAAACAAACTGCTTAGGAATATACAGCGCCATATTTTGTTCGGTGATTCCGTAATTCAGATCGATAACTCACTCAAAACACTGGACTCAACCCATGCCGCTTCACTCAGTTTATTTGCTAACACCAAAGAGTTCGCGTTTTATATAGTCATGGTAGAATGGAGATAAACATACTGTGTTTTCAATGTAGAGCTTGGTTACCTGTAGATTTAACAGCACTAAATTTAACATTTGAAACCTCACGCTGCTCGTTCGGTTCCAAATATAATTTAGCGCGGTTAAATCTACAGGTAACCTAATATCAAACTAGTCTAACCGACAAAAGATTCAACCACTTTGCCTGAGCAAGGAAAAACTGGAAACCCTAGTTACTATGTAGCTAGACAATCTCAGGAAGGTTGGTAATCCACGGACTACTAGGAAAACGTGAGTATTGGAAACGCTAGTTACTAAGTTTAGCTAGATACCACCAGAGGAAATAGTACTAGTTCAAAAGTACCTGGTAATCACTTACTAACTAAACCTGAGTTTCACGTGACCACCCAGTAGCGAGACAATCGTAAACGATTCATATATTAACGAATCCTGGGGGTAAAGACAAAAGATCTTACCCCCAGAGGATCATACTTTCCAAAGATGGGCATTTCATAGAATAAACGTTAGTCTTGCACTTCATAGACGTATATTATTTTGATAAAACCTAGAAACATAATGAGGGCGAGTATTGAATTCGAACCCATCATAGGTTTCTGAGCGCCTACGAGACTCAACTCTGCACAGCTAATTGCCGCGCCTGAGACGTGTTCCCTATTTACAACTACAGCGTATTCTTCATCCTTGATCATAAATACCTCCCAGTCATCGAATTGTATTATAAAGTTTGTTTGATTTTTTTGCAGATGACCTTTTTATCCATTAAAATGCATCGATCATGAAATAAAACAAACAAAATGACAAAACGGCTTTGTTTTAACTAAAAGGTCAATTATTGTGCCCATGGATGATACAGAGATACTGGAGACCGAGTTTCGATTCTAATAATGCATATATTAGCGAAGCTCAATGTTCTTAAGCCTCCCGCAATGTGGTTTCAAGGTTGCAGATACCGGCGATAACGTTTGCTTTTATGTGTGTTCAATTGTTGTAATGCCAAGGTGAGGTGAAATGGAGTTTAACGTCGAATCCAAGATTATTGCACTTATATAGCGACGTGCGTACGTGTGTGTGTTTGTGTGGCTGCTTGTACTAGTCCGGACTGATGCCGATTTATAGTGCTAGCTCACTGAGATACCACGCCGCAGTTTAACATGAATACCCCACTCAGACACAGTATACTGACTCCGAGCCGACCAGTCCTTGTTTTAGCCCCTTAATGTATGCCGAGAGCCATACAGGGTAACAACAAGTACCATCTTTTAACGTCTTTTGGTATGATGCGGCCGGGGATCGAACCCCTTTTAATGCCAAGAAAGTGCTTTAGTGTTGGTTAACGGCTCCCTGAAAAGTATTTCAGTTATATCACGTTAAAACCAATAATGTTATTGACATTCAAGTCCTCATTTAACCTTACTTAAACCATTACAGCACCTTTCATGCGTTTTAACCCAGACATGAACTTATTGTCCATTTAATAGAACAGTGCTGACACACTGACATAGAAGCTATTTTCATTGGAAATGCCAACTAAATGTTCGAAAAAAATGGGAATTTTGTGTTTAATTCAGTGGGTTATTGTATGCATTGAAATTACATGTGATTTGTTGAAAGAAGCGAATAGACAAAGAAAATGAAATCTGTCTGATCAGGTCTGCGTTGAATCATAATACATGGAGGTCCATCAACATGGACGGGTATTATTTAGATGACTGATAATTTTGCTCGAGTTGGTACGATGTGAAGTGCATCCTTGCCTTGGCACTTGCTTTTCATAACCTAGGTACTCCAACGAGTAAGGTGAAGGTATACTAGTTCACACGGCTACCTCACTTTTTAACCACCCCATGCCTTCCATTAAGATGTACCACTTCCCAGTCCTACCCCAGTAATAATAATCAGTCCCAGATATAATACATATAAGTGTGGGAATTTGTCTGTGTAATTTTCTCACATTACAAAAGCCGTTTGGCATGTTTGTAGCTAGCGACATGTATGGGTCATTGTTTCTTTTCTGAAGGAAAACATTAATGTCATAAGCTTGACACATGTGAGAAGGGTTAGGTCAGAAATAAATTTATTGTGTATTATTGCAATTTAATCATTTTGGGAAAAGAGCTACCTCCTGAAAATGTCATTATATTTGGCCTTTGTGGGATGGAGTAAATGGGTCACGAGACACGGAGAGTTTGCATATAAAATGTATTCATAGAAAGTAACCACTTCATTCTACAGTCTGAAGTTTTGATCGTCTTTTCGAGGATTTGACAAATTCAAGGTAAGCTGTTGACACTTACGTTTTAAGGAACGGACGCTATGCTTTTTAATTGAATTGAATTAACTTTATTAACTGCTGCTCTCACCATGCCGGGCATACGATCCTAGTTTAACCTACGTTCTTGCCACAC
The DNA here is from genome assembly GCF_022045235.1 of Haliotis cracherodii. Lineage (NCBI taxonomy): Eukaryota > Metazoa > Mollusca > Gastropoda > Lepetellida > Haliotidae > Haliotis > Haliotis cracherodii. The sequence continues at coordinate 9,076,668 of NW_027266279.1, read as the reverse complement.
CGAGAGACGCAACCCGACACAGCAACTTGCCCGGCCTGAGACTACCAGGCCACCCGTGTCCGCAATAGTGTTGTCTTGGGACGTTAGGAGCCATTCACTTCATGTGTAGAGAAACATTCAATTGTATGATATTCGAAGACTACAATCAAACATAAACATGATATGCTTTCTATCTGCAGGTTGTTGACTTGGGACGTTAGGAGCCATTCACTTCATGTGTAGAGAAACATTCAATTGTATGATATTCGAAGACTACAATCAAACATTAACATGATATGCTTTCTATCTGCAGGTTGTTGTCTTGGGACGTTAGGAGCCATTCACTTCATGTGTAGAGAAACATTCAATTGTATGATATTCGAAGACTACAATCAAACATAAACATGATATGCTTTCTATCTGCAGATTGAAATGATGAGGATTGTGTACCTGACGCTTCTGCTGCTGGGCGTGGTGATAGCGTCGTATACGGAGGACTCAGGTACGTTGATGATGTAGCTGTGATTACTGAGGCAAATTGACATAGGACACAAACACATCATACATGTCAGCAAACGAACGACGGCATCCGTCAGAAACACATGCAAAGGCAAGTATTCATCCGAACAAACACGGGAACATGTGGTACAAGTCTTAATAGGCAATTGCATCAGACGCAGATGCGCCAAATGTGGAAATTTCCTTTCCTACTCCTGTCTACAAACAAACATTTTCAAAGCTTTACTACCGACCTGAATACTGTAACCTTGATCAAATAACATTTGAGCAAGCGTCGTATGGCGCGCTTTGAAAAACTTCGAAGAAAAATTTGATCGAGTTTATCTGAAAAGCTTAACTGGCGAAATCCCCAAATGTAGGAGCTACTGGAATACCGCTCGACATTAATGGGAGGACAGTCGATTATTCAAAATAACTTATTAATATATTGTTGTAGGAGCGAACATGCTGGCCAAGATCTATCAGCGGCAGGAGAAGATGCTGAAGCAGGTGAATATCCTGCAAAAAACAGGTAAACTCATTTACACGTTATCGTTGAATGACTTTGTAGAACTCTGGTTTGCCTACTTGAATGACTAGACTGCACAGTTCCACCAGAACTGTCAAAGGTCAAACAAAGTTTTGACACTTAGATGAATATAAACGACAAAACCTTTCCATAATCATAAGAAATCTACAATTGTTGGTAGGTGGCACCAAATTCCTGTCATTGAACGAACGTGTAAACTTTGCGATATGAGTTATGTTGCTGATGAATTCCATTTTATTTTTCTTTGTGATTTTTTAAACGGAAAATATATGTTCCAAATTCATTTGCTAAATACCAAAATATGTTTAAACTTGAAGAAATGTTTAAATGTTTTAAAGAGTGTAATAAACACTTGCCGTAACAGGTGACTGTGCTTGTCGAGTGGTCAGGCTCGCTGACATGGCTGATGCATGTCATAGATTCCAATTGCATGGATGACATAAATCACTGGATTGTCTGGTCCACACTCGATTATTTACAGACCGCCGTCATATAGCCGGAATATTGCTGAGTGCGGCGTAAAACAACAAACCAACCAACCAACCATGTAAACCATCCCGCCATCTCGTGTTTATACTGTTTGTAAATGTGTACCCCATATGCCAAGTATCCCGACCTTAATGTAAAAAAGTTCCTAAAAACAAAGTTCTGCTCCTAATTTGAATAAAGAAGTTGATAATCCATATGTCGTATCCGTACGTGGCACTCCAATTCTACATGCTCTCAAAGAAGTATCAAAGATTACTTTGGGGGCCAACCTGGGATGTGAACCCATCACCCTGCGTTCTAGTCATCTAAAGGAGTCCAATCAAGTCTCTCCGTATTTTCATAGATACTCCAGTACATGACGGAATTGTCAAAGTGTCCTTATCCTGGGCCAGTCATTCCATTGGACTACAAACGGTTCCTAAAATCGTCCTTAATATTTCGGGCACTCACAAAGAAGCGAACAAAATACTATCAACACAATAATATAAAACTTGTATCACCATCTCGTAGACACGGGGCTCGAGTGTCTTATGAGTGGGTGAGTTGGGTTTAACGCCGTTTTGAAAAGTATTACAGTTATATCTCCACTTGACAGCTTACTGTGGGAGGAAAGCCCCACGTGATGTGGATCTCGGACGTTTGCAATTTTAGTGAAACTTGTAAGAACGGGTATGGTGCTGACAAATCTAAAAGCATAATCGGGGCGAACCGGGATTCGAACCCACGATCATAGGTTTCTGGAGTGCCCAAGGAACTTGCCACAGAAGTGCAAATGTTCCATGAATATCAGTAATGACAGCAAGGTTGCAAAATAAATGCAGTTTTGAAAATAACGTTGTGCATTATGATACTTCACAGTGTCAAAGGTATCGAAAGTCAAAGCGAAGGTGAGTGGGACGAAGAAGACGCAGAAGCGGAAGAGGCACGAAGGACGGGGGGATGAGAAAAAGAAGGAATCAGACGACTTCGACTACGACTATGGCGATATGTTTCGCCATGGACCGAGAAGTAAAGGCCGCGGTGGGTTTCTCGTAAACTTTACTTTTGGACAGACGGATTGATTATCATCTGGCTTGGAGGGGGTGGGGGTGGGTTGTGTGTGTGTGGGTGGGTGGGGGTGGGGGGTGGTTTGGGGGGTGGGTGTATGTTAGATACATCTAACAGGTAATTAATGATTACATTTATAGCCCTAAAACGCAATTTCAAATAGGATACGTTGAGAGAGTCAGTCGAAATGTACAGCAGTCCGTGGAGAAAGGTACCTCTTTAAACCCTCACATTTGAGGCTTCAACATAGGCATTTGAAATCCGCACCAATGTTATTTTTTATACAAATATAATAAAGAGTTCAAGCAGCAGATCTAACAACCTGTAATATTATAAAAAAAGTGTCATTCGTTTTCTGCATGACAATACTATAAATACAAGCGACCAATTAAGAAATCTCTACCTTAGCAGAATCCATTGTACAGTTCCGACACATTTATGTTTATGAATCCCTATCAAATATACCAGATGTTCGCCGAGAAAAGGTAAGCATATCCTTCCCCACCGGTGGCACCCGTCACAAACACACGCAAAGGAAAGTTAATTGTTCACCTGAAAAAAACATGGGGACGTATGGTACAAGTCGAAATAGGGATTTGCATCGGACGTAATATTAATGTTTTGTAAAATATTACCCTCATTGTAATGCAATGTGAGTCAGATTAAGCATTGCAAATAATTTGGAGTGAGTGAGTATGGTTTTACGCTGTTTTTAGCAACATTCCAGCAATATCACGGCGGGGAAACCAGAAATGGGCTTCACGCATTGTACCCATGTCGGGAATCGAACTGGGGTCTTCGGCGTGACGAGCGAACGCTTTAACCACTAGGCTACCCGACCGCCCCCAAACAGTTTGGAAAGCTAAGGGGACTGACAATGGGTTGTTAAGCGTTGCTGCTGTCATGAATCACGGACGTTTCACTTTGTGAGTTTGTTTGTCTGTAAACTTTGTCTGTTTGTTTGATTGTTTGTTTGTTTTACACCGCACTCAGCAATATTCAATCTATGTGACGGCGGTCTGTAATACGATGACATGCATCAACCATGTCAGCGAGCCTGACCACCCGATCCCATTAGACGCCTCTTACGAGAAGCATAGGTTGCTGAAGACCAATCCTAACCCGGATATTTACGGATAGGGGTTTCAGATGCTAATTGCTTATCCAGTTAAAGTGAGTGAGTGAGTGAGTGAGTGAGTATGGTTTTACGCCGCTTTTAGCAATATCCAAGCATTATCACGGCGGGGGACACCAGAAATGGGCTTCACACAATGTACCCATGTCGGGAATCGAACCCGGGTCTTCGTCGTGACAAGCGAACGCTTTAACCACTAGGCTACCCGACCGCCCCTTATCCAGTTAAAAGGAATGGAGGTATTTACCATACAGGGCAATAGAAAATGTACGCTTGAAAATTGGATGTGGAAACATCTGACTTGGCTGATGCAGTCTGAGATACTCGTGATCATTGATATAAGCATGCATTATCGCCTCTGCTTCAAATGCATCACCATCAAATAACCACTTCTTGTTTGTTTGTTTGTTTGTTTCATTTTTATCCACCATCAAACATGAGTGTGTACTTTTTTATCCGGCAGATATCCGAGCATGTGCACAATTCATGTTGTTATTTTGCAGACATCGCATCCAGTGGCCCTCCCCAGCGTTCGTATAATTCCTTTCATTCTTTCTTAGTGTCTTGTGTATCAGATCGTGAGGATACAGTGAGTGAGTGAGTTTGGTTTTACGCCGCTTTTAGCAATATTCCAGCAATATCACGACGGGGGACACCAGAAATGGGCTTCACATATTGTACCCATGTCGGGAATCGAACGCGGGTCTTCAGCGTGACGAGCGAACGCTTTAACCACTAGGCTACCCGACCGCCCCGTGAGGATACAGAAAAGAATAGCCAGTTTGCGAGTCGGCTATAATACTGTATAAGCTTTGAATGAGTGATGTGATGTGTTTTAGTGGGCAAACTGACCTGTTTGAAGCGCTCGTTCTATGTTAAACAGTGTGAGTTGTCACGCCGTTCGTAAAAGTATTTTTTAGATGAATGTTCAAAACACGCCTAAAGTTGTAAAAAAGATTAAATTAAGGATGTGGGAGGAAAGCCCGAAGTTTTGCAGATCTCAGACGTTTACCACTTTGGTGAAACACAAGAGCACGGGTATGGTGCTGACAAACCCACGATCATTCTTTCTGGCGTGCCCTGGGGAAATCACCTGTGCCAAAGATGAATGGGTCACCCGTGACCCCGGGTGTCTCGGAACCCATACCATCAATGTCAGAAACTTATACATGTTGTACTTACACTTACACTACCACACATTCGACATAAGAAGGTTCCTTAGACAGTTTCTTGTTCACTTTTTAGCTGGCTTCAGGATATCTTTCGGATAGGGTGAGCATGGAAAATTTAATAAAAAGTTTCGCTTTTGACATATGTCGTTTCTTTCTCCTTTCCGTCTATTTACCATCTCCATTGTGTATCTACCATCTTCATTGTGTATCTACCATCTTCATTGTGTATCTACCATCTACATTGTGTATCTACCATCTACATTGTGTATCTACCATCTACATTGTGTATCTACCATCTTCATTGTGTATCTACCATCTACATTGTGTATCTACCATCTACATTGTGTATCTACCATCTTCATTGTTATCTACCATCTACATTGTGTATCTACCATCTACATTGTGTATCTACCATCTACATTGTTATCTACCATCTACATTGTGTATCTACCATCTACATTGTGTATCTACCATCTACATTGTTATCTACCATCTACATTGTTATCTACCATCTACAATGTGTATCTACCATCTACATTGTGTATCTACCATCTACATTGTGTATCTACCATCTACATTGTGTATCTACCATCAACATTGTGTATCTACCATCTACATTGTGTATCTACCGTCTACATTGTGTATCTACCATCTACATTGTGTATCTACCATCAACATTGTGTATCTACCATCTACATTGTGTATCTACCATCTACATTGTGTATCTACCATCTACATTGTGTATCTACCATCTTCATTGTGTATCTACCATCTACATTGTGTATCTACCATCTACATTGTGTATCTACCATCTTCATTGTGTATCTACCATCTACATTGGAATCTCCCATCTACATTGTGTATCCAGTCATCATTGTGCATCATTTACATTGTGTATCTACCATCTACATCTACATCTACCATCTACATTGTGTATATACCTTCTACATTGTACATCTACCATCTGTATTGTCCGTCCATAATCTGTATTGTCTATCTCTCCACCTGTATTGTCTGTCCGCACAATTTGATTGTTATCTACCATCTGTATTGTGTCTCTCATCTACATTGTGTATCTACCATCTGTATTGTCCCTCCATAATCTGCATTGTCCCTCCATAATCTGTATTGTCCCTCCATAATCTGTATTGTCCATCTCTCCACCTGTATTGTCTGTCCGCACAATTTGATTGTGTATCTACCATCTGTATTGTGTCTCTCATCTACATTGTGTATCTACCATCTGTATTATCTGTCCACCATCTGTATTGTCCCTCCATAATCTGTATTGTCTAACCCTCCACCTGTATTGTCTGTCCGCACAATTTGATTGTTATCTACCATCTGTATTGTGTCTACCATCCACATTGTGTATCTACCATCTACATTGTGTATCTACCATCCGTATTGTCCGTCCATAATCTGTATTGTCCATCTCTCCACCTGTATTGTCTGTCCGCACAATTTGATTGTTATCTACCATCTGTATTGTGTCTCTCATCTACACTGTGTATCTACCATCTGTATTGTCCCTCCATAATCTGTATTGTCTATCTCTCCACCTGTATTGTCTGTCCGCACAATTTGATTGTTATCTACCATCTGTATTGTGTCTACCATCTACATTGTGTATCTACCATCTACATTGTGTATCTACCATCTGTATTGTCCCTCCATAATCTGTATTGTCCATCTCTCCACCTGTATTGTCTGTCCGCACAATTTGATTGTTATCTACCATCTGTATTGTGTCTCTCATCTACATTGTGTATCTACCATCTACATTGTGTATCTACCATCTGTATTGTCTGTCCACCATCTGTATTGTCCGTCCATAATCTGCATTGTCTATCCCTCCACCTGTATTGTCTGTCCGCACAATTTGATTGTTATCTACCATCTGTATTGTGTCTACCATCTACATTATGTATCTACCATCTACATTGTGTATCTACCATCTGTATTGTCCCTCCATAATCTGCATTGTCCCTCCATAATCTGTATTGTCCCTCCATAATCTGTATTGTCCATCTCTCCACCTGTATTGTCTGTCCGCACAATTTGATTGTGTATCTACCATCTGTATTGTGTCTCTCATCTACATTGTGTATCTACCATCTGTATTATCTGTCCACCATCTGTATTGTCCCTCCATAATCTGTATTGTCTAACCCTCCACCTGTATTGTCTGTCCGCACAATTTGATTGTTATCTACCATCTGTATTGTGTCTACCATCCACATTGTGTATCTACCATCTACATTGTGTATCTACCATCCGTATTGTCCGTCCATAATCTGTATTGTCCATCTCTCCACCTGTATTGTCTGTCCGCACAATTTGATTGTTATCTACCATCTGTATTGTGTCTCTCATCTACACTGTGTATCTACCATCTGTATTGTCCCTCCATAATCTGTATTGTCTATCTCTCCACCTGTATTGTCTGTCCGCACAATTTGATTGTTATCTACCATCTGTATTGTGTCTACCATCTACATTGTGTATCTACCATCTACATTGTGTATCTACCATCTGTATTGTCCCTCCATAATCTGTATTGTCCATCTCTCCACCTGTATTGTCTGTCCGCACAATTTGATTGTTATCTACCATCTGTATTGTGTCTCTCATCTACATTGTGTATCTACCATCTACATTGTGTATCTACCATCTGTATTGTCTGTCCACCATCTGTATTGTCCGTCCATAATCTGCATTGTCTATCCCTCCACCTGTATTGTCTGTCCGCACAATTTGATTGTTATCTACCATCTGTATTGTGTCTACCATCTACATTATGTATCTACCATCTACATTGTGTATCTACCATCTGTATTGTCTGTCCACCATCCGTATTGTCCCTCCATAATCTGTATTGTCCATCTCTCCACCTGTATTGTCTGTCCGCACAATTTGATTGTGTATCTACTCGTTGCATTATCTCTAGTCCACCTCTATATTTTTATTACTGAAATAAATAGTTGTTTCTTCTTATATAGTTAGGTTTTATATCCACTTTTCGTTGCTTTATATCTGAAGGCCTTGAAGCTTTTACATTAGATGTTAAAATATCTTGCTGCGATATCCTTCTTATATGAAATATCTAGGATGCACTTGTTTTATATTTACAAATTACACGTGAATATTAAACAGCAGATAAGTGTCACTACAATAACAATTAACACTTGTCTTACAGTACCGAGACGTCTCCCCGACTGGCGCGCGGCCTGACTGTGAAATTATGACCAATGCAGAGTGAAAATACAGATGCCAATGACAGCACTTAATTTCTCAAAATAAAGATCTGTTCGCAAATTTTCAAATTGTTATATATTTATGTTCTTATCTGGAAAAAAATATGTTGCAGCCGTTACCTGTTAACTTAGTAGTTCACCAGAAATGGGAAAATGTGTCAATTCTTGTGGTTAGAGCTTCACATTTGGGTTTAACGTGTGTGTGTGTGTGTGTGTGTGTGTGTGTGTGTGTGTGTGTGTGTGTGGCTGCATGTACCCGTCCGCTTTTATAGTGCTAGCCCACTGAGATTCTATGTTGCAGTTTAACAAGGACACCCCAATCTCACATAGTATACTGACTCCGAGGCAACCAGTCTTTGTTTTGGCCTCTTATTGCCAGGCGCCAGGGTTACAACAAGTACCATCTTTAGCGTCTTTTGGTATGCCCCCGGCCTGGGAGTGAACCCCGGACCTTTCGCGCTCCGGGCGGACGCTCTAACACATGACCACTTTGGTGGCGGTGGTGGTGGTGTGCGTGTGTTTTTATCCTTTGTTTTATACTCGTTTCAATAAAAATAGTACGTGTTTGTGCATATTATTAGTTGCAAAATTGCAGTTGTTTATTCTGTAATACGGTATCAAATATTGGTTTTAAAAAGACAATAACAAATAGAACAGGTTAAATAATACCTTATAAATATTATCATAATTAGTAAATACTTTGTACACTCACTCAGCAATATTCCAGCTCTTAGGTCTGGACCAGACAATCAAGTGATTGACATCATGAGCATCGATCAACGTATTTGGGATACAATAGCATGCATCAAAGTCAGCGGACCCGACCACCCGATCCCGTTAGTCGCCTCTCAGGACAACCATGGAAAGTACATAATTAAATAAGTTGACACACGGCAATAGAAGCAGGAAAAAAAAGAAACAATAGAAAGTTAAAATGAAGCATCGAGATTATATATGCAAAAACAATATGCAAACTACAAAATACCAGAAGTAAATACAGTGATATGTTTACCCCTGGGCTGATAAATGAAAACTGTCACTGTTCCTCCAACGAAGGTGTATGTTTAGTTTAGCGGACTTTTGACGCCTGGTTCATGTTTCACTACTGGGGCCATGACGGAACAACGGGGTAGCTGAAGAGTTCACTCATTACATTGTTCAATTCCCCACATTGGTACGTCTGTGAAAACTGGTTCGCTGTTGCTGACGTTGGTTGGTTGGTTTGTTGTGTAACGCCGCACTCAGCAATATTCCAGCTATATGACGGCGGTCTGAAAATAATCGAGTCTTTGCCAGAAAATCCAATGAATGACATCATGAGCATCGAGCCACGTAATTGGGATCAATGACATTCATCAACCAAGTCAGAGAGTCTGACCACCGTAAAACTCAACTCAACACCTTACTTATAATTCACAAGCGTCTGATTTATTTTTGAATTCCATTTGGCCCAACTGAAAATTTAAAATCAGAAAATAAACATTTTAGTGTTTTCTTTTGATTCTTGTTTAAAGTTGAAAGAAAATAGGTTCGGGTTTCTGATCAAATGGTTTGTTCTATTCGATATATCTGGAGTATTGGTCTAGGAATATATGTTTGAGTTGGCTAGGTTTAAAAATGTTGACCATACAATCAACGAAATCAGCGTCTGTAAATGCGTGAGAAACATGGCTTTCATCTTTGACATCAATCACAATCGTTTTTCATAAACAACACACACAAGGCATACTTCGACCCATGTATCTAGACCTGACACTGTGAGCAATCAAAGATGTTGAAGGTTAGTCTCACCATAAAACTTTTATTTATCATCTTCTACCATGTTCAATATGTAGTGCTCTCATGTCATCTTTCATAAGCATCACGCAGTTCTTTGGCGAGCCAAACATGTTCCAAATTCAAAGACCTTTGACTGTCGCTTCTTTGTGAAAGTCACTCCCTCTCACATTGAAATCATCGCCAACACTACATTCCTTATAGTCTGGGTTATAAAATGTATCTCTTCCAAGGCTATTCTCATTGACGCTGCTGTTCTGGTCGATAAGCGCGTCTTGAGCAAACTGCGATGTCCAGTCCTGTAGGTTGTGTGTGCTTTGAGCATGCCTCTGTCTGGGAATATAGCGTGATATCGATGGCCTTATTGTCATTTTTTAAAAATATAGTCTTGCTTCCTGTGACATTTATCAACACAGGCTTGGTAGGGAGGAGGGATATATGTTCATTTTTACTTACTTCGTCACACATTTATAAAGAATTTGACCTCGTTTGGCAACGATCTGCGCGTGTTAGAATCTTGCGCAGAAACGCTACGGCCACTAGACCATGACAGGGTCATCAGAAAGAAAGAATTCGTAATAATTTAGCAAACCTTATCAGTCCATTTTGAAAATGCAATTATCCCTCGTGGGCATTCTGGGTTTGAATATTGGTCTCCAGCCACATAGCTGGTCGTAAGAGGCGACCGAGTGGTTCGGGTACTCGGGTGACTTGGTTGATAGCATGTCCCTGGTCCCCGATGGCGTGGGTCGTTGCTAACAATATCGATCACTGGATTGCCTGGCCCAAACGTATCCTTTTCAGGCCACCATTTTTAGCTGGAATATTGCCAAGTGTGGCGTTAACATCAAACGAAAAAACAAACAATGCAATAGTAAAGCTACACGATGGCGGCTTTGAAAGAACCTAATCTGGACCAGCCTCTGGTTGATAACATGAAAAACCATCCACGTCACAAATTGTATCCAACCGATCCCCGGGTTAGTGTAAAATCATGATGTACTTGAGAATATTCATTGCAGGGTAGAACATCATTAACTCACTGATGCCGGACTTAAGTTGTGGTACTAGTCTCTCCTGTACATTAACATGAAATAATCCCATCTTCGTCATCATGTTCTGTCTGAGTGTTGCAGTGCTCTTGCTTGACCCTCTGAGCGGGAAAACGTATTAACCCCCTGGTTAACCCACTAAATCACACCGAGGACCCAAGGGTCGATCTCTCCTCTGTGAATGTAGTGGTTCCGATTCTTGCTGTTGCTGTTATGGTATTGGACAGGTTGACAGAAAAACTGAGTTTATGGAGTGTCGAACTGTAGACAAACACCAATTCATTCAGTGCCACACTGTAGACTCTCTGGTAAATCGCTAATCTGATAACGGACACGGTATAATATAAGCTTGAAGTTCAGATGTTCTGTAAAATAAGCTGTGAGTTGATTTGTTCGGTATAATGAGATATAACTTGAGATGTTCCGCATAAAACGCTATAGGTTGAGATGTACGGTTTAATAATCTATTAGTTTAGATGTAGGTATAATAATCTTTACTTTGAGATGTTTGGTTTAAAAAGCTATATCTTGGAATGGCTTGCCCTCATTTCGCCTACACCTCATTTCGCCTACTCCTCATTTCGCCTACAATAATTCAAATGCTTAATTGCCTCACCCCTATTATATGAATGGGCATTGTCCATCTCAGGCTGTTAACTAATCCAAGCTCTAATCTAATCCAAGTTCAAAATGAAGTTTTTACAACCTATGATGAAGAAGTAGCTGCGACTGACCCTTCCTTTGCAATTGTTCAAGCTTCCCTGTACAGAAACAGAGCCAAGTCTATTCCACAAGTTCCAGAAACCAGAGCAGCAGTCAACTTGGAAGGAACGTGGACACAGACAGAAGATGGAAGAGACTTTCTGTGCATCAATGACGGGGAAGACGACAGACTACTGGTGTTTGCTACCACTGAGATGTTAGAAATCATGAGTGACTCTGACAGTTTGTTTATGGATGGTACTTTTTTTTTTGTCCTAGCTTGTGGCTCCAAGTGTATATTATTCATTGTTTTGTAAATGGTATAAATGTAATTTATGGTATAATAAGCTATATGTAATAAATATTTATCTAAAATCATTTCTTTCACAAACCCTACAATTTTACATACTGTCGCGAAGACAAACAAAAATAAACATTTTTTTCCACAACTTAAATACTGATGCCCTAACACTGAAGAAATACTGTAAAATAAATACAAGCTCAAAGGTTTTTCTTACAATTGAATGTACTTCTTTTATATATGAAAAAAACTGTATCGTGAGTCACGTGATATAAAAAACTCTTTCCTGGTGGCGTTATGTTCAAGTTGTTCTGTGTCGCAGCACCACCGTAGTAGCAAATAATCAGCACAGAAGCGAGTCTTGGCTTGCCGTAGGTATTGTGGCCACTACGAAAGAGTACGAATGAACAAGACGCCGGCACGACAATTTAACGACTCTCATACGATGCTGCTGTGGTGGACCACGGTTTTTCCCCACAACTACGGTAGAGCAAGATTTTTTTGATTTTTTTCAACAAAAAAAATAAATTTTGCTTGTCCACGGTGGCATCAGTGAGTGTGAGTGAGTGAGTATGGTTTTACGCCGCTTTTAGCAATATTACAGCAATATCAAGGCGGGGGACACCAGAAATTGGCTTCACACATTGTACCCATATCGGGAATCGAACCCGTGACGAGCGAACGCTTTAACCATTTGGCTACCCGACTGCCCCCACGGTGGCCTCAGATGGGAAATGGGCATTAGGCGTTCATAGGCGGATCCCCCTTTTGAAAACCAAATTGAGTACGTTGTAGGCAGTAAGATTATCTAGAGAGAGAGGGGCGGTCGGGTAGCCTAGTGGTTAAAGCGTTCGCTCGTCTTGTTCGAATCCCGTCATGGGTACATGCGTGAAGCCAATTTCTGGTGTCCCCCGCCGTGATATTGCTGTAATATTGATAAAAGCGGCGTAAAACCAAACGCACGCACTCACTCACTCTAGAGAGAGGATTTTGATATTAAAATTGCTGGATCCGCCCTTGCCTTCCGTCACGTTGTAGACGACAGTCCCAATCTGATCACAAATACGAGATAAAAGCAAGTTTACGTGCTTCAATGGATAATGGATTATCATAAAATTGGCCTAGGGCGAATTGACGACCTTCCGCTGAAGTGTAAAGATCAAGCATGACCCCCTACCAACGAATGGAGTGTTCTATCTCTGAAAGTAATTTTTTAAAGCTGATCTTTCATCTGACGACCGATCATAAGGTTTATATTTCATGATCCCCTGATTTTGGAGAGTATACGATAAATTGAACAGCACATTGTGGTTATAAGATTAAGTGTTTGCCCATCTCACGGCGTGGTTGGAATTTCTATATATAATATATATAAATTTTAACCACACAACGCGTTGAGATGAACAGTCTATTTTATTGCCACTTTTTATTAAATATAAAACGTCAAAGCTAGAGTATAGCCGGTCTCGATTATCTGCCGAAACAGATTCCACTGAGCGTAAAAGGCAAAATAACGGTGAAAATTATATGAATGGATCACTGAAAATCAGTGATGACACAATGTGTTCGCGAAAAGGGTAAGCGTGTCCTGCCCTTCCGGTAGAACCCGCGACTCACATTGCATAAATACGTATGTGTTTGTTGCCTGAAATGGGAACCAGTAATAAACAACCTGAATTAGCTAAAGAGTGTTTGTTCAATTCCCCATAGATACCCATCCTTGAATACTTACTTGTGCCTTAACATGGTTTATATTTCTGATTACTGCTCTGGGCAAAAAAATTCATGAGGCTTCTTTATTGATTTATTAATGCAATTTAGGGTAGGGTGGCTGGAGTAATCGACGATTTTCATTGTTCCATTCAAATATTTTCACAACTAATATATGCTGCCTTTTATACCCAATGGAAACTATTTCAGCCGATAATCGAGACTGGTTATTCTCTGTCGTTGACGTTTTAGATTATGAGCACCAAAGAGGTCCGAATGTCGTCAGAGGCGACTAAAACGGATCTGGTGACAAGTCTTTGTGAATAAATGCGTTTAATCACGCCCGGTTTTCGTTATACATGTGCAATATTACGTCCTGTGGTGCAAATCCACTCACTCTTTATGCCAACTTGTACTTGTAGAGTTAACCATACACATTCTGACTGAAGAAATATTATACTTTCAATGTGATTGACACCTCAAATGTTGTTTTTTTTGTTTTTTGTTTTTATTATTCCACTTTTTTGTCGTACAGCATTTCATACATATTAATGTTCATACAGCGATTTTTAAAACAACAACAGAATCATAGATCATGGGGGCATATGAACTCAGAAAATTCAGTATTTTAGTTGATATGGTTACATAAATAGTTTGTGGCAACTGGACCAAAACTTCACAAACTTGTTGCAGTTACAGTTAGAGTAAGCTATCGCTTTAGTTATAAAGTAGTAATTTGCCAACTCTCTCTAGATCAACTCGAAAGACATTTTTTTCTTTTTAAGATAAAATTTGAATATAGTATCCTTAACGACAAGGCATATATCATTTAATGGATCATTTCCTTTAAATGGAAAACCCAGTAAAACGTTTTCTTTGGTGAAATTGATATGAATTTCCGACTTATTATTTATCCATCTTTCAAGTTCGGCCCAGAGAGAGCTAGCGTTTTCACAATTCCACAGTACATGAGAAATGTCAGCAATAATGTTGTTCGAGGGTAAGAACTTTTCTGTGTAAACTTCTCAGATTACAAACGTCTTTTGACAGGTCTGTAGCTAGCGTTATGTAAGGGTCATTGTTTCTTTTCTGAAGGAAAACATTAATGTCATAAGCTTGACACACGTGAGAAGGGTTAGGTCAGAAATAAATTTATTGTGTATTATTGCAATTTAATCATTTTTGAAAAAGAGCTACCTCCTGAAAATGTCATTATATTTTACATTTGAGGTATGGAGTACATGGGTCACGAGACGCGTGTGGTTACTGTTTTTGCAATAAATTTCGCATTTTTTAAGATATCAGTTTATGTTCCTAAAACATAATCAGAATTAATGAGAGATTGTTCTTAATATTGAATACAAGTATATATTTCTGAAAAAAATATATTATCAAAAAGAATGTTGGTGAAAGTAGAAAGTAGGATGTGATTTTCAATTACAAAAAATCAAATAACGTTTAAACTGAGATTTTTAAGTGCCTAAATAAAAGTAGATATCACCCACTTTTCTTTCGCTCCTTTTTCGTATCCTCGAATCAAATTGGATCTATTTATTTAATCGTCATTCCAAACAGTAAATGAATAAAAATATGAATATTTCCAAACAGATCTTTATTATGATTAAATGAGTGCAGTCCTACAGTAATTTCTGTATTGTCTAATTGTCTTCCTTATCCTTGCCACGAAGATGTCACGGGCCTGAAAAATGACAAAAGTCAATTGTTACTGTAAGCTCAATTGAACATTGTTCAAATATTATTTGTAAGCCAGAACAGAGTTAAGTGAATAGTAGATACTAAAGTATGTCACAATATATACCACATTCAGTTCGTGAAAAGCCATACAACAGGTGGGTAGATGGACAACACAAACAGACAGTTGGAAAGATACACTATGCAGGTGTGAAGATGGACAACACAAACCGGGGGATAAGTATATGTTGATGTGAGTGTTGAGGTAATTACAGGTAGATGCGAGTGTTGAATGTAAGTATATGTAGATGTGTGTGTTGAAGGTAAGTACATGTAGATGTGTGTGTTGAAGGTAAGCACATGTATTGAAGGTAAACACATGTAGATGTGTGTTGAAGGTAAGTACATGTAGATGTGTGTGTTGAAGGTAAGTACATGTAGGTGTGTGTGTTGAAGGTAAGTACATGTAGATGTGTGTGTTGAAGGTAAGTACATGTAGATGTGTGTGTTGTAGGTAAGTACATGTAGATGCGAGTGTTGAAGGTAAGTACATGTAGATGTGTGTGTTGAAGGTAAGTACATGTAGTTGTGTGTGTTGAAGGTAAGTACATGTAGGTGTGTGTGTTGAAGGTAAGTACATGTAGTTGTGTGTGTTGAAGGTAAGTACATGTAGTTGTGTGTGTTGAAGGTAAGTACATGTAGTTGTGTGTGTTGAAGGTAAGTACATGTAGATGTGTGTGTTGAAGGTAAGTACATGTAGATGTGTGTGTTGAAGGTAAGTACATGTAGATTCGATTGTTGAAGGTAAGTACATGTAGATGTGTGTGTTGAAGGTAAGTACATGTAGGTGTGTGTGTTGAAGGTAAGTACATGTAGGTGTGTGTGTTGAAGGTAAGTACATGTAGATGTGTGTGTTGAAGGTAAGTACATGTAGTTGTGTGTGTTGAAGGTAAGTACATGTAGGTGTGTGTGTTGAAGGTAAGTACATGTAGTTGTGTGTGTTGAAGGTAAGTACATGTAGATGCGAGTCTTGAAGGTAAGTACATGTAGGTGTGTGTGTTGAAGGTAAGTACAGGTAGGTGTGTGTGTTGAAGGTAAGTACATGTAGGTGTGTGTGTGTTGAAGGTAAGTACATGTAGTTGTGTGTGTTGAAGGTAAGTACATGTAGATGTGTGTGTTGAAGGTAAGTACAGGTAGGTGTGTGTGTTGAAGGTAAGTACATGTAGGTGTGTGTGTTGAAGGTAAGTACAGGTAGGTGTGTGTGTTGAAGGTAAGTACATGTAGGTGTGTGTGTGTTGAAGGTAAGTACATGTAGTTGTGTGTGTTGAAGGTAAGTACATGTAGATGTGTGTTGAAGGTAAGTACATGTAGATGTGTCTGTTGAAGGTAAGTACATGTTGGTACGATTGTTGTTTATTTCTTTACGCGGACTCATGGAACATACCTGTTCTTCTATTGTCTGTCTCCTTACTCAACCCAAAAGTTGGCCAAGAAGGGAATCAACTGGAACAAAACAATAATTGTATCAACACTCATAAGAAGCTAAGTTATAACGGTTAATGTGAATATATTTTCTGGCATATAGTTAATGTGTTTCAAAACTACAAAAGAACATCCAGAGACCAATCTTATCGCTACACATCTTTTGACATATTTGGGTCTGTATAATATTTTAAGTGTAAATTTTTGGTGGGTTTCGTTATAAGATATGTGTCTAAAAAATCCTAAATGTTATTTGTACATTAAGTTCGTAAACAGCTGTGTGCATCATGTATTATATTGAGTACTATTGCTGGTACTGATGCCGATCGAGAGTGCTAGCTCACTGAGATACCATGCCACAGGTTAATATGAATACCCCACTCAGACACAGTATACTGACTCTGAGCCGACCAGTCCTTGTTTTAGCCCCTTAATGCCGAGGGACAGACAGGGTAACAACAAGTACCATCTTTTAACGTCTTTTTGTATGACGCGGTAAAATCTTCAAGAACAAATGGACCAAGGATCGTGACTTGGACATTGGATACTTACATCCAACACGCTGTCCTTTTGACCTCCACGGTTTTTCATCCATCCATGAGTCAACTGTATGTGGAACTAGAACAACATGGATAAACACATGGTTATAAAGGGTAACTCGTATAACTCAAAAGAAAAGAAATTATACCGAGTTTGTTTTTTAATGTAATGGATTTTTTTCAACGAACTGTTGTTAACTTTGATTATGTTTATTCAACCACCATTCATTCCTGCAACAGTTTGTAAAAATTGTAATCTGTGGCTAGGTTATTTTGTTCAGATATTGGTGTGTGTGTGTGAGTATGGTTTTACGCCGCTTTTAGCACTATTCCAGCAATATCACGGCGGGGCACACCAGAAATGGGCTTCACACATTGTGCCCATGTCGGGAATCGAACCCGGGTCTTCGGCGTGACGAGCGAACGCTTTAACCAATAGGCTACCCGACCGCCCCACAGATGTTGGTTGAAAGAAGATTGGGGTAAGACACGAATACACGATTTGATTGGATTATGCACAGACTCGTTAGTCAAAGCAAAATACAAACTCCGAAATTCCAGACTATGTAGTCAGTTAACTCCCTTGCCTCGGGAAAATCGTTCCATGGCCTGAAATCGCCACGAGGCCATGAGTTTTGACACAAAAGGGAAACTTACCGTCTTCGGTTTTATCCTCCTCCATCTGATGTTGCCATTTTACCGCTGTCGATTCGATATGATTATGCATTAATATGTGCAAACATAAATTGGTTCAATGAAGACAGTGGTAAGAAATGCACATGCAGCCACATGCACTCTATCATGTTTGAAATGTTAATGTGTGCTGAAAAAGGGAAATGAAATGAATTGAAATGTCTAATATACTCATAAGCAGTTGTGCGATTTCCTTTAGTCAATAAAAGTTTTAAATCAAATCATATTTTTATTAATAAAAACATGCAGATGTATTCTTTGGGGTCTGACCAAGCGCCAGTACAGTTCATTTTATGGATATAATATCGCTAGCTTTCAGTTGAAAATCAAACAGAGAGATAAATCAACTGAGAGGTAGAGGTTCTTTTGCCCCACAGGAGATAAGCGTAAGAATTTCTCTTCTTCGTTTTAGTTTGCAATTTTATACACATAATTCTATATAAAAAATTGAAGATGAAGAAGGATGGGCATATTTGGGGTCTCTACGATTAACAGACTGAAATGTTAGGATTCTTTGAAAAAAGATGTCATAAAATGTATCTTAGATAAGTGTTCAGATGACTTACAATTAGTATATTTACTATGACGAACTTTTAAATTTTATTCAAGCCCTAACATTAAATGGAGATCCATGACTAAAGTGACTAAAGTGACAAAAGTGACCATGATGAAAATGTCCTAGACATGAGAGAGCGTTTCTCTAATTGACTTCACTTCCATGTATATGTAGTTATATCCTCAACGTTTTGGTTAAAATTAATAAATATAAATTAAAAATCCTCTTTAACTGGTCTTTTTACACATATGACAATACCACCCGGAGCCATGATAAGACATTCAAAATTAAAACATAGAAAAAAAGGAAGGTTTTAGGTGACAGTCATGTAAAGCTTTTATATTTTTCGAACTACCTCCAAATTGGAATTGGACAATTCTTGTGGGTCTTTATCGTATCTGATATTTTCTAATAGACCGAGTTTCTTTTGTTTGTTGTTTGACGCCACACTCAACAATATTCCGGTGAATGAGAGCGACCTGTAAATAATCGAATGTGGAACAGACAATCCAGTGATTGATATTATGAGCAAAGGCCCATTCTGTCGGGGTAGGATGACAATCAGGCCAAAGTTGTATAAAGCCAATCAATCCATCAAGTCTATTCTCCAAACCACCAAAGGAGGTACATCGGTATATACATAAATACAGTTATACATTATACTTATCCTTCTTGCACTATATTACAGCTATATGACGGCGATCTGTAAATAATCAAGTCTGGATCAGACAATCCAGTGATTAATAACATGAGCATCGATCCACGCAATTGGGATACGATTACATGCATAAACCATATCAGCGAGTCTGACAAGCCGATCCCGCTCGTCGCCTCTTACGACAAGAATTTATATCAAGATGGCGGATGTATGCAAAATGTTCTATTTGATTTTTTTTCAATTTACTTGACAGTTGAACAATAAAACCATTACATGAACACGAGTTTACCGTCTTTGTTTAGCTTAGTAAACTTCTCCAACGCCACCTCTTGCCGCTCGTATATCTTGGTCATCATGCTGGCTCCTACAAAATAAAAGCGACAAACCCCTTTCCATATTCATAAAAAAATCGATTGTACGATTCCGACTTTATCCTGAGAATGTGTTTATGAATCACCATCAAATAGTGATGATAGCAGGTGATCGCTTAAAGGCACCGCCATAAAACCACGCAAAGGCAAGTCAATTGTTCACCTAGATAAAACACAGGAACATATGGTACAAGTCAAATCAGCAATACATTTTTGTTTTTTTACGTTTATTTACGGTTCCGATCAAAAATAGAATAACAATCTCCCAGGTTTGTTACTAAAGGTTCGTTCTCCACTATGTGTACAAATTAAACACATTTCCTACCCCAAGCATCTGTGAATACAGTTAATTACAATAGAGTCACATAACATAAGAGTTTGGTAACACCAGGGCTTCACTTTCCCAAATGAATGTCTTTATATATGTTAAAAATAAGCAAAATATACCTGTAACAAGTCAATAGTGTATTTCTTCATCTATCAGTATCTCCCAAATGTTGATTGGATCACTAAGAAACATTACTGACATCTGTTCGGTTTTCATGTCTTCAAGAACAAAGGTACTTGTCTCTAATCTGGACACACCAGAAACCTATGATTGTGGGTCCGAATCCCGGTTCGCCCCGATTATGTTTCTAGGTTTGTCAGCACAATACCCGTGCTCGTGGGTTTCACCGAAGTGGTAAACGTCTAAGAACTGCATCACTTCGGGATTTCCTCCCACATTAAGCTGACACGCCGCGATATAACTGGAACACTGTTAAAAGCGGCGTTAAACCCAACTCACTCACTCACTCACTCTAATCTGAGGCACAGATATGGATATCTTCTTTATCATGAGGCACATAACGTTTAGGTATATATGCTTACTCCTTCATCATGTGATGATGTTCCTCGTAGTTAAGAAGTTGACATCCATAAATTCTCTCCTTATATGGATGTTTACCACTTCTAAATGCCTTTCAAAGACTAGATACTATACCGATGACTTTAACGAACCACAAGAGAAAGGTTTGCATTTATCATAACACAATAATCACATTTTGAACATGCATGTTTAAGTTTTACATTCAGTCATAACGCAACATATAAGTTAAATATAGTTGGCCAACTGTAGCCTCCAATTTGGGTTGGGTACCAAGCTTCTTCAGCAGATACCTTACCATACAGACTCGTAGAATAGGTCTTCAGCAACCCATGCTTGCCGTAAAAAGGTGACTATGCTTGTAGTAAGAGACGACTAACGGGATCGGGTGGTCAGACTCGCTGACTTGGTTGATGGGTTGATGCATGTCATCGATCCCAATTGCGTGGATCGATGCTCATGATGTCAATCAGTGGATTGTCTGGTCCTGACTCGATAATTTACAGACCGCCGTCATATAGCTGGAATATTGCTGACTGCGGCGTTAAATAAACAAACAAACAAAACCTTACCATACACGGCACACATAACAGACAAAGGTGAATGTTATGTCCACTTCACTGTACTTATTTACCTAAAGTAGACATTACTTACAGACGCCTGATATGGGTATCTCACATCCCTCGCTGATGTGCACGTAACTGGCTCATTATTATTTGTGTCAAAAGATACGTTACCGCAAGATACGTTACCAAAGTTGAATATCAAATTATGTATATTTACCATAAATAGTGAACGTGTTAGTCACAAATGACCATATCACACACGTTTATGTTACAAATGACCATATCACACACGTTTATGCTACAAATGACCATATTACACACGTTTATGTTACAAATGACCATATCACACACGTTTATGTTACAAATGACCATATCACACACGTTTATGTCACAAATGACCATATCACACACGTTTCTGTCACACATGACCATATCACACACGTTCATGTTACAAATGACCTTATCACACACGCCTCTGCCACAGACGGAGGACCATATCACACACGCATCTGTCACACTTATCACATAACAAACGTTCATGTCATAAATGACCAAAATCAAAACCTCGATCACAAATGGCAGTACCACATGCGCAAATGTTTCTATATTACATTCACCGTCACTCTACCTGTTGTGCCAGCTTTGGCCGCAAACACCACGCCCAACAGCAGCAGCAGCGTCAGACCCACAATATTCATCGTTTCAACCTGCGTCTGTCCGTACAGAAACGAAACGTTCATTATCAGATGCTAATATCCTAATTTCTATGTTAAACATCTTTTAAATGAAGTCAATCATTATGATGATTACACTATATTTTTTCATGTAATCATTTCCTGAGGAGACACAATAATTTCGTAAACATTATAACAAACACATAATTGCATTATAGAAACCGAAATCGATTATGAAATGCTCGTTTATTGTGGAAAGAGCGGGTGAGTTTGGTGTAACGCCGCTTTTAGCAATATTCCCGCAATATCACGGTGGGTGACACCAAAAATGGGCATCACACATTGTAACCATATGAGGAATTGAACCTGGGTCTTCGGCGTGACGAGCGAACGCTCTAACCAAGGCTACCCCGTTGCCCTTACGAAAGATAAATGGAAGACCGAAAGATAAATGGAAGTCCGAAATATAGTAAAATATAATAAAAAATAAAACAACTTTTTCCATTGTGATGTATGTGCGTACACTCACATAACATACCACACATGGAGATAAGGGATGATATTTAATGTTCCTGTGGCAGATTCACGGACGGTAAGAGAAGATGCGGAAGGCAAAGTTCATGCAATTAACATCCTAATGTTCGTAGGCCTATGCCTTAAAAAGGTAGGGATATGTGCTCACCTTGGAAGTGTCAAACGGTCACAACATCAGACGGTGATATGAAATAATTGCTTTCCACGACCTCAATTTATGGACAGCGTCACGTCACATGACCTGTGCACTCCGTTGCACCAAACGCTAAAGACATTTTCAAAAGGTATTTGTTTCGTGAGTATGAGAAACTGTAATACGAAAACAATCATTTTGTTCTCACACATGTCAGTAATAGAAGGACAATGTTTCCTTGAGGAAAGGTACTTTTGTAAGAACACAAAAGTTATATGCGATTTTTTGTGTCGTTATTACAACGAATAATCTATTTTTTTCCCGCCCTTGGAAAAGGCTTAATGTGCATTTTATGCCACAACTAATTTCTAGAATACAATCAGTGAAGTGCTTTCTGACACGATCGGTATGGCTCTGTTAAAAGTTCAGATTACAAACATATACAGTGAGTAAGTGAGTGATGTTTTACACACGGCATCAAGATATGGGACTTTCATAAATGTTAGCTGTAAATAGTCGTGTTTGAGACAGTCAAGTCAGTGGTTCACAGCATAAGCAACGGTGATACGCAATTAAGCAAGTCACAGATAAACTTGTCATCACCCCATCCGGATTTAAATTGGTTCTTGAGACAGAGTTAGGTACTGGCAAACTCAGAAACATTCAGAGCGGACCTTGGATCCCCTGCCCCTTAATACGTCAACATTTTCTTGTCGCTTGCCGTTCAGAACTCACCCCCACCCCGTACAGAGTGAGTGAGATTGAGAGTTAGGTACTGGCAAACTCAGAACCTTGGATCCCCTACCCCTCAATACGTCAACATTTTCTTGTCGCTTACCGTTTAGAACTAACCCCCCACCCCGTACAGAGTGAGAGAGATTGAGAGTTAGGTACTGGCAAAACTCAGAAACATTCAGAGCGGACCTTGGACCCTCAGAACTCACCCACCCACCCCTACCACCACCCACCACTCCATCCCACTCCCTGTCAGATATGCACTTTTGCAACATAATGTACGAAAATGATTTTAAAGGTTTTTTACCAATAACGTTCATCAACTGTCTGAGTACAGTCACACATGGCATACTTTTAAACACCCTCGTTTTAATACCTGTCATATTTTATCCAAAAATATGCATTACAAAACGAGTTGCATGAGGACGTTGCAATCATTTCTCTGGCACCTTCTTTTAACCTGACTGCCGCCGCCATCAGTCACCTCCCACCCGCCCCCACGTTGTCGTGGCAAGATTATAAATATACCTTTCCTGTCTCACGCGCTAAAACATAACAATATTTCACGGAATAGAACCAATTTCAAGACCCTGGTTAGCTTCCTTACACTTTCAAGCAAACCAGGGCGGATATTGAAAAGCCCACATATGGCTTCTTCTGGCAACAAGCTTGGTGTAAGGAGTGTATAAAGGCATCGCCTTTACACAGAAGCCGCCACTGCAAGGTGACTGACTGTTAATTAGGAAGCTCTCAGCACTGTCAGGTAAGCCAATTGTTTGACGTTCGCTTATATAACTGGGTAAAAGTAACGCACAGGCCTCGAAACAAGCTCAATTTTATTTAATTTTATGTTGGTTATTCTTAATGTTTATGAGTGTTTTGAATCAGTTAAAGGTTAAAATGTTTAGACTTAATTAAAATGACTTTGTGTTAACGTCGTCGCGCGTCAAGTCCGCCACGCGTGCCTGAACCATAAGTTCAAGGATTCGATTGTTAATGCTGCTTGGTCTGTTTCATTTACACACACAAAAAAAACAGACCTATGCGCCCATGTTATTTAGTTTTTTAAAACATCTCGCAACCATATATATTTTTCGTGGCTGATAATTATTTTTTTTCTAACTGCCTGAAGAATAGTATTTATTTTTTAAGCAACTTCGGGCTCAATTTATTTTCATATTTTTGCGTCTGGGATAATGTACACCCCATCTGTGATAACATGCATTTCATCTTGTGTAATTTACAGTCTATAATGAATGAGGAAATTACTCGATTTTGATTTTGTCAATCAGAGATATCAAATCCCAATAACCACCTCTTATTAAAACAGCCTATTTGACGGACACATCACCGCGGAGGGAAATGTTCATAGACTTCTTTCTCAAGTCATTGTCGGTTGGTAAATATATATAATTATATGTAGAATTATAGGTTACAAAATGATGCGGTTACAACAGTATTCAAGTTATGTGCGGCAAAACAAAGTGTGCAGAAAACACTACAGAAATTCACAAATAGAATGCATTTCAAGTTGAGGTGACTGCAGGCGCTTTTCTCAAACCGACTGTGACGTCCTACACTTTGCATTTCACCGAGCGCTGTGATGAGTATGAGCGGGGTATGAGGGGGACGGGGAGAGGGAGGGTCTGGGTGTGATTTCATCGAAAGAAAGAACTTGTCCCAGGAAATGCATGAAAAATGGGATTTTCTGCCGCAAAAAGAACATTGTTGCAAGAGGCCTTTTCTTTAAAAAAAGGATAAAATTTAGTCAAATAGTTGTAATAAAAAACATATCTTGTCTCCATAAATAATTCTAGTCATTTCCATAAATCAGATTGACAATCCATTGATGACATTGGACTCAATCCATGCTGTTCCACTCATTTTATGTACAAACACCAAGGAGTTTGCGTTTATATCGTTGAGGCAGAATGAAGACATACACGCAGTGTGTTCAACGCGGAGCGAGGTTTCCTAGGTTATATTTGACCAAGATGGATTGGGTCTGGGAAAATGTTATATTTATTTACCCTATATACAACCCTTTCGTAGCATCACCACCTCAAATCTTTGCCAGCATTTGTCCATGGGCCCCACTTGGAAATAATGTGGGCTACGAAATGGGTCCTAAATGGGTATCACTTCCGGGGCCCGTTCTGATTTGTCCAAGGGTTCCAATAGAATCCGATTCAGGCATACATTTCATAGCCTACATGAGACCCAGATGGATTGTGTGTGTGAAGGTGTTAATGTTAGAGTGGTTTGTTTATTGTTTACCGCCGCATTCAGCAATATTCCAGCTATATGACGGCAATCTGTAAACAGTCGAGTCTGGACCAGACAATCCAGTCATTGACATCATGAGCATCGATCCACGCAATTGGGACACGATGACATGCATCATAAACCAGGTCAGCGAGCCTGACCACCCGATCCCGTCAGTCACTTCTCACGACAAGCATAGTCGCCTTTTACGGCAAGCATGGGTGGCTGGAGACCTATTCTACCCCGGATCATCACGGGTAGAAATATAGGTTCGAACCCATTCTATAATTACCGCGTGGGTCAGTTTTTTAATTATTTATAATACGAAACTTTTTGTCGAAGAAATTTTATTATTTAAATTCATTATTAAAATGATCAAATCAAAACTAAGGACATTGTCGTACGTTCATGCTTTGATTATCCAAGTAATTCTCTTGATGTAAATGCACACACACACACACACACACACACAAAATAATTGTCTAAGATATTGAAAGTCAGGGGCGAACCCAGGGCCTGTTGCAGGGTACAGACAACATTGGAAATAGAAAGTGGAGGAATTATACGAGGACGGTATGGGAGTTCTCACAACTGCTTGTTAACTCTGCGACTAGGGGTCTTTCCCGAATGTAAGGCAGTTTACTTATCTAAGTGAGCGGCTGAAAAAAAAATATCAGAAGGAGTGAGTTTGGTTTAACGCCGCTTTAAACAGTATTATATCACGTTATATCACAGCATGTCAGCTTAATGTGGGAGGAAAGCCCCAAGTGATGCAGGTCTCAGACGTTTACCACTTCGGTGAAACCCACGAGCACGGGTATGGTGCTGACAAACCTAGAAACATAATCGGGGCGGACATGTGTAACCCAGAAGATAAAATAAATGGTAATTTGCATGTGAATATGGCACATATTAGATTAAATAGTTATGTAATATACATGTGGAAAACAACATACTATGGAAACATAACCAGTTACATGTTTTCCGAACAATGAGTGAGTGATTGAGTATGGTTTTACGCCGCTTTTAGCAATATTCCAGCAATATCACGGCGGGGGACACCAGAAATGGGCTTCACACATTGTACCCATGTCGGGAATCGAACCCGGGTCTTCGGCGTGACGACCGAACGCTTTAACCACTAGGCTACCCGACCGCCCCTTTCCGAACAATGACGTCCTGAAATATTTGTCATTGTTTCCAAGCAACATGAGGTATTAAGTTGCCAAATTCGTAGTGGTTTACTTGATACTGTTGACATTGATATATCTGCTGTTGTCAGTTATTGATATATGGATGATTAGTGGAGATTTTATTAAAATTGAAACTCATAATTACAAAAAGTTATTTTGAACCATGAACCGTACTTCTCTATGTGAGTCCCACCTCCCTAACAGTAATATGTTGACTCCTGTCGAATAGAGCTTGACTGGTACCCTGTCCTTCGCCTCCTAACGGCTGCAGGAGAGGAACGCAAGCGCTCAAGGGCAGGTAAACCAGTCTAGGACAGTGTGTGTCGCTCTTATGATTGTTGCCGAATAACATAAACATGTTTAGTGTAATAATTCAGTGAGGAATATTTTAAGTATATTTTCATAATTATTTCTATATTTCGTGTGTTCGCATATCATTATAAGCATGTGAGACAAGGATAAAGTTTATTTTTAAAGTTTCGTTACATCTTTCCAACTATTACTCATCCCGTTGTAATTTTATCAAACCCCAAACAAATATGGCAAATAAGAGCAAATAAGAGCAAATAAGTGCAGGTGTCCCGTTAACTCCATTCATATTTTGCTTTGTATCACTGTGCCGGTGTGTGGGATATCTAACTAAATTTCGTTACGAAATAACAATACAAAAACCTTCGGGACGAGTGACCAGGTAAGGGCCTTCTTAGACTGGAGTAGCTTCCCTTTGATAAAGGGCAATAACTCCAGCCGGTGGTCCGATTGATTACCGCTGGAGGTGATTATTGACACTATGTGCAGGCAATTGTCTTTTAAACTACCGACCTTTTCACGCGGTCGCGGTCGGGTAGCCTAGTGGTTAAAGCGTTCGTTCGTCACGCCGAAGACCCGGGTTCGATTCCCGACATGGGTACAATGTGTGAAGCCCATTTCTATTGTCCTCCGACGTGATATTGCTGGAATATTGCTAAAAGCGGCGTAAAACCATACTCACTCACTCACTCACTCACGCAATATACTAATTGCACATTCCAGGAAAACTTGCAATGTTTAGGAACTGCTTGTGACGACAGAATTTAATCAAAACAAATTATATCATAGAGAGATCATAAGGCTTGTGTGTTTTTGGATGCTAAATATCATTTATTAGGAATATACAAAATATATGTATTTAGGTCATCAAAGCTCGCTTAATACAGTGCCAATTGTAGCCTCAATGCCTGGACAAGTGCTGAAACTGTGTGCCATCATATTATGGAAGGTAAAGCCCTTGAAGTCTTGTCACCACCAGTACCCTTTCTAGGCCTATTCCACAGACACAGGCAATGGTGGTCTAGTCGTTTAATAATACGTGCAAATTTATTGTGCGGAGTTTAGTCCCTTAGGGCACCCGTATTCGCTGACCGCGGGTACAAATTCCAGAATTGTTTTGATAATGGTCTTGGTTCGTCAGTATCATACCTGTGCCCGGCTCGTGAGTTTCACCAAAGTAATAACGTCCTGGAACCTTTCTCTCGTCCACAACATTAAGCTGCCACGCTGAGATATAACTAGAATAGTGGACAAGCGACGTTAAGCTCAGTCCACTCAATCATACAGAGTTGTCCCCAAACTACCGAATCCAAAGCTTGAGTTCGAATCTGCTTCGCTCGGATTAGGATGGAATGGAATAAAGTGACCGTATTCTGTCCCGGAATCCCCACAGATCCCACATTGCTCAACCCAATCAGGGTTACCGGCGGTACTGGAAAGCACTTCCCGTTACGATCCGGGTTAGCATAGGTCTTCAGCAACCCATGTTTGCAGTAAGAGGCGACTTGTGGGATCGGGTGGTCAGGCTCGCTGACTAGGTTGATGCATGTCATCGTATCCCAATTGCTTCGATTGATGCTCATGATGTCAATCACTGGATATTGCTGATTCCGGCGTTAAACAAACAAACAAACAAACAAGAAAAACCGGTGAACGTTTTAACCTCCAGGTTACAAACAGCCCAGGACTAAAGGACGGAGTCATCGGGTTTGGAAATCAAAATTTAAATCACGTCATAGTCGCCAACATACTTTCTAATTTATGTAAGGCGGTGAGGCAGTTATGTATAACGAGAAAGATCACGATTCATATGTGTCATTGTGCTACCTTCGCGAAAGCGTTCTAGACAATTAATCAGCTACCACGTTGTTATGGGGTTCTTGACGAACTGGAAACCGTACAAGACCAGGGCTGATGTATTAACATTGCCCACTGGTCGTGTTTTATGATCTTTTGTGTTCTAAGCACTCAAAATCTAGGTTTGCAGGCTAGTAATGCTTCAGGACACGTCTGGTTCCGTGTGAGTTATTTACTCTCAGCCATGAGAGGACTAGTGTTTCACGAGGTAATGAACGCCATTGTGAAAACCTAGGCTGGCTGGCTGTACGTTGATGGCAGGCGTTTCCAATTCTTGTAAAACTGGGTTTCTAAACTTGATGCGCATTTAGTTATACAGCTATTGATTATATGTTCACTGGAATTGCCGATTCCTTTAAAGAAAGACCTGACGGGCTGGACCAGTCTTCTAAGGAGCCGGGATTCGCTTTGCAGAATTGCGCCCCTTCCGCGTGCCAGAAAATTATGATCGCGGGCTGGAATTTCAGATTCGCCAGGTTATGTTTCCTTGTTTGCTAGCACTGATACCCGCGCTTGTGGCTTCACCAAAGTGGTTATCGTCTAAAGACCTTCCTCACTTTGGGCTTTCCTCCCAAATCAAGCCAACATGCCATGATATAACCACTCACCAAGTTTTGAGTGAATATCGTTTTACGCCGTCTTTTACAAATATTCCAGCAATATCACGGCGGGGGATACCTGGAATAGGCTTCCAACGTTGTACCCATCTGGAGAATCTGTCCCCACCCTTAAGAAGCAACTATATCAATCCTAAATACCTATTCATAGGTATTAGTTTCTTCAAGACACTCAGTTACAACTAGACTCATACATCGAATTGAAGTCATTATTAAAATAAGTTTATTAAAACAGAATTTGCAATTTAAAACAAAATAAATCAGCTGAAAACCTTAAATTAAGAATGCTTAATACTGATCATGTTCATGAAGCTATTTGGATCAGCGTTTGATTTTCAAACTAAATGGCAATAAAGGCCGTCCACCTTCTGCCTCTCCCCCCCAATCTTCCAACACGTGATAGAAATATAGCAATGCTCTGACTTGTATTTGGGGGGTTAAGTTAAAATTGAGAAAGCGCCGAAATTTACACGAAGAGATGCTTCCATTAGTAGTACCAGGAACAGGTGTTCGTCGAATCTAATGTGCCCTGATCATAATCCATGAACTGTGATTGCCATAGCCATTCGTGGGTTTTACCAAAGTTGTAAAAATCTAATTAAAGGGTGGCTTTGCACCACTTTCTTGTAGCAATTTGCAGTATAGTTGTCACAAAAAATGCAATGAGGAGAATTGAGATATTGAATCTGTGTTATTCAGGAAAGGAACTAGTCAATTGGTCTTAGTATTGAATCATATTTTGCCTACCCCACCCCCATTTTAAGTACACACCTCTACACCCACCCACCCACCCACCCACCCACACCCACACACACACACACACACACCATATACTATTTGACCATTCCCTTAATAATGTCGGTCACAAGATGTTCATAAGTGTATGTTACCGCCACAGGTTCATTAAAACTACGGAAATCTTGTACTTGATGTATGACGACGCGCTGTCATTGTGGGTGACAAACTGAGGTCGTTCTTAACAGACCTTTCTCATCTAATGGTGATGCTATTTGAACATACGTCTTGTGTCAGATGTTTCTGAAAAGCAAGTTGTGCATTCGCACGCTCATGTCACCTCTCTTTTTGAGAAACTATTTTATTCCTAGATACAGCTGGTTATTGTTTGGATGTCAGTGTAAATATATAGTCACACGCACTAAATAAAACTATGTATAGATCTAGACCTCCATCCTTTGAGGTAAACAATGTTGATAAAGTGAAAGTCAGTTTTTATATTGTTTTATGTGCAAGCTCCGACATTCATACCGTTTGACCTTCACTCCATAAGGTTCATAATCGAAATTGAATGTAAGTCAATTCTAAATAATATTCGGGCGGTCGGGTAGCCTAGCGGTTAAATCGTTCACTCGTCACGCCTACGACCCTGGTTCGATTGCCGACATGGGTACAATGCGTGAAACCCATTTCTGGTGTTCCCCGCCGTGATATCGCTGGCGCCGTAAAAATTCACTCACTCACTTTATAATTTTCAAAGCTTCGTTAAAGCCAACTCACCCCCTGAATATGTATATTTAATCTTGTTTCAGCTATGGACATCGCTATCGCCGTGTCCTTAGCGCTGGTCCTCTGTCTTGTGTGTGGGGTATGCCCAGTCAATGCTTACTATGAACACACCTGCTACCTTGATGACCGGAAGCCTTCTGTGGGCGGTTTATGTGGCCGACGGGCATCCATGATGGTGGACATGGTCTGTCGGGGTTCGTTCGGGAAGAGGAGTGTACGCTTCATGGGTAGGTGGTATTGCCAGTGTTGAGTTCAGAATCAGCCTTGTGCGAAATCGGCACCTCCAGAAGCGTCGTTAAATCTCCAACATCATCATCATCATTATCAGAATCAGCTATGGTTACCCTATCCTCTCATACTTTCACCCGTGAAGATCCGGGGTAGAAAAGGTCTTGAGTAACACACGCTTGCTGTAAGAGGCGACTGTGTATGTCGTAAGAGGCGACTAACGGGATTCCAGCTGTGTGACGGCAGTCTGTAAATAATCAAGCCAGGACCAGACAATCCTGTGATTGACATCATGAGCATCGATCTACGCATTTGGGATACGATGCCATGCATCAACAAAATCAGCGAGCCTAACAACCCGATCCCGTTAGTCTCCTCTTACGACAAGCATGGGTTGCTGAATATCTATTCTCCCCCGGATCTTCACGGGATGTTTTCATTGTACATCAGTCATATGTTTGTAATCTATTTTATTAATTTTATTCAAAATTTAAGTCACTATTGTTTACAGTAATAGTTTGACTCGTTTAAAGTTATATTTGTTGTACAGTGCCATGCAAAGGAAAGCATACACTTAAAATTGGCTTTGACCAACACATTACAAACGTTATCAAAACGTTATTAGCCTGAAAACAGACGCCGAAATACAACAGACTTAAAGTCCCAAACACAACTGTGATATTCGGATGAAATACAAAGCCATCGAATAACCATTTACTTACCACCATCAAACATGGGTGTATACAGTTTTACGCCAGGGAGTTTAGTATGGTTGACTTCAAACCATTTCACTCACTCATGCATTCCCTTCTCCAGCCAACTGGTTGTGTACGCATTGTTTTCCAGTATATCCACGCGTGCTATCCATTTATTCAGACGATGATCCATCCCAGGAACCGGTGAAGTTCGCCGCCCCGAAGAGAGAAGCTCTTTCTTACCTCGGCAAGCGGACGAGTGAACAAGGCTTTGTCTGCGAGTGCTGCTACCACAGATGTTCAATCGGCGAACTGCGAGAATATTGTCACGACTAGATTGGCACAGACACTATGACAGCAAACAGTACGAGATGGATAGACAGTTACAATGGTAGCGCTTACAGAATTTAGTGGCGATAGTCTGATATTTTGGAATATATGTTCACGTACCACAGCATTTCTTGGAGTGCTCCAGATTCAAGGATGTCCATACATCACAAGTTTGCTCTTGTTGAATCTATTGGACGTTAAGTTCATATATCGTTTCCGATAACCTGTTCGCACAATATATATAGTGAATTATTGTAGGGGTCATTCTTATACTGGTAAGTTCATATTCCCGATGAAAACCTTGTCACCATGGAAACACTGTGGTATATCTGCTATAATTACTTAACCCTTATCGTCACTTCCGCTATCAATGACGTCATGAATCCACTGCATCAAAGTGGCAGTGTCTGACTATGTCTGAAGCTTGACCAGTGCCTTCGAACAACATGAGGCCTTGCACAACTTTTTACATAATGTGATGACACAATACTTGGTTATTAAAAGAATAATAAAAAAACATGAAACACAACCTCTGCGTCAGCAGTTTTTCGTTTTTACTTGGGGGCTCCTGGAGATTACACAAAACCAAAAGTTTTCCCTTGGACTTCTATGGTAAAGTTATATTTTTTAGAGAACTAAGCATTAAACGTGTGTTCACAGTTAGGCCTTCGAGTAGCAATAAAAAAGCACCAACTTAGCCAGCCCCTTTTCCGAGTACAGGAAGCTTAACACACCACCCCAAGTTGAGCAGAAAATGTCACTTGCTTGAAAATATCTGTGGTCACATTCAGCATAAGTCATGCTGGTGCTGGTGAAAAAGACAGCACTAAATCTAGAGAAACATGGTCAATTTAAATTACTGGGTGGATGTACATATCGAAATCATAAAGATCTTACACAAAATCATCCAATTACAGCTGCCAGATGATTCAATCTGCACTGAAGGCTGCTTACGAAAACTGATTTGGTGTCCAGGAACCAGGACAAGGCACCGCATCTCGTTGTGCAGAGCTGCTTCCCTTATCCTTAACGGGATTAATCACCGGCCCATTCTTAGTTGTCCACGGTAGAGCGTATGTAGTGAGCTCCGTGAACGGTCTATCGCTGTGAGGAGCTTGTGCTCATGCGTTTACCAAAATGATACAGCACGCCTGCGGTCTGCCTCACTTTGCAGAGGATTGATTGATTTATTGATTGATTGTGTCTGTAAGTGTGTCTGTAAGTGTGTCTGTGTGTGTGTGCGTGCGTGTGACTGTGTGTGCGCGTGCGTGTGTGTTTGGGTGGGTGTGCATACGTGTCTGCGTGCGTGTGCGTACGTGTCTGCGTGCGTGTGTGTACGTGTCTGCGTGCGTGTGTGCGTGCGTGCGTGTCATGGCGGGGAGTACGGTTGAATTACACCAATGCCGGACCCGCCAAGTACTAATCTGGACTTTCTCCCAAACATTGGTGGATGAGAATTTTCACACCGGCAGTTTTTCAATCCTTCAGTTTAAATAGTGTGACATAAATCCGGTACGCGCTTATTCGCTTCAAACATAGTAACTTCCAGACACGTGACATTAATAGTTTTGAAGTATCACTGTGAACCACTGTCAACAAAACCAATTCTCACTGTAATCTGACATTTCGAATAATCGGTTTTTACGAACACATTCCGAGTCCCAGAATCCTTTTTCTGTTGTTTTGCTTCTAATATCACACCGGCACTAAATTACCGTACCGCACGACCTGTTATACAAATGTCATTCCGTCCTGGAAACAAAGAAGAACTTTCTGCGCTTTATTTAGTCAAAGTGATACGTGAGTGAGTTGGGTTTAATGCCGCTTTTAACAGTATTCCAGTTATATCACTGCGTGTCAGTTTAATGTGGGAGGAAAGCCCCAAGTGATGCAGGTATCAGACGTTTACCACTTCGGTGAAACCCACGAGCACGGGTATGGTGCTGACAAACCTAGAAACAAAATCAGGGCGAACCGGGATTCGAACCCACAATCATAACCTCCTGGCATAGCCAAGGGAGGTAACTCTGCACCGCGAATCGCGGCGCCTTCGACGATGGGGCCACCCGTGCATCCCAAATGATACGTGAAGAATGAGGATACTTCCGGAAGCTATTAAGCTCTCTACACCATTACAGGAACCGTTCCTTTAAATTCTTTAAAAAATTGCACGTCAAGAAAATCTCATTCTCAACCCAAGGTTTATCTTAATTTTTCATTTAAAAAAATGATATCTTTACTTCAATGGGGACCGGAAGGCTCAAATTCTGAATTGTTTATTTCAGTTGGGTCCATATGTGATTTTCAAAAGTGGGAGGGAAACATGCAACGCCCGATGACACAAACGCCGCCCTATTCCTTCTACAACAGTACGATGCCCACGAGATCTGCAACTTTGATTGTGTGATTGTTTCAGTTCAGACAGTAGTATTGGATGTAGAGGTTGCTTTCGAACAGCACAGATAATTAAGAATGAAAGTTTATAAAATAGGGGTAATGAAGAGCCATCTCCGGGACCTATGTGGTTTTAGCGAGTGAGTGAGTGAGTGAGTGAGTTGGGTTTAACACTGCCTTGAACAGTATTCCACTTCTATCACGGCGTATCAGCTTAATGAGGGAGGAAAGCCCGAAGTGAAGCAGGTCTCAGATGTTTACCACTTCGGTGAAACCTACCGGCACCAGCTGACAAACCTAGAAACATAATCGGAGCGAACCGGGAATCGAGCCCACAATAAAAAAATTCGTTTCTACCGCCCGTTCCGGCTTTAGCGCTGTCAGCGTGCATTGACATTATACTATGGAAAACTGAAAGGGACATTCTCGCGATCTCGACCTTTGGAAACGAGCTAAATATGCCCAAAGTGCGAGAATGCGAGATCGCGAGAATGAATTCGTATTATATAGAAAACTGTAAGAGACAAAGTTCTCAACAAGAAAATATCATAAATATGATGCGAGTAGAAAAGGGGTTTAACGTCGCGTTCAAGATTATTGCACTAAGATGGCGATGTGCATGCTCGCGCTGTACAAGTTCGTTCTTACGTTACTTATATAGTGTTAGCCTACTGAAATGCTAAGGACCCGTGAAGATCCGGGTCTTTAGCAACCCACGATTGCCGTAAAAGGCGATTATGCTTGTAAGCGGCGACTAATGGGATCGGGTGGTCAGACTCGCTGACTTGGTAGACACATGGCATCGTATCCCATTTGGGCGGATCGATGTTCTTGATATCAATCACTGGATTGTCTGGTCCAGACTCGATTTTTTACAGACCGCCGTCATACAGCTGAAATATTGCTGAGTACAGCGTTAAACAACAAAGAAAACAAACAAGAAATACTATGCTGCAGTTCAACATGGATACCCTACGCATTTGGGATACGATGACATGCATCAACCGAGTCAGCGAGAGGGACCACCCGATACCGTTAGTCATCTCTTATGACAAGCCTGGTTAGTTCTAACATGGATTTATACGGGGGACAAGTGAAATAATTATCAGTCAGGGCATAAGTAAGAAAAACAACACCACTTGACGCTTAAAATAGCAATTAATGGGTTTGGGGGATTAAACAGCGTTTGGAATGAGTAATTAATAACCGCCTTTAACGTGTTTATGTCAAAAGAAACAAAGACCATCGAACTGACCGACATGTGCTGATACTGTTAGACAAGGCCCCAAACCAGTTCATACTCCGCATATCAATTGGATATAACGACTATTCGATAAAAATGGCGGCCATTTTGAAAGTCAACATGGCCGCCAACATAGCGGAGAAAATCATTGGGCCCATGGAATTTGTTCACCTGTTGTTATGAAAAGGTGATGTAAAACAAAACATCAGACTTGAGTAAAAATCCACAGTTCGCCCTGTACTGCAAGTAATCTTGTCAGTCAGCTCCTGTCACGTGTTTACATCCCCTAACTGCCAACTACAACCCCAGCTGAATGCTGGTATCTCAATCTGCAGAACAAGCTTGAAATAATGTTCAAACAGTTTTCAGCTGGCAAAAGGTAAACCTCAATCCAAATGTTCTTTCAAGCCAAATTAATATTCACAATATATGTAACTTGGATAAATCATGTTTGAATAAATACATGTAGTTTGAAGTTAAAGTGTTTCGGTTCTTATAACTTTTCTTTATTATGTCAATCTGGTCGATTTTACACCTACCTAGTTATAATGTCATATTTCCCAATGTACAAAAGGTGGCATTATAACCAGATTGTACTGAACGTCTTTCGTGTTTACATTGGTTATATTATCTTCGTATTAGATATATTTAAAATTCGTTTCCTGCATTAGGGAGAAGACATCAGAATTTTTAGATTTTTAGACAAAAACAGGTACGATGCAATGTTAAGAGGACGTGAAAGAGTTGGGATTTTACTGGCGCTTTGATAGATCCGTGTCACATGTCTGAAACGATTTAACGATAAACTTATACCATTTTATGTCATTTGCCTTATTGGTTTACAAATCTAGATTTATGACATGTAGTCATTTTTAAATTTTTTTATCACGTATTTATGTGTAAAAGATGTGAACATTTCACATCAGTAAGCGACAATTATAATTATTGTCAAACCTCCATGTACAGAATTATAAGATCTGATTGGTCCACGTGATCTTGATAAAATTCTGTGTCCCCGCCTTAGGTAGTAATACATTTCTCAGCGGGGGAATGAAACTCTAAAACCCCGCCACGAGCAGTACAGTCTGCACATGTATTTCTGAGAGGCAGAAGATACCCCTTAATCCCCACTCAAAGCAAAAAGCCGAATGCTGACATAGCACAAGTTTTTTATGCGTAGCTTGTGGTATAAAACCTGACGCGGGACGCATAAAATCTCATGTATCCTCGTGATCCTGCTACAAATGATAATATTTGTATAATATATGTATGCACGTGTGAAACTTGGAACACTATAACACCTGGACAGTATATAATGCGTGATGACAAGTGCGTTGACATAATAAAGCACCAACTGCTACGTTGTACAGCTTAAGCTCTATGAGTATCTACTAGACACTTTGAAGCGCAGATGACTGTGCAGATGACGAAGTAAAACTTGTGACATTAAGAGGTGGTACAACCCCTTTTGTAGAGGATATGAGCCTTGACAGCTGGGCTGAATTCATATCTTCTGTATCACGAGACATGACCTCCTGGAACCTGCGATCAATAATCTATCTGTGGACAGTATATCTCATACAATGTAAATATTCAGTATTGTCAATTTCTTTGCATAATGTTCTTGTAAATATGTTGTGTTAACATGAATGTCTCTCCAAAATTAAATTAATGGAGGAAATAAAGTCAAACAAAGGATAAACACACACGCACGCACGCACGAAACACAACACAACACAACACAACACACACAGAGGCTCGCCACTGCACGACGGTTGGAGTGTGGAAAGCCCACGCCACTCCACGACAGCCCAAACTCGATGCATGAGGCAATCGTATCGAGCTGAGATCTTTAAGCCGGGTGATCAGAATCGTTGGTCTTTGAATCCTTCGCCAATTTTGATAGACTCTTTGTTGGTAATGCTACAGCTGTTCTTTGTGTGGATTGATTCTTAAAAGCCAGATCACTCATGCAGTGAGTGAGTGAGTGGGTGGGTGGGTGGATGATTGAGTGAGTGAGTGGGCGTTTATTACCGTGGGGCACCTGGAACAAACACTGACAATAAACTGTATACAGTAGTGTTAAGTTATGTTGAACTACAAATTCAGTTTTGCGTCAGGCTCCTCCGAGGATAGCATAAGCTAAATATTCATAACGTAGCATTTTGTGCATGTCATTTGCCATTAAAGTGCACGTTGCCATACCACACACGCCACGTTCTCAGCAAAATATACTCAACAACAAAAGTTCTGTGACACCAATATTTTAGTGTATTTTTCAACGAATATCTTCACAAACCGTACGTCGTCGCCTCAGATGTGCAGGGACTGTCGCCAGAAGACCCGCCAGACGTCCGATTTTGACAGGAAACCACCGTCAAGCACGTCTACAGTGGTGCAGACACCGTCTGTTCTATTTACTGATGAGTCAAGTTTTCACCTCAGCCACAGCGATGGACGGATTCGAATTTACCGACGTCGAGGTGAACGTTACGTCAATTTTTGTGTCATGGAAGAAGATCGGTTCAGGGGCGTTATGGTGTGGGGAGGGATTACAGAAAGACAGAGAACCCGTTTGATAGTGCTAGAGGGAAATCTCAATGGACAGCGCTACCGCGATGAGATCATCGGTCCTGCTGTTCTACCGTTTTTGCGTCGTCAAGGCCTCATATTGCTCGACTTGTTCGGGATTCAGTTCAACAAAACAACGTGAATATCATCCCCTGGCTCGCTCTCCTGATCTCTCACCAATCGAGCACATGTGGGATGAGATGGATCGGCGCCATCGACGTCAACCACGTGTTCCACAGACACTCCAGGAACTTAGAAACATGCTCCAGCAGATATGGACAGATATCCCACAGGACTTTGTGCGACGCCTTGTCTATTCCATGAGACGAAGGTGTGTTGCTTGCATCGCAACCAGAGGAGGACACACACGCTATTGATTTGTAAATTGACATTTTGGCATGTTCATGGGTTGTTGTTTTTTATGAAATCGCGCATTTTCTGAAGTCAGTATGGCAAATTAAACCATTTGAACACTTACAGGAGTATTTTATCTGTTGCGAACCGAAATTGTTTCAGATTTGGTAAAAAACGTAACTTTGCTTTAAATCTTATTCAATGTCAAAGGAACTTTTGTTTTTCAGTATACATTCAATCTACGTCCGACTTTCCTGTCTACATCTTATCCACATTCGATCTACGTCCAACCTTCTTGACTACGTCCAACCTTCCTGTCTACATTTGAGCTACATTCGATCTACGTCCGACCTTCCTGTCTAGATTTGATCTACATTCGATCCACGTCCAACCTACCTGTCTACATTTGATCTACATTCGATCCACGTCCAACCTACCTGTCTACATTTCATCTACATTCGATCTACGTTCAACCCTCTTGTCTACATCTTATCCACATTCGATCTACGTCCAACCTTCCCGTCTACATTTGATCTACATTCGATCTACGTCCAACCTTCCTGTCTACATCTGATCTACATTCGATCGACGTCCAACCTTCCTATCTATACCTGATCTGCATTCGATCTACGTCCAACCTACCTGTCTACATTTGATCTACATTCGATCTATGAGCAACCTTCCTGTCTACATCTGATCTGCATTCGATCTACGTCCAACCTTCCTGTCTACATTTGATCTACATTCGATCTACGTCCAACCTACCTGTCTACATTTGATCTACATTCGATCGACGTCAAACCTTCCTGTTTACATTTGATCTATACTCAATCTACGTCCGACCTTCCTGTCTATACCTTATCTGCATTCGATCTACGTCAAACCTACCTGTCTACATTTGATCTATACTCGATCTACGTCCGACCTTCCTGTCTATACCTGATCTACATTCGATCTACGTCCAACCTTCCTGTCTGCATCTTATCTTCATTCGACCTTTGTCCAACCTACCTGACTATATTGATCTATACTCGATCTACGTCTAACTATCTTAGTGTGTCATTGTTATACTGTTTTATGGTTTCATACTGTTTCATGGTTATTTTGCATCATAGACATTTTGCTTAATGGT
The DNA here is from genome assembly GCF_022045235.1 of Haliotis cracherodii. Lineage (NCBI taxonomy): Eukaryota > Metazoa > Mollusca > Gastropoda > Lepetellida > Haliotidae > Haliotis > Haliotis cracherodii. Next base: position 9,036,790 of record NW_027266279.1, on the reverse strand, counting down.
CATATTGTTTCATGGTTATATTAGTTTGTGGTTATATTGTTTCGTGGTTATATTGTTTCGTGGTTATATTGTTTCATGGTTATAGTTTCATGAACATTTTGCTTCAAGGTAATATTGTTCCATGGTTATATTGTTTCGTGGTTATATTGTTTCATAGGTATATTGTTTTGTGGTTACATTATTTCGTGGGTATATTGTTTCATGTATTGTTTCGTGGGTGTATTGTTTCATGGTTTTATTTTGATACATTTCTCTTAATACATTACATTTCCCCTACTACAAGTAACCATAACATGAAATTCATCTTCAATGAATAACTGATTATTATTTTTACAAAATGGACAAAGTTTCTGTGCATATTCAATACTTATATCTACCAGTTTCTACATCTAACCCTAAGTTACTATATCTACATTTAGCCACCGCAGACTTTAAATAAACAGGGATATTTGATGAAGTAGAATCAACGATCCTAGCCATGTTATGGTTGATACATAACATTACTGAACCGCAAAAAAACGTCACCATGGATAGATATATGAGAAACCTTTTTTGTCCAAACACTGTAAACATACCTAGAGACATATTAAAAAGATGAAACTTGGCAAAACTGATCATCAAGGTTGAAATTACCCAGATATTTAAATGACAACTTTTCATGCATTGTCACTTGGGGTGACGTTTCATTTGCGGTTCCGAATATAATTTCTCAATAAGTTTCCACAATGACCTACAGTTGCGTCAGTTTTACTTGTTTAAAATTTGTTCAGAATAAAAAGTAAATTCACTGCAAGTACAATAGTGTGACATCATCATAATTGTTTTATCCAGCATCCTTTATCGTCAAAAGAGTGGACTATATATAGAGAATCTCACCCGAGTCCCTTTTGATATCAAATATATCATCACGAGTTATTTAAGTGGAAAAACTCCGAGGCTTGCCGAGGATCTTTTCCACTTTTATCAACGAGTGTTGATATATTTGATATCAAAAGACACGAGGGTGAGTTTTTATTTATCATCCAATATCATTCTTATAACTTTTTCAGTTTGTAGACAATAAGAAGCAGTGTCTTAAGTGTAAAACGTACTGCTAACAGCTTCAGTGGCAGAGCCATTAGTGATGCCATTTGAGATGCCAGGGTAACCAATGATGTCACAATGGTCTGCAAAGCATTGTGATGCAATTTCATTGCAGCGCTATCTACAATGTAGACATCGCTTGATCTCACCACAGCGATATCTCCAGGTAGAGTGGTTACGCAGAAGGTTCGGTTTCATTGTGTGGAGCCCATTGCTGGTGTCCAGACACCGACATTGTTGGAATATTTCTAAGACGGCGTGAAACATTACTCACTCATTCGGATTACCCCCAAAGGAGTGTGACGATGGTCATGTGCGTCTGACTGACAGTCAACATGTGCAGGCCATGGGTGACATCACACAGTGTCCTGCGAGCAAAGGATTTTAACTCAAAGGGCAATATTGTCTTATCTTAACTAACACGTGAATGTTGGATCCTGACTGGCTGAGACCCATTCTCTTATTTTCAATTACCCCCTAAAATGAAAGTCGCATTCCTCATGTTCCCCCTCGGAATTGCCGAACTGTTGGCATTACATTTGCAACATTCCAACAGCAATTTTGTATCTCGAATTAATTATGTAAGACGCCATTTTCCGGATTTTTACGATATTTTCTGAATGAAAAGGAAATGGAGGGAATAATGATAGTTTGTTTTCTGTTGTCTACAATTTTGTATGAATGCTAAATGGATAAATGGAACGAAGTGGATAAATGCCTGGTATTCTCACTGATTCGGACCAAAGCATGCATGCATAAGACAAATATATATATATAGGTGAACTAATGCCGCTGTGACGTAAGTATTAACCCACTGACTTATTTTCTCCGAGCCTTCACTCCATGGTATGTCTTCTCGAGACAGGTAGACAACATAATGATAACGTTATCCTAAGAAATGTCCTCCTACGTGTAGTGTGAGCGTGTCTATGCGTGTGTGTGCGTGTGTGTGTGCGTGTTTCCTGGGATCTACGTATTACGCGCTACTCTGTTCAACCTTGATTCTGATATCTGATACCACTGTCCTGCCCAGTATGTGAATAACTCGGTCATCACGCAGTAAGTGACTGCACACGACGAATCTTCTTGAGCCAGAGTTGAATGGGATGATCTACAATTTAGGGCAAACTGTTGAGAGACAAAGACAAATATTACACTTTTTTGGATTGTTTAAAAAACAAGGTATTTTTTCGCTTTACCATCTCTCACCTAAGCTTGCCCTGACTCTAACAATCTTTTTCAAAATCCAATTTCGTTTTTGCACTAAATTCAAACTTTTGCACATACCCAGTCTCGTTGGGTCACTTAGCGGTTCTCACCTTTATGCGTGGGACCAGGTGGCACATTCGAATCAATTTTAAAGATTTGGAACCTTCAGAAATCATCTCTTTAAATTTAACCCTATCTCCCTGTCTATTCAGTTTTAAAAAATGTGACGAGAAATGGAAAATATTTTTAACCCGCCTTATGCAAATACGTGATATTTATCTGTGGATTAACTCAGAAAAAAACCTCTCACGTCATCGACTTGTATGCTGCGGCGGCACCTATTATGTATCCCGATAGTGTAATGCATCCGTGCTCCTTTAAATAACGCAGATAGCGCTACCCAGTGATACCCACGACAATCTTCAGTGAAAGCGTGAAATAACAGCATAGATTCGCCTGTCAGGGATATCGCCTCAACATTCGGGTCAATTCTTTAACAAACGCTTAACAACAACTTATTGAAGTGTTTGCAAATACACGTCCATGTAATAACCCGAGCGGGCGGAACGGGAGACAGTCCTTTTCAGTGAGGCGACAGCGAGATACTACTTTGGTAAGTACTCTATTATACATACAACGGGTTATGTCGTAACCACTATAGCCCCTACTGAATGTCGATAAACACACCGGTACATACATGTTATCTGCCACACTACGCTACCTCGCTAACCACTGACATTACAACACTGTCGATGTGCATTCACGATAGCTGCTGAACAGATGCTCACATTGATATATATCCCCTTTCAAACCGGAATCGCCTAGTGTCAGCTGTGCTGTGTCAGTGGTAAGGCTATTTCCGGCTTCCTTATGCACATGCACTATAATAAATAGATAATAGTTTACTTAAATATCGCAGTTTTGATAGTCGGGGGAAAATATCTAAATGTTGTGTTGACCTTTCCCTATGAAGAGGCATTGAGCTGGTGGTTCGGTTTGCTCGTACGTACCGTACATATACCACAGCAGACAACTGAATCAGGAATGATATGTTACTACTAGTAAGATTTAAGAAAGCGTTGAGGACCTTTCGTTGTGTTTGTTTCAATCTTTCAAATATTTCAAGAACACCAAATCTGTTCATTTCGTTTCTCCTCATGTTTAATATATGTTTACTGGTTTCTGTCAACGCATCATTTGTTCAGAATTTCGTTTCTAATCTTCATGTCACTGGCTACTGAGCAAGATGCGATTTCATGGGGTGGTGTTAGGCATGAATACACGGGTCCTAAACTGGAGTCGATTGCTTCGATTGATAATCAAGAATTTTTTTAAGCACTGACGTCATATCATTGCACATTCTAATAAGCCTTTAGCCTTTTATAGGTAGAAATTTAAACAATTCTACCATTGGCACCCTACACTTTAAGGGGCAGATTAATGGTTAAAGCGTTCGCTCGTCACGCCAAAGGGGCGGGTTCGATTCCCCAGATGGGTACGATGTGTGAAGCCCATTTCTTGTGAACCCCTCCTGCTTTTGCTGCAAGAGTGCTAAACACTGCGATAAAGTGAGTCACTCATAGATCACTGAACGTTGAGTGTATGTTCCGCCTGAATAGAAACGTTAGTTTGATGTAACATGCTGTCTGTAATGTTGATACACTCGTATTCAATTATTCTAATAACCGCATTTTTTTGCAACCAGACGCAGAATTATTTGCGTCTAATTTTAATTTGTATATAAGTATACGACGCAGGAGGCTGGGTCCGGTAAACCCTTGCTATGCAATGTTTGCGTGGTCACTTGTCAAAGGCGAGAAGCCGGACTTTACACCACTGAAACAAACGCAAACACAGAGGCAATGAATGCTATGACCTCATACGAACTAACTTTGGGCATTTATTTCATTTGACTACACTCCTTTGAAACATATAATCATCGTATACTGCCGTATGCACAAGCACCATTGTCATGAATGCTGTGACCGGATTTGCAGACAAGTCCAAGCATGAATTCAAAGGTTGATACTTTGTATTTGATCATGGAGTATTTCCTATGCATATCTGTAGATTTTAATAGGTGCTGAAATTTCCGATTTCCGTGCCTTGGAAAGTTATGTTTCGATTCCGTATATCAAGGGTATGTATTTCAATAGATGTATATGCTCATATTACTGGTACTAATACAAGAGGGTAACAGATGTTTCCACAACTAATATTGGGTTCTTATTATGCCTCAAACTGAGATTGACCAATCAGAAGCAGAACTACTGACCCCCATATGAGCCCGTATGCCGTCAGTAACAATCCAAGATGGTTGTTACTGACCTGATATGAGTCCGTATGCCGTCAGTAACAATCCAAGATGGCCGTTACTGACCTGATATGAGACCGTATGCCGTCAGTAACAATCCAAGATGGTTGTTAGTGACCTGATATGAGTCTGTATGCCGTCAGTAACAATCCAAGATGGCTGTTACTGACCTGACATGAGTCCGTATATCGTACGTAACAATCCAAGATGGCTGTTACTGACCTGACATGAGTCCGTATATCGTACGTAACAATCCAAGATGGCTGTTACTGACCTGATATGAGTCCGTATGCCGTCAGTAGAACCCACCTCACATATTTCACATGAACATTTCACAGAAATTCGTTATTCGACACTGGTTTGTGTTTTAACATAATTAATTGTTATGTGCAAGGACGTTAATGTTTTTGTATTTTTATCACTTTCGTGACTTTGATAAAGTTAATATAAAGTTAAAATTATCAACAACGTTTGGAGAGTAGTTTCCGTTTGACCTTCAACGTCCTAGGTTGTAAGTGTTAAGTTTTGAGGTTTAAGTTTTCACATGACATGTGCGACAAAGATATTTTTGTGCTAACCTAATATGACACCGTGTACGGTAACTAAAGACGCCATTGCTAGTAATATTGCTTTATTTTCACATATGCTGATTCCTTTACTATAGAGGCTCAGAGAAGCTCACAATGCTGAGGTCCTGGCTAAGCAAAACAGTATTACACAAGCCGACGCGTTCCCATTCGACCCTGGCTTTCTCACATTGCTTGTGCACAACATTGCTTGGGTTTACATTGCTAGTGTACAAAGCTGCTTCAGTTAACAATGCTAGTGTACAACAATGCTTGGGTGTACATTGCTAGTGTACAACATTGCTTGGGTTTACATTGCTAGTGTACAACATTACTTGGGTTTACAATGCTAGTGTACAGCGTTGCTTGGGTTTACATTGCTAGTGTACAGCGTTGCTTGGGTTTACAATGCTAGTGTACAACATTGCTTGGGTTTACAATGCTAGTGTACAACATTGCTTGGGTTTACAATGCTAGTGTACAGCGTTGCTTGGGTTTACAATGCTAGTGTACAACATTGCTTGGGTTTACAATGCTAGTGTACAACATTGCTTGGGTTTACAATGCTAGTGTACAGCATTGCTTGGGTTTACAATGCTAGTGTACAGCGTTGCTTGGGTTTACTTTGCTAGTGTACAGCATTGCTTGGGTTTACAATGCTAGTGTACAACATTACTTGGGTTTACAATGCTAGTGTACAGCGTTGCTTGGGTTTACATTGCTAGTGTACAGCGTTGCTTGGGTTTACATCGCTAGTGTACAGCGTTACTTGGGTTTACATTGCTAGTGTACAGCGTTGCTTGGGTTTACATTGCTAGTGTACAACATTGCTTGGGTTTACAATGCTAGTGTACAGCGTTGCTTGGGTTTACAATGCTAGTGTACAACATTGCTTGGGTGTACATTGCTAGTGTACAACATTGCTTGGGTTTACAATGCTAGTGTACAACATTGCTTGGGTGTACATTGCTAGTGTACAACATTGCTTGGGTTTACAATGCTAGTGTACAGCATTGCTTGGGTTTACAATGCTAGTGTACAACATTGCTTGGGTTTACAATGCTAGTGTACAACATTGCTTGGGTTTACAATGCTAGTGTACAGCATTGCTTGGGTTTACAATGCTAGTGTACAACATTACTTGGGTTTACATTGCTAGTGTACAGCGTTGCTTGGGTTTACTTTGCTAGTGTACAGCATTGCTTGGGTTTACTTTGCTAGTGTACAACATTACTTGGGTTTGGAGTGCTAGTGTTTCCGCAAGTCATGTATCGGTAGGTCATGTATCAGTAGGTCATGTTTTGGTAGGTTAAGATTATTTCACACAAGTAGCGACGTGCGTGCGTGTAGCTGCTTGCTACAGTCCGGAATTATGCTGGGTTTATAGTCACTGTGCCCGCCAGCCCGCTCAGTTACCATGCCGCATTGTAATATGGGTATCCTCAAACTCAACGGGTCCGACAAATATCCCAATGGTAACAACGAGCACAGTAATTTAACGTCTGTGGCATGACTCAAATATTTATCAGACCGCGGAGACATGGTAGAACATTGCAGACTGGAGTAAATCGGAATTCACCTATTCACCTATTCACCATGAAGTGCGGCGAGTCGTGTATAGGACATTCCACTTTAACGCAGTTGCAACACCGACTGTGTCATTGTGTTCAGAGGATAACAAGGTTGAGTGACGTGACCTTGAGTAACATTTCATTTCGTGCACCGTTTGACCTTCCTAAAGCATAATATTATTTAAATATTGATGGTGACAGAGCAGCGGCAACCAAGGTCAGTTAATTGTTATAATTGCATGTTCCTGGTACCATGGTCCAATTGCATATGGCGCTGTGGTGTTTAACAGCCGTAACTAGGTTACATGTGTCGTTGTGTTTTATGACATTATTCCGTACACGTCGCAGTATAATCACGTTGTCTAGGTTTCTGTGTTGACGATGATGATGTTCTCAAACTGAATTATATTTACCATTCTTATTTATCGATATGAGTGCATTATTGAAATTAAATATTCCATTCAGTTTGGCCATGGTTAAAAAAATTGTAATGTTGAAAACTGTAGCTGTCTAGAATTATGACACTGGGAACGGAATTCGAACGAATGTTCAATTATATATGTATGGGGCTGCCATGCCAAAGGGGAGTGGCTCACATTTACTGCCGGGCAAAAGAAAAACAAAAAGGGGCGGCGGGGTAGCCTGGTGGTTAATGCGTTCGCTTGTCACAGCGAAAACCGGGTTTCGATTCCCCACACAATGTGTGAAGCACATTTCTGGTGTCCCCCGCCGTGATATTGCTAAAAACACTCAATCACTCACTCAAAGCACGGGGGTCACGGGTGGCCCAGTCGTCTAAGGCGCCGCGATTCGCTTCGCAGAGTTGCGTCCCTTGGTCACGCCAGAAACCTATGTATTGTGGGTTCGATTCCCGGTTCGCCCCAAATATGTTTCTAGGTTTGTCAGCACCATACCTGTGCTCGTGGGTTTCACCGAAGTGGTAAACGTCTTAGACCTGCATCACTTCGGGCTTTCCTCCCACATTAAGCTGACACGCCGTGATATAACTGGAATACTGTTAAAAGCGGCGTCAAACCCAACTCACTCCCTCACTCACTCACTCAAAGCACACGAAAGTTGGTCCTTAAGTTTGCAGTGTTTCGCAGGCTGCTTTCAGCCTAGTAAAGTTTTGATGACGTTCGTAATCTTTAAGTCAAATCCAGTTTTTAAGTGGGGTGTGGGGCGGGATGTTGGGGTTTTCAAAATTACTGCTATATGAACTACTTAATAAGCATCAATGACTAAGGAAATCCACAAACAGCAGACAATGTGACCTTGTGGTGTAAAGATAGCAAGTGAGCTATACCCAAAGGCTGGAAGACCTTAAGTAAAACGTGTCCTATATACGTCACAATTGAATTCCCTGCACGAGACAGAAATGTTTTAACTTCTGTACCAATTTGAATCAGTGTGTATAAAACCCCAGTGACTCTAAAAAAACACAGCCTTGATGAAAGCCGATTCCCCACATGGGTATAATGTAAATCCATGTCTGGCGTCCCCCACCGTGATATTGATAGAATATTGCTTAAAGCAGCGAAAGGTGAGGTGAGGTGAAATTGGGTTTAACGTCGCGTCCAAGATTATTGCACTTATATAGCGACGTGCATGCACGTGTGTGTGTGTGTGTGTGTGTGGCTGCTTGTACTAGTCCGGGCTGATGCCCATTTATAGTGCTAGCCCACAGATATACCATGCCGCAGTTTAACATGAACACCACACTCAGACACAGTATACTGACTCCGAGCCGACCAGTCCTTGTTTTAGCCCCTTAATGCCGAGCGCCAGACAGGGTAATAACAAGTACCATCTTTTAACATCTTTTGGTATAACGCGGCCGGGATCGAACCCCGGACCTTCCGCTCTCCAGGCGGACGCTCTACCACTAGACCACGGAGGCGGTCCTTAAAGCAGCGAAAGACCAAAGGCACTCTCGAACAACTCTCGAACATCCGAACAACATGAAACGCAAGTCACTCATCCATCCTGTGTGAAAATTATGCCTTTGCATTATGGACCGCCCCGCTGGTCTTGTGGACAGAGGGTCTTCCCGGGGAGCGGAAGGTCGGTGGTTCGATCCCCTGGCCGCGTGATATCGAAAGATGATACGTGTTGTTGCCTTGCGCCTGGCATTCAGGGGGTAAAAAAACACTCGCCGGCTCGAATCAGTATACTGTGAATGGAGTATCCAAGTTAAATTGCGGCATGGTATCTCAGTGTGCTCGCCCAATGAGACCAGCACTGTGTCCGCACACGCACATGCACACACACACACACACACACACACACACGCGCGCGCGCGCAAGTACGTTGCTATATGCAAGTTCAATAATCTTGAACGTGACCTTAAACCCCATTTCACCTCACCATTATTATTATGTCAATTAGTTTTTCATGTCTCTTTGCAGGCTGCATTAAATCATGGCCGGTCGTGACAGTACTTTAGCAGCATACCTGGCCGTGGCACTTATCGGGACAATTCTAGCTTACTATGGGGGTGTTTGGTTTAAACACTATGGAGGAAAGTGTGTTGATCGGGCCATAAAAGATCTGACATTGGACAGTTATTACACATTGAGAATATACGACTCATTTTCTCACCTGAAACCCGCGTTAATTGGCAGAATCGGTCTGGACACTGAGAGCTCCGACTTCAGAGATTGTGGCATCGGAGGTGACGTTAATGCGTTGTGTGTGGATCAGATAGGGAAACAACAACTGCAGGTCGTGCGCACTGAGGAGGAAAATGTCGTCTGCTATGACGTGAGAAGAAAGGCTCTGCAAACTGTGTCCCAAGAGATTAAGGATTGCTTCAGTATGTCCAGAGCGCAGTGGTACGGCGGTTTTCAGCACGTCCATCAACCTTGGCCTCTGAATGCGATGAATTTGGACTTGCAGCCTTTCGTATCCACAGACATGTTTACTCACAAGTCAGACATAGGTGGCGTTGTGGAACGTTATTTCATCAATTCAAACGGCGTAGGTATACGTATAAGTAACGACGTCCCCCTGTACGTTAGCATGAATCAGTCTGGAGACGGGGAAGTGTGCCTTGTCAGCAAATCACAAGGTTACCCCTACATGAGCAACAAAAACGTCCTCCCCGAACTCAACTACACCATCTGCCGAGCGTCAAATATCAAGCTCCTTCACGACGCCATGTCAAGACGGTACATTGACCGTCCAGAGAACATACCAGATGAGAAGATGTTCAGGTTCCCAGTGTGGTCAACGTGGGCGCAGTTTAATAAAAACATCAACGAAACACTTCTAATGGAATTCGCGAAGGCTATCAAAGAAAATGATTTTTCCTATTCGCAAATCGAAATCGATGATGACTGGACCCCACTTTACGGAGATCAGGAATTCGACATTAGAAAGTTTCCAGATCCTGGTAAAATGATCCGGACATTGAACAACATGGGGTTCAGAGTGACGGTGTGGGTGCACCCTTTCATGGACGTCAACTCCAAGGCTTACAAGGAAGCAGCGAGGGAGAAACATGTCGTCATGACAACCGACGGCTCCGCCCCAGCCTTGGTGAAATGGTGGAACGGGGATGAAGCTGGATTGCTGGATGTTACCAATGGCAACGCCGTACAGAGATTCCTGGACAGACTTAGGAACCTCAGGGCCTCACACAACGTCAGTTCCTTTAAATTCGACGCTGGTGAAGCCTTTTACTACCCAAGGTCATACTCCATTAAATCACCCTACCCTAACCCCGAGAACTATGCACGCCTGTGGGCAGATCTGGCATATCAATCAGACACTGCAGTTAGACACCAGGAAGTTCGGGTAGGGTGGACATCGCAAAAGTATCCTATTTTCGTTCGTCTTTTTGATAGGATGTCTTCTTGGGGTTATGATACTGGTCTTAAAACTGTCATCCCAGCCATCCTTACATTTGGTATCCTTGGTTACCCGTTCGTGTTACCCGATATGATTGGTGGGAATGCGTACCAAGACGACATCACCTTCTCTGGAGGGGCCTATCCTGAAAGGGAGCTATTCATACGATGGTTGCAAGTGAATACTTTTTTGCCTGCTGTTCAGTTTTCAATTGCGCCCTGGATCTACGATGCGGAGGTAGTTACTATTGCTAAAGCACAGATGAAACTACGTAAAAGATATGCAGACACAATTATTTCATTAGCGAAAGAGAGTGTTAAACAGGGTAGTCCAATTATACGACCACTTTGGTGGATCAGCCCTGAAGATGAAATCGCCCTTACGACTGATTCCGAGTTTTTACTTGGGGACGACCTTCTCGTGGCCCCTGTCTTAGACAAGGGAGCTAACTCCCGAGACATTTATCTACCAAGGGGATTATGGGTAGATCAGCTCAAGGGCGATAAAAAGCAGGGACCAGTATGGTTGAAGGATTACCCAGCTGAAATAAAAGACCTCCCACATTTCACAAGACAAAGAGATACTTAAAGTGCAAGTCTCGTTGGTGTATACAACTTTGCAGAATAAGGTAGATCGTGACATCGTTAATGCAAATACTGCATTGAAAATATCGAAAGCGGCGCGTAAATAAGGGACATTTGTACTCTAGTATTGTCTATCAATTGCAAAGGCTGAAACGAAAATACAGCGGAGGCTGAGGCTTTACATACAGAGGCTCCATATAAGGTCATGTTGGAGGACAAGTCGTCCAAAATTACACACTTGATCGCATAAGCATGACCTTCCATTTGCATCCTAATGAGCAAGCCTGTCATAACAAAGCGAACCTATTCTCCTCCCGTTTTAACCCTAAGACATTCTCCTTTTTACAATTAAACAATGACCATTTGTATACAGTATTTCCCTCCGTATGGGTGGGATAAAAAGATTTTCATGGTGAGAATACGATGAGCGAATATGCTATTTCTTCAATTATTGTGTTTATTGTTCTCTTTTCGGTACATTGAGTTTGTTTTTGGACTCTTCTTTGTTTATAATATTCGCTGATCTGTGTATAAAATGATAAAGCATCGATCGTGCTTACTTCGTTCCTTTCTGTGGTATCGTGAGCTCAAATCGATCATAACCTGCCGATATGTCCGATTCTGCCAATAGTTTTTGAGTGAGTGAGTGAGTTTGGTTTTACGCCGCTTTTAGCAATATTCCAGCAATATCACGGCGGGGGACACCAGAAATGGGCTTCACACATTGTACCCATGTCGGGAATCGAACCCGGGTCTTTGGGGTGACGAGCGAACGCTTTGACCACTAGGCTGCCCGACAAACCCCAATAGTTTTCGAGTTATCGTGGGATGTGAATGTTTCTGTGCCGTACATGCATTCATGCTGATGTATGGCAGTTGTGTTCATGTTGAAATACCATATAGCCCCATGACCGAGTCAAGATCCGCTGGTTGAGGGTTAGAACCCCAGAACTGTCCATATCTAGTGCCATGGTCTATCGACACCATAGCCTTTCTCGTGGACTTCGTCAACATTTCACACGTCAACGTCCTACGATTTAGGGCTTCCTCCCAAGATGAGTGAGTGAGTATGGTTTTACGCCGCTTTTAGCAATATTCCAGCAATATCACGGCGGGCGGGGACACCAGAAATGGGCTTCACGCATTGTACCCATGTCGGGAATCGAACGCGGGTCTTCGGCGTGACGAGCGAACGCTTTAACCACTAGGCTACCCGACCTCCTCCTTCCTTCCCCCCAACCCCAACGATTGCCTATTTTAGTGTGTCAGGGATGAAATCGCGAATGCTTTCGTTATCTGACCGATTAGCCAAGAAAAGTGGCCTTGATACAGCAAGGTTAGAAACTAGGCTTTGATATGGACACGTGGACACGCTTACCTCGGAAAGATGGGTGAAGACTTTAAACAACCGTGGGGCTGAGAAAAATGTGTCAATCAGTGTTAAAGTATCGGAGTTGCGACCGTCTTAGCTCTAAGATCTCTATTTGTAAGTAGGCTCTAGCCATGAAGGACAATGACCAGCGCAGGATGCCTATCTGCGTTACGTACTGCATTGTTAGCTAGTGATGATGGCAAAACAGTACACGAGAGGTAAAAGTAGTACAACCATGATAGTGGTATGATAGATAAGTGCGATGAGATGTGGGAGCGAGTTCCAGCAGTGACGTGTAGGTGATATAACAGTGACCTTGCAGCGATTAAGGAAACAAATAGTCTCTCACTGTTTCGACAACAGGAAAAAGTTTCTGTTCCATAATTTCCGTTTGAGTTGACAATAATGTAAAATCTTCGAACAACATAATATGCTGCATGATTTTCAAACACGCAATATACCCGTATTTTCCAAACGTATTGTGGTACGTATCCATTGGTATTTCATATCCTGGTATACCGGTAAAGTCTCGGTAAACAAGATCATAAACTTGGCCAAACTGCCAAATATCTAGAGCCAAGGGTTCTCAACAACAAGTACCCGCATCAAGCTATGATGAAGCACTCTTATTGACCCTGTTCTACTTCCGCTGGGGTTTAACCAGTTGTCAAGGAGAGTGACGATATGAGCGTAGTGTCCCTCTACATAGATAGGAGGCCTCACTGATAGATCACTATATAGATTATATAATAAATGACAGTGGCATGTCAATGACAATTTTATATAAGAGGGATATGATAATGAAGCGATATACATCCAATATTATCTAGTTTGTCAATGAATAAAACAAAAAGACAGATTTCATTATTATTTAATAGCCATTTATGTCAGCCTCCAAAGACAAGACTGGCATAACGAGAAATGTACATCTACATGTGTATGCTAACACAGAAACAAAATATATATCTTCTCTCACATAATACATTACAGACGTCTTAATTTTTTATCACTTGGTTGACGGAACGGTGAGCTAAAAAATCACGACTGTGAAAAAAACCCAAGTTTAATGTTAACACTGAGACTGACAATCGCTCTTATGAATAAGACAGAATTTGCTCCAATACTATCCCTCACTTCAATGGAACACCATACATGTTTTTATGTGAACGTTCTACACTATTAACATTTAACATCGCTGCTTGGTTTTTTACTACAATACCAAAAGAAAACTTGAAAATTTTAATTTTCTTCTCGTCACCCGACACTATATTAAAAAAAAGAGAGAAAGTAACTGAAGAACATAATTTTAGTTATATCTTATTTCGAACACCGACCAATACCTTGTAGAAAATATCCGTTAACCAACTAATAATAAAATAAAGCCAAAACTTATGCTTGTCCACAGCAGAGCACTGCTGTTATGTTCATGGCTGTGTTGGTTGCCATATTGATACGCGTCTCCTTCGAGTTGGTGCCAAGGTGGGGCAATATGATGCAGTTATCCAACGCCATGAGGGGATGGTCTGAAGGGAGCGGTTCTGGTTCCGTGACGTCAAGGCCAGCTGCTGCTATGTCTCCCTGGGTTAAAGCCTGGGCGAGGTCGTCATGGTTAACGATTGGTCCCCTGGCCGTGTTGATGAGAATGGCGGACTTTTTCATGCTGGCGAACGCGCTCGCGTTGATCATGTCCCGGGTGCGGGGTGTGAGGGCACAGCAGATGCAGATGATGTCGGACTCGCGGAGCAGGGTGTCATAGTCCACAAGCTCGGCACCGACATCAGCTGCATACCCTGCTTGGAACTCGTCGTAGTAGATGATACGGCTGACACCGAAAGGTTTCATTCTCCTGGCTACCCCGAAGCCCACCCTCCCCATTCCTATAATCCCCAGGGTGCGGTTGACGGATTCCACCCCGCACAGCCACATAGGTCGCCACAAGCCCCACTCTCCCGTCTTGACTGCCTGGATGCCTGAAACACGAGATGCAGCGGACTTATTGTAAGTCTTGGATAACACGTTAGAGTGAGCGAGTGAGTGATATGGGTTTAGCGCCGCTGTGAACATTATATCACAGCATGTCAGCTTCATGTGGGAGAAAAGCAGGTCTCAGATGTTAACCACTTCGGTGAAACCTACGAGCACGGGTATGGTGCTGACAAACCTAGAAACATAATCCGGGTGTACAGTGATTCGAACCCAAGATCATAGATTTCTGGGAGCGTATTCTGTATGCGGTACTGGGGACATATTCTGTATGCGGTACTGGGGACATATTCTGTATGCGGTACTGGGGGCGTATTCTGTATGCGGTACTGGGGGGCGTATTCTGTATGCGGTACTGGGGGGCGTATTCTGTATGCGGTAATGGGGACGTATTCCGACAGGACATTTATAAGAAACCTGTGAGTACATGCCTTCAGCAAGTCGTCGCGTTGTCAACAACAGCAACGCCACCGTTAACTCGGCAGCGCTGTCGGATGCGACGTCCGGTGTGTTGGCTACCTGTACCCCTCTTTTGGCGCATTCACGTGCGTCAATGTGCGCCATGCCCACAGACATTGTGCCGATAATTTTCAAACTGGGACCTGAAAGAAAGAAAAATAATCATGAATCAACACACTAAAGATCTTCTTGAACACTCAAATGTCAACGGTTGGTTGGTTGGTTGGTTGTTTAACAACGCACTCCGCAATATTCCAGCTATATGTCGGCGGTTTGTATATAATCGAGCCTGGACTAGGCAATCCAGTGATTGACATTATGAGCATCGATCCACGCTATTGGGATACGATGACATGCTACAACCAAGTCAGCGAGCCTGACCACCCGATCCCGTTAGTCGCCCCTCACGACAAACATGGGTTGCTGAAGACCACGATATTCACGGGTGGACGTTTCCGATGCTAACTGCTAATCCAGTTAAAAGGAATTGAGATATATAGCATGCAGGGGAAAAGAAAGTTTACGCTTGAAAATGGGATTACAAGAAACCTGCCGTGACAGACGCAGTGTGAAATATTCATGATCA
Source organism: Haliotis cracherodii (assembly GCF_022045235.1). Taxonomy (NCBI): domain Eukaryota; kingdom Metazoa; phylum Mollusca; class Gastropoda; order Lepetellida; family Haliotidae; genus Haliotis; species Haliotis cracherodii. The sequence goes on along the minus strand of NW_027266279.1, from coordinate 9,021,211 downwards.
TTGATATAATGCATGTAATGTCGCCTTTGATCCCCGTATCAAATGACCCGTGAAGATTCCGGGATAGAATAGGTCTTCAGCAACCCATGCTTGCCGTGAAAGGCTACTATGCTTGTCGTAAAAGGCGACTAACGGGATCGGGTGGTCAGGCTCGCTGACTTGGTTGATGCATGTCATCGATCCCAATTGCGTGGACCGATGCTCATGATATCAATCACTGGATTGTCTGGTCCAGATTCGATTATTTACAGACCGCCGTCATATAGCTGGAATATTGCTGAGTGCTGCCTTAAACAACAAACCAACCAACCAAACCAACAACCCCGTATCAAATACATCCCCATCAAATTTTTATCCACCATCAGACATGAGTGTGAACTTTCTTTATCCGGCGGTTATCCGAGCACGTGCATAATTCATGTTGTTATTTTGCAGACATGGCATCCAATGGCGGTTCCCCGAGTTCGTATATTTCCTTTCATTCTTTCTAAGTGTCGTGCGGAACTGATCGCGAGAATGCAGAATGAAAACGTCATGTTGCGATTCGGCAATAATACAGTATAACTAAATAACTGCAACTTTTAAATACCCCTATGCCATGACAATGGCATCATGCAAGAACGACTATCTATTAGTTCAGTTATATGAAATAATCACGTGTTCTTAACTTCTTTTGAGTAGTATACAATGCAGTCACTTCATAGGACATCGGCGATATGGGATCGTAGTCCTCGCGGGAGTTATATATTTTTTCTAAAAAAAACAAACTTTACAATAATAATGGACTTTTAAGGACATATTAAATTTAATAGTAAATTGAACAAAAGAGACAAACCAATTTACCTGAGTCATCCATTAATGCATATGGTGGTTTGTTCTTTGAGACTGATGATGATATGCACGGCATGCTTACTTTTTCTAGTGATCCATTGTCGTTGACATTATTTATTCATAATATGTATACGTCAAATGGCCCGTATTGAAATGCAAGTACGACACGCAAGGAAGCGTCGCTCTGTCAAGCGTCGCTCTGTCAAGCATCATCAAAGCATACATGTATATGCTGTAACATATTTGACATACAAAGGTTCGTTTGTCAGACTTTAAAATGAATATAAAAACGAGGCAGTCATAAAAGTGAGTGAGTTGGGGTTAACGCACTGAAATGCTTAAGAACATCGTTTAAAATAATTCCTTTCACTCGATATACCGTTTAAGGCGCTGTACCTTTCGGGACCGGAAGACCCTTTATCGACAATATGGCTTGATCAATGTCGTGAGTAAGTATGGTTTTACGCCGCTTTTAGCAATATTCCAACAACATCACGACAGGGAACACCCGAAATGGGTTTCACACATTGTACCCATGTTGGGAATCGAACCCGGGCCTCCGGCGTGACGAGTGAACGCTTTAACCACAGGCTTGATGATGTCCCACTGATCGATGTTGACACTGGTCACTCGACAGGTCTGTGCAGCCGTAAGGTATAAACGAAAGGTTAAAGGCGACAAATAAGGCCAATTTTCAGAGGGAGTAGGTGTGTTGGGTCTTCCGCCGCTTCATGCAATATTCCAGACATAGACTTTACATAATGGACAAATGTTGGGATTCGAACACGGGCCTTCGAGACGAATAGCGAACGATTTAACCAAAAGGCCACCCCACCGCACATCCACCTTGATTATAAAAAGTTTGCAGGAAGGCAAAATGAAACATTAATATCCCGAACACGTCATCTTAAGTTCTTTGGAAACTACCCATATCAGAAATAGTTCCTTTGTTGATTTAAGTTACAGTTAACAATCTTTCAGCTATACATTCGTATGATATTCTTTTGTGTTTGTTTGTTTGTTTTGGTTTTTTTGTTGTTGTTTTTTTGTGTTTTTTTGTTGTTGTTGTTTTTTTTTGTTGTTGGGTTTTTTTTTTTGGTTTTTTTTTTTGGGGGGGGGTTAACACCGCACTCAGCAGTATTCCAGCCATATGACGGCGTAGATCGATGCTCTTGTCAATACCTGGATTGTCCGGTCCAGACTTGATTATATACAGACTGCCGTCGTACTGCTTGACTATTGCTGAGTGCGGCGTTAAACAATAAACAAACACAAAATAAGTAAAATTGACATTAGAGGTATGGATGTTATGGACTTTTACGCTGATATTAAAGTATAGGACTTAAGGTCACCTTTGTGAAACGGGGGTCCCGACCACCCAATCCTCTTTTAGTCCGACTTGCATTATAAATTTCTAAAATTGTTTCAAACCTGGACTGCCACTGTTCCGAGTTGAAAGCCCCTTTAAGTGATCCCAGCGCTTACAACGTGGAAGATAGTGTTACACATTCAGACACCATGTGGTCGCTTCATGAAAAGATGAAACAGTATGTAAACAAGGCGATTATTGAACACGTGTCGGGTTTACCTGGGATGTTGATGCCTGGGGACTCCAGGCAAATAGTGTCGCCTCGTGTAATATTACAGAAGAATCTATCAAGTGTGCGTGACTATCACGGCCTTGTCCTGTGCACGGATCCTATATACAAGCCCCAAGGTTACTTATGTCGGAAGGTTCGTTGAGGTGAGGTTAAATGGGGTTTAAGGTCGCGTTCCAGATTATTGAACATACATAACGACTAGCCAGCAATCTGGCAAATTGATGTTGTCATTTAAATATCTGGGTACTGTTTGTCAAAGTTTCTAAAATTTTACATTACCTAGTTCGGAAAAAATGAAATTTGCTGATAAAAAACAAAGCAGATGACAATAAAACCGATCGCCCAAACGCAGCACGGCAACGGCAATGGTAACCCGATGCAAATTGAAATGCACATGCGTTCCCCCATTTCTTGCCCTATAAAAATCCACACAGATCGGATAACATTCAATCGTTTTTGAATTGCAAGATTGCCAAGAAATCAGCGACACCAAGCTCTTGGACCATTGCAAGCTGGAGAAACCGCCCGCAAGTTGCCAATGCATTTCAAGTCCACGTTAGGACCATACACAGGCTCCAGCAACGGCACCAGACCACCAACCCTACAGATGACCGACCACGTAGTGAAAGACCAAGGGTCACCACCCGACGTCAGGATCGTCAGATTGTGCGATAGCATCTTCAAAATCGCTTTGTTACTGCTGCGGAAACTGCTCGACAGACCATGGGTACACACCAGCGACACATTAGTGCGGACACCGTGCGTCGACGATTGACGTTTGTTTGAATGTTTGTTGTTTAACGCTGCACTCAGCAATATTGCAGCTATATGACGGCGGTCTGTAAATAATCGAGTCTGGACCAGACAATCCAGTGATTAATATCATGAGCATCGATCCACACAATTGGGATCGATGACATGCATCAAATAAGTCAGTGACCCTGACCACCCGATTCCGTTAGTCGCCTCTTACGACAAGCATAGTCACCTTTAACGGCAAGCATGGATTGCTGAAGGCCTATTCTTCCCCGGGTCTTCACAGGTCAAAGGAGCACCAAGTATGAAATAGTTACATTCTGATTTTGGTTACCCAAGTTATTTTACTATTTTCACCAGCTACTCTCAGCTTTATAAGAACACGTACGTGGATATCGTTTTCGACCCAGAGATAACAATCTACACCAAAACGTGATGCAACGTGTTAAATAGTTTACAAGCAAAAAATGCCTTTCAACCTCTCCAAGCACAGTCGTATCTCTGATAGCATCTTTAAAATTCCTCCAGGGGGCGGTTGGGTAGCCTGGTGGTTAAAGTGTTTGCTCGTCAAGCGGAAGGCCCGGGTTCGATTCCTTAAAAGGTTCCTCCATCACTCACTACAATGCCTCTCCTATGTACATAATTCGAGAAAGTTAAATTGGCGATAACAAAAGGATTGTGATTATAGTATTATGGGATCACGATGCTCGCGGAGTTGTTTGTTTGGCGCCGATGGAGTGGAGTTTTCTTTAGTCGCACTAATCCCATCAGTCGCACTAATACCATCAGTTCCACTAATCCTATCAGTCGCACTTATCCCATCAGTTCCACTAATCTCATAAATCGCACTAATCCATCAATCCCATCAGTCGCACTAATCCCATCAGTTCCTCTTATCCAATCAGTTCAACTAATCCCATCAGTCGCACATATACCATCAATCCCAGAAATCCCATCAGTACAACTAATCCCATCAGGTCCACTAATACCATCAATCGCACTAATACCATCAGCTGCACTAATCCCATCAGTTCCACTAATCCCATCAGTTCCAACAATCCCATCAGTCCCACTAATCCCATCAGCTGCACCAATACATCAGTTCTACTAATCCCATCAGTCGCACTAATACATCAATCCCAAAAATCCCATCGGTTGCACTAATACCACCAATCCCATAAATCCCATCAGTACCACTAATCCCTTCAGGTCCACTAATACCATCAATCCCACTTATCCCATCATTTCCACTAATCGCATCAGTCCCACTAATCGCATCAGTCCCACTAATCCCATCAGTCCAACTAATCCCATCAGTACCACTAATACCATCAATCCCACTAATCCCATAATTTTCACTAATCGCATCAGTCCCACTAATCCCATCAGTCCCACTAATCCCATCAATCCCATGAGTCGCACTAACACCATCAATCCCATCAATCCCACTAATCCCATCATTTCCACTTATCGCATCAGTCCCACTAATACCATCAATCCCATCATTTCCACTAATCGCATCAGTCCCACTAATACCATCAGTCCCACTTATCCCATCAGTCGCACTAATACCATCAGTCCCACTAATACCATCAGTCCCACTAATACCATCAATCCCACTAATCCCATCATTTCCACTAATCGCATCAGTCCCACTAATACCATCAGTCCCACTAATCCCATCAGTCGCACTAATACCATCAGTCCCACTTATCCCATCAGTCGCACTAACACCATCAATCCCATCAGTCGCACTAATACCATCAATCCCATCAGTCGCACTAACACCATCAGTCGCACTAACACCATCAATCCCATCAGTCGCACTAATCCCACTAATCCCATCAGTCGCACGAATCCCATCAGTCGCACTAATACCATCAATCCCAAAAATCCCATCTGTGGCACTAATCCCATCAGTCCCACAAGTCCCACAATTCCTATCAGTCTGGGGCGGAATAGGTCTTTAGCAACCATGCTTGCCGTAAAAGGCAACTATGCTTGTCGTAAAAGGCGACTAACGGAATCGGGTGGTCAGGCTCGCTGACTTGGATGATGCATGTCATAGATACCAATTGTGTGGATTGATGCTCATTTTGTCAATAACTGCATTGTCTGGTCCAGACTCGATTACTTACAGACCGCCGTCATATAGTTGGAATATTGCTCAGTGCGGCGTTTAACAACAAACAAACCAAAATTCCTGCGGAATGAAGAGCAAATGTGAAATAGTGTAATTTCCATTTGAACCACGGCTATAACTGCCACTTGTTGACCCCAATTAATTACAAGCTAATTTCCATAAATGATATTCTAAGTCGAATCACAGTTTGTTTTGTCAATAATCTCCTCCAAATGTAGGACACGGTCCAGAACGCGAGATGCACGATCGTGTATGACACAACTGTTGAATAACATTACTTACCCCATGACCAATGCTGGGTCAAGGTTCAGCCTGGTTCCGTGAGTATGCTGCGCTGGCGCTACACTGGGAACCAGGCTAGACCATGTTAGGCTATTTTAGGTCCGCCTCATTCACTTTGTTTCACACATTTTACTCAATGTTTGTAGCGCGGATGGGTGACCTTGATGTTAAAGTAATGGTTCCAGTCGGCTCACCACAGTGCAGTCGGAACATCTGAGTATTTACGAGTAATCGCGATCAACATGGCCTTCCGAAAACATATGATGTCCGAAAACCTATGATCCGACGATATTGTGAGTTGGTGCTTGAACTTGTCCGGACTGATGCCGATTTATAGTGTTAGCCCACTGAGATACCATGCCGCAGTTTCACATGGATACTCCACTCAGACACAGTATACTGACTCCGAGCCGACCAATCCTTAATGCCGAGCACCAGACTGGGAAACAACAAGTACCATCTTTCAACGTCTTTTGGTATCGAACCCCGAACCTTCCGCTCCCCGGGCGGACGCTCTACCGCCAGACCACGAAGACGGTCAATTTTATACGGACTGTATGCAGCGATTGTTGTGAATTCATGTAATGTAACGATTACACTGCTGCCCTATGTAGTATGTAGTTAGGGGAACACGTCTTGAGGATTCGAGTGTGTTGGTTCATCACGTTTTGTCTTTGACTGGATTGTCGCCAGAAATGGGCTTCACACATTGTACCCATGTCGGGATTCGAACCCGGGTCGTCTTCGGCGTGACGAGCGAACGCTTTTACCGACTGCTCCAAACCGATATGGCTCTTCTTGTGGATAACGGCGTAAAACCATACTCACTTTGATGTTAGAGTAAGTCCACATCAACCCATTGCTCGTAGGAGGCGGCAAGGGAGTTAACTGACTGTAAAAGTGAAAACAGTACTTTTATAGTCGGTTAACCCCCTTGCCTCGGGAAGATGCGGTAAGTCTGGATCGGGTGATCAGGGTCGGTGACTTGGTCGATTGTGTGTCATCACAAACAAGCGTCGTGAGACGTTTCTCATGATGACAACCACGGGTTTGTCTGAGACTCGATTAGTTACGAAGCTGGAATCTCGCTGACTGCGATTTTAAAACAAACAATAACGATATGTCCAGCTGTCGCTGCATCTACATATTTGAATCTAGATATGTGGAAAGTGGGTATATTTTTACAGCTTCAAATGCAGCAAAGAGGGTTTGGGTGATCCTGACAGAGTCAGGCTGGTTAGGCTCGTCATCAGCTCTGGGCCCTTGCCCCCTCTACACGCAGTCCAGACAGCGAATGGGACTTCTCCCAGGAAGTGCTGCCTATAGTCGAACCCACCGAGAACTTTTCGGAGTATGTGAAGACCCCCCAACACTGCAGCCTTCTACATTACTCTCCCCCAATATCAGTCAACAGATTGGGAGGTACCAAACCTAAGGCACAGAGGACAATGGGTTGTCGGACAACTTCGTACTTGGGATGCAAGCGGGACATTTCAAAAGCGAGGTCTGCATATCTGTCATGTTTTCTACGAATCTTCTCAATCCCATTAGTGACAAAAGGGACAGAAAATTCAATAATATAAATGATTTCATTGGATTTATCAAAAAGGACAAGATCAGGTTTGTTGATATGGATACGTCTGAGGCTGTATTCGGGCCTATTCAAAAGAATATTGTATTTACCCCTCTACATATTCTAGGTGGTTCCATGGACTGACCCCTGTGTCAAAACCACAAGCATAGCGAAGACGGTAATAAAATGATCGAGACACTCCATCATGTCGCAAGATACTGTGTGTGTGTGCTAAAGCTGGCCATCCACTGACAATGTGTTGGGCAAACTCACTAAATTTATTGCATAATCTACATTTCATTTTTACATTTTGATGCAGAATCACACATGGACGGTTTCAAGTGGGAAGTGACTGGTCAGCGACTTTTCAGTCCAGCCGACTTCTTCCAAGCGGACTCTGCAGGGTTGCTGATCTTCTCAACACACTGCATATAAATTTGATGCAGATAATAATAATTACTGAGAGAAAAGATAAAATCCTTATATTGTGCACAGAAGATAAAACAACACGAACACATGCTCTTGCACAAAAGGCTAACAAGATACCGTAAAAGGACTAAAAACAAAAACAGTACATATATAACAGGTATAAAAAAATATGCTTTTGTTTGTTTCTAAATATACAGTTTAACGCCACACTCGGCATTATTCCAGCTGAAAGATGGCGGTCTGTATATAATCGTGTCTGGACCAGACAATCCAGTGATTGACATCATGAGCATCGATCTACGCAATTGGGATACGATGACATGCATCAACCAAATGAGCGAGTCTGACCACCCGATCCCGTTAGCCGCCTCTTACACCAAGCATGGGTTGCTGAAGACCCCGGATCTTCAAGAGGAACAACATTTGAAATGTTATACTTATATATACGTATACGGTATATAGTACAGGGATTTTCCCCTGCTGGTTCAGTGAGAGGATTACAGTTACAACTACGTGTCGAACGTCTCGTGCGATACGTCAACATCCGCAATTTGACCACATCGGCGGAGATTATGCACATACAGCTATATTGCATAACAAGGTGTTCTTGTTAACAAATGGTAGTGCGCGCTAAAGATGAAATACGGTCATTGTGTAATATGCAACCTTCCCATTATTTGGCGAGTGTTGAGTGATATTGTTGTGTATGCTACCAAAACAAATATTTGACTACACCGACGTCTATCATCTTTATTATTTTAATTAACGGATCTGACGACCAAACATTTCACAATATCGGATTTTATCAAATATAATTCATCAGAGGCGGATCCAGGTTTCTTTTTAAAACGGGTGTGGGTGTCGGTGGTTTGAATTTACCCGAGAGCGCAGTTAACAAGTGAGGCGTCTGCAACGCCAATACAAGCGATCACAACAACCGTTTGTTTGAATTTTTATGCATCACAGAACTCCAGATTAATCGATAGGGGAAGGGAGGTAACTCTTGATTTCAATTGCATTCACAAAGAGCAATATTGTTTTATTTAGAACTAAATAACTGTGGAAGGTAAAACACATCAAGTAAGATGTAGATAAATATCCACTCACCTGCAGCCTCCAGAACGTCCTTGTCGATGATGTCACTAATCGTGCAGAACAGCCCGTCCATCCCAGCCACCTGCTCCATGAGAGTAGCCTTTGGAACAACATCGTCGCTGTCCCACACGGAGACTTTACAGCTTTTCTTCAACAGCTCCAAGCCCTCGGTTGGCACTCTACGCGTTACGTATACCTTTGGTTGTGCCATGACAGGCAATTAAGCAATTACCTGGCCGGTGTATTTAACCTTGATCCGCCGAGCTTGATAATTGAAGGTTGAATCAGCTATTCGGAGTATTCCGTAAACAGGAAATAGAGCGAGGCCAGAAGGGAGGTAACTCTTGCGGTTTTGCTACCGACTTTATATATTGCTTGATCCGCACTAAAATCTAACAATTCTACACCTGCAACTACTACTACTATTACTACTACTACTACTACCGCTGCTGCTACTACTCCATAATTTAGAAGCAATTTGTGCGGATACCGTTGTCAAGCAAGACTGTCTTGCTTGACAAATGTACATTAAGGATCTATACCGAAACGTCGCCTTTGATACTAAAGCCCTTGACATAGAAATAACGTGTTGATCTAATATCACAATAACTCTAATATTGGAATAAAACATGAAAACTGTCGTCGTTGTGATGACAACAACTGCAAGCAGGATCATCATGAATTAAAAAAATCAGTAAAACCTGAGGTTCGTTTAAATCGGTACAGCCTAGTCTTAATTTACAATTTATAATTTGATTAAATCTATTGCCAAATAATTTAAATAATTTATGCACATTACATTTTTCTAAATTCTGTGAGAGATCGCTGAACTGTTTGAACGTCAACAATAAGACATCAGTGAAAGTATCTTCAACCAATTTTCACCATTTAAGGAAGATTCCGTTGCCTAATATATCGTGTCCTTGTATCACGACTCTATACTTGAAACTTCCCTACTTTCACACAGTATGATTTAAATTGAACTTGTTTAACGATTTATCTGGTCTGTCTGCCCGTACGTACGTATTTCGTTTCGGGAGCATACCTTGTCAACCGTGAAGGAATTTTCATCCAAACTTGGTACATATATTAAACAGGGATCACTTCGGGCTTTCCTCCGATATTAAGCTCACACGCCGTGATATAACTGGAATACTAAAATCGGCGTTGAACCCAACTCACTCACTCGTTTTCAATGGAAGTTGTACATGAAACAGTTTTCTTTCGACGCCACACACGTTTCACTCTGTCCAACCTAAGAGTGAGTGAGTGAGTGAGTATGGTTTTACGCCGCTTTTAGCAATATTCCAGCAATATCACGGCGGGGGACACCAGAAATGGGCTTCACACATTGTACCCATGTCGGGAATAGAACCCGGGTCTTTGGTGGGACGAGCGAACGCTTTAACCACTAGGCTACCCGACCGCTCCGTCCAACCTAAGAGAAAACGTTACAATGTCATAGCTGGGTATATTCAGTTTCGTTATTTTTGTTCGTTCATCAGCTCCGCGGGCAGACTGGCTGATTATAGCATCGCGGATTAACATACGAGTGAGTGAGTGAGTTGGGTTTAACGCCGCTTTTAACAGTATTCCAGTCATATCACGGCGTGTCAGCTTAATGTGGGAGGAAAGCCCGAAGTGATGCAGGTGTCGGACGTCTACCACTTCGGTAAAACCCACGAGCACGGGTTTGGTGCTGACAAACATAGAAACGTAATCGGGGTGAACCGGGATTCGAGCCCAATCATAGGTTTCTGGCGTGCCCAAGGAACGCAACTCTGCACAGCGAGAAACTTCAATAGACCCACATTTACAGTTTGTACAAATATTATTTGAATAGTCAATATCTTTGTTCTTATATTTTTAAACAACGTAGAGAGATTTCTAAACTTACAGATCACTCGTCGAATGGAATTAATATTAATAGTTAATAGTTCTAAGGTTCAAACACACTTTAAATGGAAGCATAATCCATGTTTTTTCGTCTGGTAATATAAACGATGTTTGTTTTCTTTATGATCGTATTATATGTTCGTAATGTAGGACTCTTTCGTCACAATACTTTCTCTACCACTACCACCAGTGCCCGCCGAAAGAAGGCGGGCGTATTTAAATGAGAAAAACAACCAAAAAGATTCCGAAATGTCATTATTAACTCACTCACTCACACTCTCACTCTGGGGCGGTCGGGTAGCCTAGTGGTTAAAGCGTTCGCTCGTCACGCCAAAGACCGGGGTTCCATTCCCGACATGGGTACAATGTGTGAAGCCCATTTCTGGTGTCCCCCGCCGTGATATTGCTGGAATATTGCTAAAAGCGGCGTAAAACCATATTCACTCACTCTCACTCAAACAACAACACCGATCACGGAAGGCGGGTAACAACATCTCGGCTATCGATCGAATACCGTGTATCTATATATAGATCTTCGTCGCTCAAGCACGTTTCGTGCTGTGGCGCAATAACCACAACTCACAATACGATCATATATCATGGGGTCTGTTACATATACTTGTTCAGGCGGCGTCACATTGTCTAGCTGGCCCTAAACATGTACATATGGATAGGACTGACAATCTTAAGCGTTTGCGCAATAGGAATCAGTTTTAAGGTATAAAAGACCCATCGGACGAAGAGATATTCATTGAAGGCGAACAATAGTTATACCACCCTCAGAGGTTATTTGAACCAAGCCATGGCTATGTCAGCTGCCCCTTCAGGGGCTACCATAAGGTAAGCTGTGTTGCTCATATACAAGCGGTAAAAAGTAATTTTGCATATGTTTGAATTGTTATTTTCATGTGTTTTAACTTTTGAAACAAATAACTCACATTAACAATCAATTTTGAACGGGAGTCTGTACTTTACAAAGAAAGTGTTATCCCAAATTTAACACTTCTAACATTTGACCACTTTCTATATGGCATTCTATATTCACAATAAATTTTGAGTTTGTGTTTTCTCAATCCAATAGGAAATGAGACTATGTTAATTTACTGATACGTTGGGTTATTTTTGTTAAACTTTCAAGAAAATGTAGAAACACTCCAACACGCTAGTTATACCGCGATCTCACTGATAGTGCCCGGGAGGTCCGGGGATGGATCCTCGGCCGCGTCATACCTAAAACCGTTAAAAGACTTGTTATCCAGTCTGGCGCTCGGCATTAAGGGGCTAAAACAAGGACTGGTCGGCTCGGAGTCAGTAAACTGTGTCTGGGTGGGGTATTCATGTTAAACTGCGTCATGGTATCTCAGTGAGCTAGCACTATAAATCGGCATCAGTCCGGACTAGTACAAGCAGCACCACATACACACACTAAAGTTTGATTTTTAAATCGATCTCATAAACCTTCACATTTTCTCAGTACGTAATACTTTTTACTTTTAGTTCAACCGTTGCATTATAATTTGTGTGTGATTCCTTTAATTGATCATTTTAGATGAGAACAGATACTTACCCACATCAGCTGGAATATTATCAAGCAGAATCGTGATTTGGAAGCCTGTTCATGAATTGGGGGCGTTACGCAGAAGACCTTTGTTGAATATTGCTAGAATATAGGCGTAAAACCCTTCTCACTGTTTAGGGACAGAGTTGATTTAAGTGTGGCCATCTCTCATCGTTTCGAGTGGCCACCTTTAAGGACTTGGGGGCAGTCGGATAGCCGAGTGGATAAAGCGTTCGCTCGACACGACGAAGATCGGCGTTAAACCATACTCACTCTTTAACCACTGAACTATACTTGCTGATGTAATGTCGGTGGTAGACTTCCTCAGTCTTCATTTACGTATTATACTGTTTTCAGAAAATGATAAAAAAATAACCTCTTCAAAATATTTGGTACGAGTTGTAGTTCTTTTTGTTGTGCTTAAAGGTCTTTTCTTCACCCTCGGGTATGCCCTACTAACACTGAATAGGGGTGGTGGATACTATCACACCAAAATCCCGGGTTCGATCCCTAACATGGATGCAGTATGTGAAGGCATTTCTTAGTTTGCTCGAAGCCATATCGCATTTTGCTAAAAGCTTGATTACAATACTCACGGACCATTATATATTAGCGTTTTTAACACTGATTTAATTGGAAACAACTTTGTGATATTTTAGGTTGATGTTTATATCCCTTTATACCTCCCCATGCCTATGATACTTAATCTAACACATGTGAAGAGTGTGAGACTGGCCAGGTCCCCAGTATAGGTTATCGTTATTGTAAGGGTTGAGAGGAGGAGCGGGCATAATTTTGCCCTGTCCCGACTGATTGTTATCGATTCCTTCGTCATGGATCGTTTGTTCATCTTATCAACCTCTGGTTTGACGGATTAATTATTTACAGTTCGCCGTGATATAGCTGAAATAAGGCGTAAAATAACATTCATGCAATTACTCATCTGAAATCTTAAAAAGAATCCACTTTACATGTTCAAAAGGTCTCCGTCTCAATCTGCTAAGGAAACAGTTCCCCGTATTTCTTTTTTTAAAGTTTGGAATCTTATTTGTTTGTTCCGAACCGAAAGTCCTACCCGAACTGTTTATAACTTTGTTATTAAGGTATGCTAGGCACAGATTTTTTTTTATTGAAAGTTGTACCACATTGATCATGTGTTTTCCTCAGTCGGAAGAGATGTTATTAAACTTAAAGTGATTTGTTGGAGAAATTTGACTGAGCTGCAATTGAAAAACAATTGGGATCAAAGCTTAATAAAGACAGATATTTCCAAGTCAGCTGTAACCTGATTTATTTAAAATTCAAAATGATTTATGATATTAAAAGGCAAAGTTTTTGGGGAAAGTGGGACTTTTAGGAAAAGGTTGGCCATAACTTATACAAACATTTAAGTTGAATACATACAGTTACTACGTTTTTAACTAACACGCTTATAACGAACCGACCGATATAACGAACCCGGGCATTTGTTGCATATATGCTGTATGTATACTCATACCGAACTACGGTTATTACGAACTAAAAAATGTGGTCCTCTTGAGTTCGTTATAACCGTAGTTTACTGTATTGCTCATTTGTCGTTTTATGTTAGACAATTGTGTAATTAAGTTGTATTCATTTATATTAAAAGAAACGGTTTTTCTCTTTTGTGTTTTCAGCCAATTATCCAGAAATGAACTTGAAAGCAATGGCTATTGCGTCATAAATGACGTCATCGATCAAGCAGAATGTGATCAACTAATTAGCCAATACAAAAGTTGGTTGGAAAAATTTGAAGCCCCCGATTGGCCAAATCACCGACGCTCTATTATATATCAATATCGGATTGGTCACTTTGAAGCCACGTGGTCTGCCAGGTTAAAGGTGAAACCAGTGTTTTCTTCCTTGTGGAAGACCGACAAGTTGCTGACCAGTTTTGATGGCGTGGCTGTCTCACGTCCCCCAGAAGAAACTGACAAGGTGTACGATTCTGGTCAGAACTGGTTCCACGTAGACCAGAAGGTGTCACGTGAGGGCCTCCACTGTTACCAGGGGGCGCTATACTTAGAAGAATCTACTGAAAACGACTTCTGTTTCCGGGTACTGAAAGATTCGCACAAGTACCACAGTGCTTTTTTCGATCATTACAAACCAGCCAGAGCAAAGAGCCTCAGGAGCGAATTCTACAAATTGACAACTAATCAAGTCAGTTGGTACAGGAAAAGGAAATGCAAAGAAGTGAAAGTAGCAGTACCAAAGGGTGGCATGGTGTTGTGGGACTCTAGGCTCATTCATGACAACGTCCCGCCAGTGTTCAACAGGCCAAATGCAGATAGATGGCGCTTCGTGGTCTTCGTTTCCATGACACCTGCTATCTGGGCAGCCCCAAGAGACATAGCGCTGAAGCAGAAGGCATACAAGGAACTGTCGATGACCAATCACTGGCCATCACAATCTCTCGAAATTGATGAAAGCGTAAAGGCGCCGTCCCACAGTGGCCAACATATGTACTGTGTCAATTATATGCCGGAAGTGGCCAAATCAGAGGAAGCGATGCGATTGGCTGGAGTTTTGGACTACGATTTTGAAAATGGCCAATCAAATGGTCCCAAATTGAAACCTGTATGGAACCCGCCTCGTGATTAAAGAGTGGTTATAGTGTTCGCTCGTTGATGGCGGGGTTCGATTCTCCACATGGGTACAATGTGTGAAGCTCTTTACTGATGTCCCCCGCCGTGATATTGTTGATTTATTGCCAAAAGCTGCGTAAAACCAAACTCTCTATATCACTATATTATAGATTATGTTAGGACCGACCTGACTGGGCAATAGTTACGCTGCACTGCCACCATGCAGAATGTTGCACATATATAAACGACATTGTTTACAACGGACGCCCACTCTACACAAAATTCGAGATGTCGTTGTTGCCACAATTACTACAGTTACCAAATATGACCCTATTTTGCCATTTATTTGTCTCCGCCATGAGGTTTGAATCGTCGAATGTTCTAAATTAAATAGTTTGTGTGAATGTTAATGTAAATATTGTTTTAATAACTGCATTTTCGTGAAATAGAATTATTATTCGATTCCAACAAATCAAATGGATGCTCCCTAAGCAATATTTGAAACCCAGATAAGTACATGTTTTGTCGTTACCATTCTCAATCATGTACCATTCCCAATAAAATGTCCACATAAATTATTTGTCTTATCTACTCTTTGTTTTACTATGTATTAGATGTATTAGGGTGTCCACGGTGTGACAGGAACCTCTCGCCTTTTTTGTGAACACATGGTATGATCCCTATGTCATAAACACATGCTAATGGTATAGTTGGAATTGTACAATGGACATTTTCAATATTATGGATTGTCTTTTAAGCTATGTTTTACCATATCTAATATCAATACTACTACCACTACCACCACTAATATGACTACTACTACTATTAATACTACGACTGCTACCACTACCACCACTACTACTACCACCACTACAACTACTATGACTGCTACTACTATGACTATTACTACCACGACTACTACAACCACTACTACTATCGCTACTACTACAGCTACTATTACCACTACTGCTACCACTCCAAATACCACTACCATTACTACTATGAGTACTACTACTACTAATACTACGACTGCTACCACTAGCACTACCGCCACTACTACTACTACCACCACTACTACTATGACTATTACTACCACGACCACTACCGTTACTACTACAACCACTACCACCACCACTACTACAACTACTACTACCGCTACTACTTTTGTTACTACTACAGCTACTACTACCACTATGACTACTGCTACCACTCCAACTACCACTACCCTTTACTACTACCACTACTACCACTTCCACTACTACCACTTCTACTACTACCGCTACTACTTTTGCTACTACTACTACTACAGCTACTATTACCACTACTTCTGTTACTACCACTACTACTACCATGATGACTACCACAACTACTACAAGGACTACTACTACTACGACTACTAGTACCTTTTCTACTACCACCTTTACTACTACTACAGCTACTATTACCACTACTTCTACTACTACCAATACGACTACCACTACTACTACGACTACTACCTTTAATACTACTACTAATACTACGACTACTACCTTTCATACTACTACTACGACTACTACTACCTTTACTACTACAACTACTACCTCTACTACTACGACTACTACTACCTTTACTACTACTGCTATGACTACTACTACTGCTACTACCACTGCTACTAACAATACTACTACTACTACTACGACAACCGCTACTATGACTATGACTGAGTACTACGACTACCACAACTACCATTTCTATCACCACTACTTTTACCGCTACAACTACCACTACTACTTCTGCTACCACTACCAGTAGTACTACTACTACTAACGCTACTACTACTACCGCTACAACGTGGCACATTAATATCAGCGAATAGTTCCGCAAGTCTTGAGGCACTGTGCTGCACCACATTAATATTAGCGAATAGTTCCGCAAGTCATGAGCCACTGTACTGTACCACATTAATTTCAGCGAATAGTTCAGCAAGTCGTGAGGCACTGTACTGTACCAAATTGATACCAGCGTATAGTTCAGCAAATCGTGAGGCACTGTACTGTACCACATTAATATCAGCGAATAGTTCAGCAAGTCATGAGGCACTGTACTATACCACATTAATATCAGCGAAAAGTTCCGCAAGTCTCGAGGTACTGTACTGTGCCACATTGACATTGGGGTATAGTTCAAGTAGTCGTGAGGCACTGTACTGTACCACATTGATATCAGCGAATAGTTCCGCAAGTCTCGAGGCACTGTACTGTACCAAATTGATGCCAGCGTATAGTTCAGCAAGTCAAGAGGCACTGTACTATACCACATTAATATCAGCGAATAGTTCAGCAAGTCATGAGGCACTGTTCTGTACTAAATTGATATCAGCGAATAGTTCAACAGGTCGTGAGGCACTGTACTGTGCCACATTAATATCAGCGATTAGTTCCGCAAGTCTCTAGGCACTGTACTGTGCCACATTGATATCAGTGTAAAGTTAAACAAGTCGTGCAACACTGTACTGTACAAAATTAGTATCAGCGAATAGTTCTGCAAGTCGTGAGGCAATGTACCGTAGCACATTAATATCAGCCTATAGTTCCGCAAGTGTCGAGGCACTGTACTGTGCCACATTGACATTGGAGTATACTTCAAGTAGACGTGAGGCACTGTACTGTACCACATTAACATCAGCGAATAGTTCAGCAAGTCATGAGGCACTGTACTATACCACATTAATATTAGCGAATAGTTCCGCAAGTCATGAGGCACTGTACTGTACCACAATAATATCAGCGAAGAGTTCAGCAAGTCGTGAGGCATTGTACTGTACCACATATATATTATCTTATAGTTCAGCAAGTCGTGAGGCACTGTTCTGTACCAAATTGATATCAGCGTATAGTTCCGCAGGTCGTGAGGCACTGTACTGTGCCACACTGATATCAGTGTATAGTTCCGCAGGTCGTGAGGCACTGTACTGTGCCACATTGATATCAGTGTATAGTTCCGCAAGTCTCGAGGCACTGTACTGTGCCACATTGACATTGGGGTATACTTCAAGTAGACGTGAGGCACTGTACTGTACCACATTGATATCAGTGTATAGTTCCGCAGGTCGTGAGGCACTATACTGTGCCACATTGATATCAGTGTATAGTAAAACAAGTCGTGCAACACTGTACTGTCCAAAATTAGTATCAGCGAATAGTTTTGCAAGTCGTGAGGCACTGTACCGTAGCATATTAATATCAGCCTATAGTTCCGCAAGTCTCGAGGCACTGTGCCGTAGCACATTGACATTGGGGTATAGTTCAAGTAGTCGTGAGGCACTGTACTGTACCACATTGATATCAGCGAATAGTTCTGCAAGTCGTGAGGCACTGTACTGTACCAAATTGATGCCAGCGTATAGTTCAGCAAATCGTGAGGCACTGTACTGTACCACATTAATATCAGCGAATAGTTCCGCAAGTCATGAGGCACTGTACTGTACCACATATATATTACCTCATAGTTCAGCAAGTCGTGAGACACTGTACTGTACCACATTAATATCAGCGAATAGTTCAGCAAGTCGTGAGGCACTGTTCTGTGCCAAATTGATATCAGCGTATAGTTCCGCAGGTCGTGAGGCACTGTACTGTGCCACATTGATATCAGTGTATAGTAAAACAAGTCGTGCAACAATGTACTGTACAAAATTAGTATCAGCGAATAGTTCTGCAAGTCGTGAGGCACTGTACCGTAGCACATTAATATCAGCCTATAGTTCCGCAAGTCTCGAGGCACTGTACTGTGCCATATTGACATTGGGGTATAGTTCCGCAAGTCGTGAGGCACTGTACTATACCAAATTGATGCCAGCGTATAGTTCAGCAAGTCGTGAGGCACTGTACTGTACTGTAGCACATTAATATTACCGAAGAGTTCCACAAGTCGTGAGGCACTGCCCTGTGCCAAGTTGATATCAGCGAATAGTTCAGCAAGTCATGAGGCACTGTACTGTGCCACATTAATATTAGCGAATAGTTCCGCAAGTCATGAGCCACTGTACTGTACCACATTAATATCAGCGAATAGTTCTGCAAGTCGTGAGGCACTGTACTGTACCAAACTGATGCCAGCGTATAGTTCAGCAAGTCGTGAGGCACTGTACTGTGCCATATTGACATTGGGGTATAGTTCCGCAAGTCGTGAGGCACTGTACTATACCAAATTGATGCCAGCGTATAGTTCAGCAAGTCGTGAGGCACTGTACTGTGCCATATTGACATTGGGGTATAGTTCCGCAAGTCGTGAGGCACTGTACTGTACCAAATTGATGCCAGCGTATAGTTCAGCAAGTCGTGAGGCAGTGTACTGTGCCATATTGACATTGGGGTATAGTTCCGCAAGTCGTGAGGCACTGTACTGTACCAAATTGATGCCAGCCTATAGTTCCGCAAGTCTCGAGGCACTGTACTGTGCCATATTGACATTGGGGTATAGTTCCGCAAGTCGTGAGGCACTGTACTATACCAAATTGATGCCAGCGTATAGTTCAGCAAGTCGTGAGGCACTGTACTGTACTGTACCAAATTGATTTCAGCGTATAGTTTAGCAAATCATGAGGCACTGTACTGTAGCACATTAATATTACCGAAGAGTTCCACAAGTCGTGAGGCACTGCCCTGTGCCAAGTTGATATCAGCGAATAGTTCAGCAAGTCATGAGGCACTGTACTGTGCCACATTAATATCAGCGAATAGTTCAGCAAGTCGTGAGGCACTGTACTGTACCACATTAATATTAGCGAATAGTTCCGCAAGTCATGAGCCACTGTACTGTACCACATTAATATCAGCGAATAGTTCTGCAAGTCGTGAGGCACTGTACTGTACCAAATTGATGCCAGCGTATAGTTCAGCAAATCGTGAGGCACTGTACTGTACCACATTAATATTAGCGAATAGTTCCGCAAGTCATGAGGCACTGTACTGTACCACATTAATATCAGCGAATAGTTCCGCAAGTCATGAGGCACTGTACTATACCACATTAATATCAGCGAATAGTTCCGCAAGTCATGAGGCACTGTACTGTACCACATATATATTACCTTATAGTTCAGCAAGTCGTGAGGCACTGTACTGTACCACATATATATTACCTTATAGTTCAGCAAGTCGTGAGGCACTGTTCTGTACCAAATTGATATCAGTGTATAGTTCCGCAGGTCGTGAGGCACTGTACTGTGCCACACTGATATCAGCGAATAGTTCCGCAAGTCTCTAGGCACTGTACTGTGCCACATTGATATCAGCGTATATTTCAGCAAATCGTGAGGCACTGTACTGTACCACATCAATATCAACGAATAGTTCCGCAAGTCGTGAGGCACTGTACCACACTGATATCATGTACTGTGCCACATTGATATCAGCGAATAGTTCAGCAAGTCTCTAGGCACTGTACTGTGCCACATTGATATCAGCATATAGTTCGGCAAGTCATGTGGCACTGTACTGTACCACATTAATATCAGCGTATAGTTCGGCAAGTCGTGTGGCACTGTACTGTACCACATTAGTATCAGCGAATAGTTCCGCAAGTCATGAGGCACTGTACTGTACCACATATATATTACCTTATAGTTCAGCAAGTCGTGAGGCACTGTACTGTACCACATAAATATTAGCGAATAGTTCCCCAAATAGTGAGGCAATGTACTGTGCCACTTCAATAGCGAATAGTTCAACAAGTTGTGAAGCACTGAACTGTACTACATTAATGTCAGCGTATAGTCCAGCAAGTCGTCAGGCATAGTACTCCACTACATTAATATGAGTGAGTGAGTGTTCCAGTTATATCGCGGCGTGTCAGCTTAATGTGGGAGGAAAGCCCGAAGTGATGCAGGTCTCAGACGTTTACCACTTCGGTGAAACCCACGAGCACGGGTATGGTGCTGACAAACCTAGAAACATAATCGGGGTGAACCGGGATTCGAACCCACAATCATAGGTTTCAGAATCGCGGCGCCTTAGACGACTGGGCCACCCGTGCCCCCCACACTAATACGAGGATATAGTGGAATAATTTGTGAGGCACTCAACTGTACCACATTTATATGAGCGAATAGTTCGGCAAGACAACTAAATAAACATCTTCAATAAATAACACTATGGACTGCTCTACAAATATAGTTCAACACGCTTTTAGAAGAATGTTTTATGAAGCAACTTTAGTTTGTGCTTTAGTGTATGGCATACGTTGTTCAAGGTTACAACGACCAGGATGGATATTTGATGCTGCATCAAGGACTTACTATTCAAGGCTCCCCTATTGAAATAACACAGACATACGTCTAACCATTACAACTTTCCAGGGTGAACTTAAGCTACTATAGTCGCATGCATTGTAGTCGAAACTAGTGTAATATCCGAAATTCACTGACTGTTGCTTGCGTTTCAAATGAGCACTTCAAATGCAGGCTCTGTGCTATTGATGATATTGCTCCATTTCAACATTTGTTGATACAAGGTTTAACTTTACGTCAAATAAACGCAGCCAAGGGAGATAGAAATGTACGTTGAAAGGTATTTTTGGGGCCGCTGGGGCAATTTTTGAGCGAATTTCACCACACACCAGGCGCCTTAATCATTTACCCTTATAGGAAAATCGAACCTGGGTTACCCGCGCGGCAAGACAACCTTAAAAGCCAGCAAGTTCCCAAAAGCACCCATTTTGGAATATTAATAGCCCCTTTATAACTACTGTTCATTAAATCCATTGTTTGTGAATTTCAGATCAATTGGTGTGACCTTACCTATAGCATTGCCTTTCTCCCAATCAACACACCGAAGGTCCTGCAATAAAATCATACTATACATAATACAGTGTACTTTTCCTCGTATGTAAGCAATGAAAAGTAAATTACAAATTCAGTTATGTAAAGAAGAATACAGTACTCAAGTGATAAGATAAATATGGTATTTGAAACTCACATTTGTGATCCTTCCAAGGCTGAAATGATTGTATTCCTTCAGGTGCATCGCTTTTGTGAAAGTGATGTCTGTAGAAAGAAGAAACAATTTGAATACAAGATTTCTCTTTTGCAGAAGTTACACATTAAATGTGTTTTCAAAAGCTATATTACTGATATCAATTGATCTTTATTCCGAGTTAGATATTCGACATTGCATTTATTTAAACCATTTAAACCTGTCTGCTACATGATTGATATTTTTGATAAAATCCATGCAAAACTGTGGCTTACCGAGATGACAGGGGTCGACGCCAGAGCAAATATCTTCTTCTTTGACGTGTTTTAAATGATCAAGCTATGGATTCATGAGTACTCCTGTGAAAAGGTAGTGGCGTGAAAAGGTACTCACGTGAAAAGCTACTCGCGTAAAAAGGTACTTGCGTAGAAAGCTATTCGCGTGAAAAAGTACTCGCTAGAAAAAGGTTGTCGCTTGAAAAGCTACTGGCGTAAAAGGGAACTGGCGTGTAAAGGGTACTCGCGTGAAAAAAGTACTCGCATGAAAAGCTATTCGCATGAAAAGCTATTCACGTGAAAAACCTATTCGCGTGAAAAGGTACCCGCTAGACTAGGTACTTGCTTGAAAAGGTACTCGCATGAAAGATACTCTCGTGAAAAGGTACTCCCGTGAAAAAGCTACTGGCGTGAAAAGGTATTCGCGTGAAAAGGTATTCGCGTGAAAAAGGTACTGGCGTGAACAGGCGATAACAGGCTATCGCTAGAAAAGGTACTTGCGTGAAAAGGTACTCGCGTAAAAAGCTACTCGTGTGATAAGGTTCTCGCGTGAAAAAGCTGTTCGCGTGAAAAAGCTGTTCGCGTGAAAAGGTACTCGCGTGAAAAAGCAATTCGCGTAAAAAGGTACTCGCGTAACAAGGTACCCGCGTGAAAAGCTACTCGCGTCAAAAAGCAATTCGCGTGAAGGTACTCGCGTGAAAAAGGTACTCGCGTGAAAAGCTGTTCGCGTGAAAAGGTACTCGCTTGAAAAGGGTACTCGCGTGAAAAAAGTAATCGCGCGAGAAAGCTATTCGTGTAAAAAGGTATTCGATAGAAAAGGTACTTGCGTGAAAAGGTACTTGCGTAAAAAGCTACTCATGTGATAAGGTTCTCGCGCGAAAAAGCAATTCGCGTGAAGAAGGTACTCGCGTCAAAAGGTACTAGCGTGAAAAAGGTACTCGCGTGAAAAGCTACTCGCGTCAAAAAGCAATTCACGTGAAGGTACTCGCGTGAAAAAGGTACCCGCGTGAGAAGATACGCACGTGAAAAAAGCAATTCGCGTGAAGGTACTCGCGTGAAAAAGGTATTCGCGTGAAAAAAGCAATTCGCGTAAAAAGGTACTAGCGTATAAAAGGTACTCGCGTGAAAAGCTACTCGCGTCAATAAGCAATTCGCGTGAAGGTACTCGTGTGAAGGTACTCGCGTGAAAAAGGTAGTCGCATCAAAAAGGTACTCGCATCAAAAAGGTACTCGCGTGAAAAGCTGTTCGCGTGAAAAGGGTACTCGCGTGAAAAGGGTACTCGCGTTAAAAAAGTAATCGCGCGAGAAAGCTATTCGTGTAAAAAGGTACTCACTAGAAAAGGTACTCGCGTAAAAAGCTACTCGTGTGATAAGGTTCTCCCGCGAAAAAGCAATTCGCGTGAAGAAGGTACTCGCGTACAAAGGTACTAGCGTGAAAAAGGTATTCGCGTTAAAAAGGTACTCGCCTGAAAAGCTGTTCGCGTGAAAAGGTACTCGTGTAAAAAGCTACTCGCGTCAAAAAGCAATTCACGTGAAGGTACTCGCATGAAAAAGGTTATCGCGTGAAAAAGGTACTCGCGTAAAAAGGTACTCGCGTAAAATAGGTACTCGCGTAAAAAGGTACTCGCGTAAAATAGGTACTCGCGTAAAATAGGTACTCGCGTAAAAAGGTACTCGCGTGAAAAGCTACTCGCGTGAAAAAGGTACTCGCATGAAAAAGGTACTTGGGTGAAAAACTGTTCGCGTGAAAAAGGTACTCGCGTCAAAAAGCAATTCGCGTGAAAAAGGTACTCGCGTGAAAAGGTACTTGCGTGAAAAAGCACTGGCGTGAAAAAGATACTCGCGTGAAAATGGTACTCGCGAATCTTGTCAGTTGGTATAGGTTTAGGTGGTTTAAATTACAATATTTGCAACTGCCTATTGAGCTGAAATGGTCTGTTTTTTTCTGTTTAATGGAGTTTTGAGGGTATTTGCTACTGGACTAACATGAACTGCAATAAAGAATACATCAATGATATTTGAAGTAAATATGTGACTTACCTTAATCTTCTGCGTTGATGATCTGGTGAAGATGTATCGAAACTAAGCGCTTGCTATAAACTAAGGTGTTTTGAAGACTGACCTAAGTGCTTGCTATATTCTAAGGGTATTTGAATAATAACCTAAGTGATTGCTATATTCTAAGGGTATTTGAAGAATAACCTAACTGTACTGAACCTATATCACCTGTCAAGTAATTACTGGTGAATAGTCGCGAGGCACTGTACTGTACCACATTAATATAAGCGAAAGGTTCAGCAAGTCGTGAGGCACTGTACTGTACCACGTCAATAGCAGCGAATAGCTCAACAAGTCGTGAGGCACTGTACTGTACCACGTTAATATCAGCGTATGGTTCAGCAAGTCGTGAGGCACTGTACTGTACCACATTAATATTAGCGTATAGTTTAGCAAGTAGTGAGGCACTGACCTGTTCTACATTAATATTAGCGTATGGTTGAGACACTGTACTGTTCAAACTGGGGAATAGTTCAACAAGTCATGACAGATACTACAAAGGTCTAAGGTTTCATGGATAACATAAGTGCTTGCTATTATCTAAGGTGTCTATAAATAACCAAAAGTGTTTTAAAGAAAACTCTAAGTGCTTGCTATATTCTAGAGTGAGTGAGTTAGATATTTCACCGCCTTTTGCTCTATTCCAGCAAAATCAGGGCAGGGACACCAGAAATGGCCTTCATACATTGTACCCATATTGGGAATCGAACCCGGGCCTTCGGCGTGATAAGGGAACGCTTTAACCACTAGGCTACCCCTATATTATAAGACTTTTCTAACCCAGGTAGAAAAGAATGTGTGTTGCGCATGACAGCCACTTCCAAGGTCCAGAGATGGTCCAGAGATGGTCCAGGGATAGTCCAGGGATGGTCCAGGGATGACTTGCAGCAAGTTGATAAAGAAAATCGGATATATCTCAAACCATGAAAATTCGACCAACAACTGTTGGAACGAAAACACCAACCATCAGACTGTTGCTGTTGGACAGTTGGCCAAGTTTTAAGTACTAATTTGTAGTTCTAAGCCCTGAGTGCTATGTGGTTTCTAAAACCGCAAAAAAGACCGTCGTATGAAATGTGAAATCTGGTAATTCACTAACAATAACGTAATTTCCTACCTTTCTTTGCCGATGTCAATCGTCCAGTCTTTCTTCATTAGTCACAGTCCTCAATTATGGAATCGTACAAAATGTGTCCATAACAATTATGTCCAATCCAAATTGTAATATATCCTAGTGAAAGTTCAAACAGTATCTTCAATCCACAAGGAAACATCTTCTTCAATGACATTTACGAGGCTGTTTGGCGACGCCTCTGCAGTGACGAGTTCACTGGTTTCGTCTGTCCAACCGTTTGAATAGAGAGCCAAGCAGCCACTGCACCTGAAAAAATGCAACAAGTGTATGCGGATATGTTTAAGTTTTGTTTCGTTTTGGCGTATATCACCCAATGGGAAGCTGTACAGAATGAAAAACCTGTACTGCTGAGAGTGTATTTTTCAAAGTGTGCGAGCGTGTGTGTGTGTGATGTTTTGTGTTTTTGTTTTGTTTGTTGTTTAACGCCGCACTCGGTAATATTCCAGCCATATGACGGCGGTCTGTAAATAATCGAATCAATCCAGTGATTGACATCATGCGCATCGATCTACGTAATTGGGATAGATGCGAGCCTATTCTACCCCTGATCTTCACGGGTCGATTGATGAATATGCTCAAATTTGTCCAAAATGAATGGTATACTTGCCCAGGGTCATGCATTTCATAAACCAGTCGGCAAAGTGGGAGAGATGTGTGTGGGGTGGTGGGGTGGTATGGGATGGGGTGGGGGTGGGGGTGGGGGGGGTGGGGGTGGGGTGTGTGTGTGTGTGGGGGTATTTTACGTGCATCACGTTTAGCATTTTGAGTTCCTAAATTTCTTTCCAAATACCTTTTTCAAAACAATGAAATAGTAATAAGCATTTTAGGTGCTGTTAATGTTGGACACGGTTTAAACAGGATAGAGCACTCTAACTATTTCAAAGATTAAACACCAGGTCCTCGTGCTCCAACATACACAGGCGTTAGCCCTTCGTATGAAATGGCATTTTGTAATAAAATAAAAAATAATGTGACTTCCTACCTTTCTCCGCCGATGCCAATTACCCAGTCACTGAACCAGTCGCCATTTCGTAGTCCACGAAGATGTTGTCGCACAAAATTATATCCAATCCAAATGAAACTGTCGCTACTGCATGGTGAAAGTTCAAACACTGTATCTTCAATCCACAAGAAAACATCTCCTCCAATGAAATGTAAATGGCAGTTTGTTGACACATAGTGACATATGCAATTAGGAGTTCGCAGTTGCCGTCTGCGTTTGACTTGAAAATATCTCCTGGTGAAAGTTCAAACACTGTATCTTCAATCCACAAGAAAACATCTTCTACAATGATATTTAAATAGCAGTTTGTTGGCACATATGCAATCAAGAGTATACGGTTGTCGTCTGCGTTTGATTGACGTGTGAAGCATCCGCGTGCAGCACGTGAAAACCGAGGGTCGTATTTTGGAGAGTGTTAGTCGTATCGGGAACATGTTCCTGTGTAATTACGCTGCAAGTTTATTATACCACAACATGTAAATCTAATGTCCAGGGATTATTATTATTATTATTATTATTATTATTATTATTATTATTAAATTTGCCGATGAATGCATAAATATATAATTATAATTGTAAACTACATCGTACCGATAGTGTAAGTTTATTCACATCACACCATGACATGGGTGAACGCTAAAAATACGTGTGTTTATAATGTTTACTTTGTGATTCCTTGTTCACGGAAAGATTTACAGTAAATGTAACTCATCGCAGAATTGCAGGGGGAAAAAATCACTATATCAGTCACTATATTAGTTTTCATTATTTTCTAGCTTTTCTATCGCATTTTACACTCGAATGATTCCCAAACATTTACATGCGATTCAAACATACAAAACATAAATAATCGAATTTGGAAAGGAATAATTTCGCTTTTAATATTTCTTGTGGTATGTTTATATATAACAATAAAAGAATATCAGTGACACCGGGCGATTTATTTGCATAATCTAATGTCAAAAATGTCAAATCCAACGATAACTGTTTGTGATATGATGATAGTCTGAGGAATTATTTCGTTCGGGATTTGGATCCGAGTTTTCGAAAAATGAAATGGGGGGTGGGGGGGGACATGGTTATTTTTCCCCGCAGAATTTGCTGTTTAAGGTTAATTTTAGCCGCGGGATTTTAATCATTTTACTGCAGAGTTGGTTGTCTGGGACTGATCAATCCCGTCATATAGTCTCACAGTACACTGGCGCCTGGAGAGAAACCTCCTTTGAGGAAGGACAGAGAAAATAGACAGACTGAGAATATTATTTTATGATAAAAGCAATGTTGTTGTTTTTTCTAATAAACACTCCTATCAATATAAACTGTCGGGCAAATGAAAGTATACACCCATGTTTTAAAGTGGCTGATATGAATCAAACAAGATGGTGATGTATTTGATTCGTGTATGATAGTTATATTTTGGACCTTAAAGGGGCACTGATCTAAAGCAATTCCCCGAGACTGGTTATTGCCTTTGTCATTGTTTTTTCCCAGTGAGTACCCGGATGTATAGCAGAAATCTAGACTAGTTCGCGACCTGTGCTGTGCCATTCGTAATTGCATTAGTCACTTTTGTGGGTAGCAATAAGGGCGTATGGTCACATTGATCAACAAAATGAAATACAGTTATCGAGATAATAAGGAAATGTAGGTATCTTTAATTTGTGGGTAGCATCGGTAATGGTGACGAAGTTTTGATAAGTCACTTGCTTGGTAATTTTGTGATTTTCGTTTACACTATTTTGACTTGCAACACAAAGTAAATATTTCACCTGAGCATTGCTTTTTTATAGTGTGTATATTTTTTTACTGTCACAATGTGTAACATTTTCAAATTTATTAAACGCCTAAATATTCAGTTATTTTACAAATTGACTGAAAAACATTTTCATCTGTATTATTATGATAACGAATTCCAAACATTTTTATGTTTAATGGCATCACCAAGAGACTGAATTTTTACGTTGAAAAGTACACTTCTATGTCGTTTGGCTTCTAATCCTACATAATAATCTATTGTGATGTTTTTCTGGACAAATTTTTCAGTCAAATTGACTGAAATATTTACACATTTTATAAATTTACGGTAATATATACACGCTTACAAAGGAAAAGACTTGTGAAAACAACGTCTATCGCGCGTTGAAGAATTTCCCAACCAAGACGTAGAGGAACAAGAACGAATCGGTTCAATGCTACAGCAAATGAAGGAAAACAAAATGCAAATACCATAATTACAACCTACCAAATTTATGTGTATAGTTTTAGGCAGCTTTCTTGTTCGAGGAATGTATCCGTGAATATCCACACAAAGGAACAATATCCCACTGCAGCTGTACAAAGAAACTAATTCGATGTCACGTGTCCCTGTAACAATCAAATATTCTAAAAGATATATATCGTTTCGGGATATTATAACCCGTGTTCGTTTCTCAACTGATCATTTAGATGTTTCAGGTATTTCACACAGGTGTCAAGTCTCAAGGGTCGGCTGAGAAAGCCCGACGTGACAACTATTTTCATAACGTCCACGGTTCCTAAAAAATCCATTGAGTGAGAGATAACAATGAGCAATCAATCAACTTATTATCAGTTAACCCTTTGAACAAAGTATGTTGTTTTTACATCGGCGCTTCACGCCATGACATGAGTGTATTCCCTTTGTTTTAGTAAACCTAGAGGTGTCGTGCCTGGTTAGAGAAAATCCAATTTTCCCTAGTATCAGTAAAGCGAAAACCCAAGTTGGGGTATTTGTCCTACGAAAGCGAGAAATGAGTAATTGCTATAAAACACCGGATTACCGTAGTTTAGATTAGCGCCCGTGCTGTTCAAACAGAGGAGAGGAGAGGAGATTTACTAGAGAGTCGTCTTGTAAAAAATAATACAGTTGGATGTTTAAACACAGGAGAAGAGATGATCAGTTTCTTAATTGAACAAACAATTAGTTTCTTAGTTGATATGGGTTATGATACCGATGAGTTTAGAGGAGAGTCGTTTCTTAAGAATACATACAGTATGTATTTGATGGTATATATAAAGAGTGCAACTTATTATGAAGTACGTTCTTACACACCGTTCTTACACACAGGAGTCCCAAAGAGGGACAGGTCAGCCGAAATTGCCCAGGCAGAAGGCGACCTCATAAACACCTAATGCAACAACAACTTGGAAGTAGAGAAGGAAGATCTGGCTACGGACTACAAGAACGATGATGAAGAGCGACGACTGGTGAGAAGAACCGCAGCCTTGCCTCTGCTTCCCTTGGACAAGGTCGACGACGTCTGGCTCCAAGCCATCGCTGACAGTCCCGCGGGTCCCAAGGTCGCAGCCTTCAGGGACTACGTCACGACAACGTGGGTGGAAGGACGCCAATTCGGACCTGAGATCTGGAACCATTTTGGTAACCAAGGGCATCGCACTAACAACAACGTCGAGGGGTGGAATCACAAACTCAACAAACTTGCCAGGAAGAGCCATCCGAACATTTATGAAGTTGTTACGCTATTTCAAAGAGAACAATCCAACGTAGAAGTCGCCATTCAACGAATTGGAGCCCACTGGTCAGCACCACCCAGAAAGAGAAGATACCGGCTGATTGACAACCGTCTTCAGGCTCTGAAAGACAATCTCGTCAACAACGTCATCGGCGAAGTTGAGTACACAGATCACGTTGGTGACCTGATCCACTTGGAGTGAATGACTTGAACACAACGTGTATGCCAGTGCCACCGCAAATTTATTATAGAATGTATTTATGTATTTACCATTATATTGTAAGATATAAGTTATTGTTGTTTTTGTAGAAATTATAATGTACATATATGAAATATTAAAGTATTAGAGTTATTAAATTTGTTAAATGTAAAGTACTTTTGTGCAACTATGCTAAACTTCAGCATCTAATAAATTACTACTGTAATTACGGTATGCGCATTTCTGTGTTTTTCTTGTAATTTGAGAGTCCCGGTATAGCAATATCCCTAGTTTACTGTAGCGTGACCAGTCTTACTGTAGCTTCACGAAAGCGAAGAGATTTTAGAGTTGATTATGGCTAGGTTGTAAACACTCACTTTTGACATATCCACTGTGCAAGATAAGAGTGATTTATCAATCAACGTATTTTCTGTTAATCCTTTGATGGCTAGGAACGATCCGTTGATTTACAAAAAAAGTAAATCAACTGATCATTCATCTCTTGCTGGGCTGCCACGTGTATATTACATAACACACATTTCACCTCACTTCAAACCTGGATTTAGATTGAATAATTACCCCAGACACAATAAATGCCAAATGGGAACCTTTGTCATGTAATCTAAGCGTTGCTTCCACTAATTGTACCTGTAATAAATTCATTAACTGAGCATCAAGAGAATGACGACAAATACACAAGTGTAGGGTTATACGAGAAAACGTGGATGACAACAAGGGAGTAGTAATCGTATTATAGATGCAATCCGAAATCCGAAAATGCTTTCACTGCATGGATACTTTTTTTGTATTATTAACTATAACCATCTAGGGTATTTCCAAATGACGACATCCGATGAGCTCCGCCGTTCTTTTGTCTGTTTGTTTAGACTGAGTGAGTGAGTGAGTATGGTTTTACGCCACTTTTAGCAATATTCCAGCAATATCACGGCGGGGGACACCAGAAATGTGCTTCACACATTGTACCCATGTCCGGAATCGAACCCGGGTCTTCGTCGCGACGATAGAATGCTTTAGATCAGTGCCCCTTTAAGTCTTTTTCATCCTATTCTCAAGTGTATATTTTCTTTTACCTGGCAGTTTGTAATACACTCAATGACAACATTATGCTCCATGGCCTGATTAATTTTAACAGATCTTCAGATTCCTGTGGACAGACTGAATCCAGATTTCAGAGTATGAGCGCTGTTTCGCCCGAGTCGAATCGTGTTACATGAAAAGAAAGTCCCGAGTTCAACCCAAAGGGGTAAAGATCACTGAGACACAGACGCACAGATCCCCGTCAATTAACAACGATGACAAAAATATGCAAGGATATCTCAGTAAAAACTGAAATTGCTTTCGTGTGATGGAGTTTGGAACAACTGCTCCCGCAAATTTTACAAATAATTTTACAAATAACAAACAAAAAGGTTTTACCAAAAAAATCAATTCATGTTATTGTTCTAAAACATGATATTATGTGGAAAAAAGTATATCTTTGACTCCTATTTTCTTGGAGCCCTGACTGAACCTTATAGAATATACTACTCCAACTTTCAAGGAAGGCTGCTCTTGTTGATTGAGACACATGCGTGTTGCGTTCAGAGAATGTAGAAACCTTAATAGATCGGTGTTGTTGATTGAGACACATGAATGTTGTGTTTAGGGTATGTGGAAACCTTCGCAGATCGGTGTTGTTGATTGAGACACATGCGCCTTGTGTTCAGAGAATGTGGAACCCTTCACAGATCGGTGTTGTCTATTAAGACACATGCGTGTTGTGTTTAGGGTATGTGGAAACTCACAGATCGATGTTGTTGATTAAGACACATGCATGTTGTGTTAAGAGTCTGTGGAAACTCACAGATCGGTGTAGTTGATTAAAACACATGCGTGTTGTATTCAGGGTTTTTGGCAGCTGCTCTACTGACAATGGGAATCACCCTGTCGTGCTGTTTGCCGGACTGACGTTCAGCCAGAGCTCCACCGTGGCCGGGGCTCTCGTCACGACGCTGGACATGGCTCCCCAGTAAGTAGACGGAGACGAGGCTGCTGTGTCTCTTTTCGCATCGGGTTGTACTAGTGGGGATGGGTGATGGCCAGGGACCAGTTCAAAAGTACGATGTCGTATGAAAATCTTAATTCCTTAGGTTTAGGGATTGGTTTTCTTTGGTATATAATGACATGTACTAGAACTCATTACGTGTGCTTGCTGCAAGAGGTGAGGTGACGTGCATGTACGTGTGTGTGTGTGTTTGTTTGGCTGCTTGTACTAGTCCGGACTGATGCCGATTTATAGTGCTAGCTCACTGAGATACCATGCCGCAGTTTAACATGAATACCCCACTCAGACACAGTATACTGACTCCCAGTCCTTGTTTTAGACCCTTAATGCCGAGCGCCAGAGAGGGTAACAGCAAGTACCATCTTTGAAAGGTCTTTTTGTATGACGCGGTCGGGGATCAAACCCCGGACCTTCCGCTCTCCTGGCGGACGCTCTACCACTAGACCACGGAGGCGGTCTTCTTGCTGCAAGAAGTACTCACACATATCCATAGAGAATATTTGTAATGTCTATTTCAGATATTATGTATATGTCAAGTGATATGCCAATTTTGATGTTTTTCATTTGGGCAGCCACCAGTGAACATTTTATCAGGTCCAAATATGAGATAAACATGTTATTTTACAAGACAAATGATCTATTTATTATTTATTTGCTTGCTGACTTCATTGATCCTACTTTGAAAGCTTTGGTGCCATAAACATTCGATCTACGCAACTGGGATACGATGACATGCATCAACCAAGTCAGCGAGCCTGACCACTCGATCCCGTTAGTCGCCTCTTATGATGGGTTCCGGAAGACCAATTCTAAGATGGATCTTCAGGGGGCAGTTGTCTGTACATGTAGCTAGCTGACCCGGCTCTTGTGGCCAAAACATAGAGCCTGCAGAAAATGGAGGCATTACGTACCTCATGAGGTGTAGACTGTGATTGGCAACTTCAACACAAACCGGGCTAGTATTAGTATAAGCGCACCCACACCCACACCCACACCCACACCCACACACATCGGACGAGAGTTTGTTTAATGAAAAAGGGTTGAACGGGGATCGGACTCGCCCATTGTTCTGTACAAAGTTCTTCCACGGGTAGATTTATCTTCTACCTCATACGACAAAGACCCTTTCAGCCTTAGTGGCAGGGATGCTATCAGAATAGTGAAGAAGGCGTCACACACAGGGAAGGAGCTTGTTCGGTTTATGGTCAAAGGGAGACAACTCCTTGACTTTCACGCACTCGTATCAGTGGTGTGTAGTTAGCGGAATACATGTATATGCTGAGTTGACAGAGTTAAACAACAAACAAACGTTTCTGAGTTCATGCTGAAATTCAGTTATTTGCACAACTCAATCCTGAGACTCAATAAATGAAGGTTATAAATAATCTGACTACATTTTGGAGTTCATCTTGAAGCCCTCTTAAACAACAAACTACCACCACCCATACCACTACTACTACTACGTGAAGATCCGGGGTAGAATAGGTCTTCAGCAACCTATGCTTGCCGTAAAAGGCGACTATGCTTGTCGTAAGAGGAGACTAACGGGATCGGGTGGTCAGGCTCGCTGACTTGGTTGATGCAACATACAAACTGCTGCTGCTGCTACTCCCTGTAACTGACATCATTTTCGAATAGCAACTTTGTATCACATAGTCATTAATATCTAATAACATTTTCAAGCGAGTGAGTGAGTCACTTTGCAGATAGTTTCATTTGTCACGGATGTCCATTAAATGTGGGAGGTGAGGTGAGGTGAAATGGGGATTAACGACGCGTCCAAGATTATTGCACTTATATAGCGACGTGCATGTACGTGTGTGTTTGTGTGGCTGCTTGTACTAGTCCGGACTGATGCCGATTTATAGTGCTAGCTCACTGAGATACCATGCCGCAGTTTAACATGGATACCCCATTCCGACACAGTATACTGACTCCGAGCCGACCAGTCCTTGTTTTAGCCCCTTAATGCCGAGCGTCAGATAGGGTAACAACAAGTACCCTCTTTTAACGTCTTTTGGTATGACGCGGTCGGGGATCGAACCCCGGATCTTCCGCTCTCGTGGCGGACGCTCTACCAACATGTGGGAGGAATCAATCGAAGGGATGCAGGGATGAACACAATCAGGACACAATGAAACCATTCCAGAATGTTATAAAGCAGATTCAGTGTCCGTGGTCTAGTGGACAGAGTGTCTGCCCGGAGAACGGAATGTCGGTGTTCGGATCCCGATACCAAAAGACTTTAAAATATGGTGCTTGTTATTACCCTGCCAGGCGCTCGGCATTGAGGAGATTAACAAGGACTGATCAGCTCGGAGTCGGTATACTGTGTCTGAATCTTGTACCAAGGTAAACTGCGGCATGGTATCTCAGTTGGCTAGCACTATAATACGGGCATAAGTCCGGACTAGCACACACACACACACACACACACACACACAACACACACACACACACACACATACGTCGCTATATTAGTTTCACTAATCATTTCACCTCACCTCACATTTTAACATGGCCATGTGTATTAAACTAATCTTCGTTACAAACAAATGTTATACCCCGTGTGTCCTTTCAGCAACACCATTGTATTCCAAATGAATACATTATAATATTATATTTATGTTGGTGCGGTAGTGCGGTAGGCATGTTGGACCAAAGCCTTGGTAGTTAGTTGGTAGCAGTTGCGTTAGACTTTTAATCTATCGTGAGGCGGATTATTCCTTAATCTGCAAAAAGCCAGGTAGATTTATTTATCATATAATGGGTAGGTTTCTCGGCAGGATAAAGCCAACGGATAAAAACGATATCCGTTGGGGTCATTTGCGGATAGAGATGCAAATATCAAAGGTCAAGTAGGACTACTTTCACTGTTTATAAACAAACATGGCGTCGCCCTCGTCAATCAGCGATTGAGTCAGAATTACCAATCGGGATTCTGGATAAACTACAGAGATAATTGCTTTCATTATCAAAAGAACAGTCTAATATACTGAAAATCAGTGTTTAACTGTGACGTAGCTAAGGCATTTTATAAGTTTTGGCAACTTTGGAGATATAAATTTCGACACAATTTTGCGAGGGCACGAGGCCTAGCCAAGCGGGATCAGTAGCCATATCTGTGCTTCTAGACCTCTGCGGCTTGAACGTTTCTCCACAAATTAAAATAGTTGGAAATGAGAAAAACCCTGTTTTGCTGGATTTAATAATCGACACAAAGCATTACGTAGATGTAAATACGAAATAACAAAACAACTGGAAAAGTGCTAGTCTGGATTTGCTAGTTTTATCTCAGTGCTCAATACAAAATGTACTTAACAGGAGGTAATTTGTAGGCACTTTCAACATTGAAACATAAGTCCAAATTGATCATCTTGACAGACAGATTAGAGCACGCCATCAGCCTCCCGTCAACAGACAAGAATTGCAGCAGGCCCTGGGAGACGTGCGGCAACAGATTCCAGTCCACGTCATCAGAAGACTGACGTCATCGATCAGGCGGCGTATCACAGCGTGCATTTAGGCAGGTGGAGGTCATACGCGCTATTGAAGGCAACTGTGTCGACAATGAACTTGTAGTGTGTCTGACAATTTTCGGTGACATTTCAGACAACTTTTGAAAATGAAATTTCTCACCCCACCATTGTTTACCTTGAGCTTACATTACCTGTGATTGCACAATTTCATTCAAAGTGTGGTTGATCAATCATCTGATGAAATAAAACCTTTATGAATGTGGTTTGTCAGATCAAGATTCCCACAAGAACACAGACACTTATCCTGTATGTAGAAATTCCAAAATAATTCAAATTTCTGCAATGCCTTCCATATTTTCCAACTATTCATCAGAAAGGTGACGGTATATCTTAACATGACCTTACGACTGGAGCCCTCTGTCTGCAGCCGGTGTCTCACACAAATTGAATATGACAAACTCTGACTCACTCATTCACTCTCCCGCGCACCCACTCACTCACTCGCTGCTCTGACAACTGAAACCATCCACATTAAACCCGTTAATGCGGACGGCTGTCAGTCAATTGTCTGAAGTAACGAGTATCTATGGCCGTTTACAATAAACAAGGTCAATGTATAAGAACAAACTGAAAATGAATACTTAAAACATCAATCCACATTTTCATAATCGATAACATATGTGTGAAGGTACACTTCATCTACGAGTATTTATATCCACCTTGTGCAGGTATACTCACACGCAAAAGAAACGCAAGTGGTTTTAAGCAAATAGGTAACAAACACGGAACCATAAATTGATACGAGTTTTAGCATATAGTGAAGCCTGATGGTGTTATCAATATTTTCGGTTGCATTTTGGAAGCCCCGAGTAAAAACGAAACAAGAATCGCCAAAACGCACCATTTCAATGAATATGTGGGTATCATGCACACATTTCTCGCGAAATCGAAAATGCACGAACTGTAGCGGGTATAAAACTGTGGCCGATTTTTGGACCTACCACTCCTTGGTCAACAATGCTACGCCTAACGTAAGTTCAGAGAAACCAGACGTTTGGAAGCTGGAGAGTCTGTCCAAGATGTTGCCCGTCATTTCAACGTTAACATAACCACAATTTACCGTCTCCTGCATCGATACAATGCTTCGCAGACCACAGATGACCTTCCTCGGAGCGGTCGTCCTAGGGTCACCGCACCTCGACAAGACCCGTCAATACGAGCGACATCCGTTCCTAACTGCAAGTGAAAGTGCTCGACAGACCATAGGAACACATAATCGACACATTAGCCGGGACACTGTGATCCGACGTCTCCGTTCCAACAACCTCAGTTGTCGCCGACCAGCACGTCATCCTGTTTTCCAACCATGGCATCGACAAGCACGACTTCAGTGGGCACAGGGTCATCACAATTGGCGTCATCGTGAGTGGAGGCGTGTCATCTTCTCTCATGAAAGTCAGACGGAAGAGTCAGAATTTGGCGGCGTCGAGGTGATCGTTTCGCTGAAGAAACGTTGTGGAAAGGGATCCATGGAGTGGACCTAGCGTCATGATATGGGCAGGGATTGGACTTAATGCGAGACTTGGACCCATGTGCTTTCTGAATGTTGGTCAAGGTCGGGGACACGGCGTCACTGCTCAGCAGTATATCGACCAAGTGATCCGACCCCACGTTGTTCCGTTTTTTGCATGACATCATCAACACAATTTCCAGCAGGACAACGCTCGTCCCCATGTTGCCAGAGCTACCATGGCCTTTCTGCAACAACAGAACATCCGTGTTCTACCGTGGCCAGCCCTCAGCCCTAATCTGAACCCCATCGAACACTTGTGGGATGAGGTTCAAAGGCGTCTGCACAATGTGCGCCCAGTACCTACAACTGCCGATGAACTACGCACAGCTGCTCTGGATGTTTGCAGGATGATCCCTAGGGCCTTCACCAATCGTCTGATCCACTCAATGTACAGGAGATGTGTGGCAGTGATCAGTGCTAATGGTGGTCACACCAGGTATTGACCGACATTTTGGGTACTGACCCGAAACTGCGTAAGCCCTTAACATTTGAAAAAAAAAACAATTATGTCATCTGCCTTTTAATCCATTAAACTGTCTTCAGTCAAATTTTTCTCAATCTTGCCCTATTAGTATTTCTTGTATTTACTGTTGAAAATAAATAATATGTATACTGCATACTCGACTTACGTTTCTTTTGCGTGTGTGCATATAAGCAGAAGCTCAGGCCAGGGAGAAATATAATATTATATTTTAACACTTACACGTCAAATCAAGAGAAATATGTTAATACGTTGCATTTCAAAACAAAGGGACCAAACAGCCTACATCGTGACGACGAGCCTCATCCCTCGTAAATCACCCTGTAATATCCTCTAATAACCTACAATCATTTCCTACTGTTTGTTGGCCGGTGCTGTGACCCTGAAGGCATCTGCACATTCCCTCACACAGGGACACACAGGCATCAACGAAGCGAGCTGTCCCATGTGTTTGTAGGTATCCTGGTACTGAACTTGTAACATCTGCTGCCGCGAGGATCGTCAACACCCACTGTCGTCTGTCAGCTCGGCCGCCATATTGGCTGAGGAAGGATCACAAACAAGAAAAGGCAATGAACAATTTCTCCAAATCATGCCCGTTCATCACGACAGCGTCCCGATCCACAGGACACCGTCCAGACAACACAGGGCATTGTTACGATTTTGATCCGATACAGCAGAATCTGTCACGAAGTAGTCACGATTGTAATCTGACCAGACAAAATCGGCTGAGTTTCCCGAATGTTACGGGACGCACCATACTGTCGGGAGTGCTTGGCTGACCTCTCTTGACCTATCCCGATCCGACTTTTTCACTTTTCGTGCTGTCAGATCTCAAACGGGGGCCATAATCGGACTAGTTCAAATGCAGACGGAAATCGAAGCACAAAATTAAAAGAGTGCAGCAAATTTGTTTGAAAGTTATTTATTGAAGTGTTTCAACTCCAATTACGCAGTATTTGTTTACTTTCTACTTGGATGCTGTATTCTAAGTCGGATAACATAAAGTCAGTAAACACCCTTGCCTCAGGAAGATGGGGTACAACAGATCCTCAGCAACCTATACGTTGGGGGGGGGGGGGGGTGTCTGGCTCGGTGACTTGTTTGACTTGTGTGTAATCGCTCTTAGAGGGCATGACACGTTGTTCATGCTATCAGTCACTGGCTGGCTGCTTTAGACTGGACTAAATACGGCACAATGTCATATACCTGGAATATTGTGGCATTAAACAACAAACAAACAAATGTTAGGAAAATGACATCCAGATTTGCATATAGAACCTTGTACGAGAATCCTCGCCGACTAGACCCCCTTGCGTGGCGCTGGAAGGACGGTACACGGTACAGGTAGAACGATTGTATGCAAGGGCGCGACATCCTGGCGATAGACTCCATGTCACGCCCCACTCCAGGAAGGAAACAACCTGTGTGTGTCCCTATACACCAAAACTGAAAGGTTTGGACACTCTCTTCACTGTCCATTCATACCTAAACCTCCTGCAAATGCAGCCTGTACCCAAAACATCAGATAATCACAGACTCTAATGGGCTGCATCGTATACAGCGTCCTGCATATGCATAGAACACAAGTACATGATGAACACTTCTATTCAGATCATTTCCCTCGACTGCAGTGTAGTTCATGAAGCTCACCTGGCCTACGTTAGTTTGTATGTTGACTGATTCAGTAAGTGACCAGTTAAAAAAATCGAGGGAGGCAGGCGGGGGCGGCGGTTAATGACCTTGGAGTTATCTATCGTACAAATTCAACTTACTTGATTTCTCTTTCTTTCGTAAACTAACTAAACTAAGCAAAAAAGGGACCTTGAAAATCAGGGTTAGAATAGGTTTTCAGCAACTCATGCTTGTAAGCGGTGACGAACGGGATCGGGTATTATGACTTGGTTGATGCATGTTCTCGTATCCCAATTGCAATTTTTCCAAATTAACTTTTTGGGGTTTGTCTCAAACTATTTAAGGAATTAAGTTTTTTATCCGACATCGATCTTTGGAATTGGTCTGCATTGAATTGCATTTTGATTAACGCTGTGGTCAGCTGGGGTTCAGCTCTGTCCGGGCATGGCATTGTATCTGAACAATATGTGTACATTTGATAATAATGTCATGTCTGATATTAGCCTTCAAATATGCTGGGAGTGAAATGCGTTGCATGTTTGAAAGTAAGAATATACTGGCTCCTTGGATGTGTAAATGTGTTTAATGACGTCATGGCGGAACAATGATTTATCCTGAAATGAACTACACTTCGCTCTTCATTGTTCTTTGCGATTAATCCCGTAGCTATCTTATATAATGTAATATGAGATATCTATGTGATACATCTCAAAGTGCAATGAAGAACGAAGCGTTCTATTGTTCTATCATGGCGTCATTTCTGGAGATTCGAATATGCGCTTGCAAATTGACGACGTCATATATTAGTCAACGTTATTTTTTAGAGGGAATTGCCTAGTGAGTTGTTCACCATAGATGTAGCTTGGGTACGCAGACAAGCACAGTGGCCGAACGATCGCATCCAAAAGTGGGAGAGACAAGACAATCGGTATGAGGAGAAAAGGTTCAGATCATCGACGTGAGGATTGTGAGAAAATGAGGAATATACCAAACCTAATCCACCTGTTCCAAAAATGGATTTGTCCGACATTGCCGAGATCTGAATCTTTGTAGGGAGTCATCATATGTTAAACTAAGCTAACTGTTTTTAAGCCTGCACATTTTATAAACATCCTTAAAGAGCAGGTACATATTGTTTTATGTCTCATGGTTTATTCTCCTTCGTCTTTTATTTCTTAATAATGATACATGCATAACTAGTGCAAGGTCATCATACACCATTTGCTCGTTTAATGCTGCGCGCATTATGGTATTTTATAAATTCCATCCCCTGATCAACCAATTAAATACTTTGTTCCTGATTTAATAAAGATATAAACGGAATTAGGATCGATGAGATAGAATATCTAATATCCCAATTCACAGACGACACATCTATCATATTAGATAGAACTGAAAATTGTCTCCAAAACACCATGACAACTCTTCATATACGTAAGTGTCTTTTTAAGGCCTAAAATATAACACAAGGAAATCGCAAGTGGTACAGATTGGCTCACAATTTTATAGCGATATTGAAATTTTTCGCCCATGGGCGAGAAAAAGGCTTGGCTCATGGGCGGAATATTTCAATATCGCTATAAAATCGTTGAATTAAGTTAAAATTAGTTAAATTTTGTGTATGATACTTGATGGAATACAAGTTAAGTATTTGCGAAGCAAAAACATGAGTTTTGAGTAAAGGAAAATATTCTCGCCCATGGGCCAAACTTCGCCGATGGGCGAGATGGTGTAGATATTTAGTTTTTTAACTTTTTTTTCAAATTTTCTTCCTTAGTATGTTCACATGAAAACAGCATGCTTATTTTTGTAAATACCTTTGACCGAGACTGGGAAAAGACCGTAGAGTTCCTGGACTTTTGGGTTTCCAGAATTAAAATGGGACGTGTTTTATGATAAAACCTTATGAAGAGGGAGGTATAAGAGTGCCTGATATTAAACATACAATCATTGCACAAAAGATATCTTGGAAAAACCGTTTGTTCCATTCACATCCACACTCTAAACTTACCACTCTTTTGCTTAATAATATAACTCCAACACAAATTGGTTTTAAGCAAAAATGCCAATTCCATATATCGGAAAAGGTTATTGATGATAGGACCAATGCTTTCTGGAAAGATGTTCTGTGTACATTGGGAAACTTAATTGAAAAAAGGGAAATTCTATCAAAGAGGAAAGAGATATATTATCACAACCTTTATGGCCAAAAATACGAATACAAGAATCAGGAACACTCCAGTATATTATAAACATTACTCGGGAAAATCTTGGTAATGATTTGATAGACGAGAGCTGAAGGTTTCTAGACCTATACTATGTATGCGACTGTAAAACACATTTTCTGGAATATGCTTGTCATAGCCAAGCAATAAAACAATATATAAAGCGTAAGAGTATAGCCCTAACATCTACGTTACATCTGCCCTTAATACCATATTTCCTTGAAACCATAGTGGAGAGGGTTAGGGGTGGGGTGGGATGGGGTGTAGAGTATCTTATGATATATTAAATAAAGTATCCAACAAAATGATATCCCAAAAATACATTCAAAGATGGGAACTAGACCTTGGCCTTAACATGACGGTAAAAGATTGGCAAACGTTTAATCGTATCCCCCACAGATATATTATGTCCTTAAAACAAAAATGGTTCCTATATAGTATTATTCATAGAATTGAATTGTACCAACAAACGAGTTACTGTACAAAATGGGATATAAAGAATGATTTCTTTGCATTTTTTGTAAACGAGAAAGCACATGTTCTTTGAGTGCAAAATTGTAAATCATATCTGGAACAACCTTGCAAATGGATCAATGACGAAGCTGGAATAGAATTGAATTTTCAAAATTGACGATATCAACAAAAACGAAATGATGTATTAAATCATATTTTAATTGTAACAAAGCAAAACATATTCAAATGAAACATTTCCGACTCCATACCAAATTTCCAACACATCAAACAAGAAATAACCGATTCATATTACATCGACAGACATATATCATATTCACAATGTAAATACACACAGTTCATGACATGTTGGTCTCTTGCACAATCCAACAATATGACACTGAAATAGTTTTTGTTTGTTATCATCTATAGATATACTTTGAAACGTGTATGTATTCAAGATTGCATGTGAACTATATTCGGTAAACTTATTGTTTGTGTACTCCAAAAAGAAATAAAATCATAAAAAGATGAATTATTTCAATATAAGAAACATACAGTGTGAATGGTGAAACCAATCAATAAAGTGTCCCTCGGTCGCCAGAATAGATTGACGCTTTTTTTTATCTAGACGTACCAGATTTATCATGGAATGATATTTTATTACAAATTAAATAATATTTTGGTTCAAAGTTCTTAATCTAAAACCAATGATTCCCATCTCTTGGTTCCGTCCTACCATGAAAGGACAGCTGAGTCAATTCACACTTCCTCCAGATCAAATATTTACTTCCAGTTTACTCTGTAGATGTAAAAGTCGGTCCTTTATCTTTGGTATAAGACTATTGCTGAATTTTATAAAGGTAGAATCCTGTCTCAATGGATGATACGTTTGGGTTTTTTTACTCGTCCGGTAGTGATGCATTAGAGCGACTTCTGGACTAACAACATACATCGCCCAACCAGGGAGGAACTTTTTCATATTGTGAACATGAAGCAGGTCCACGACCTCGGGTTTCACGAGAATTTTTGCTTTGTCGCGTGGGTTATTTATGTAAGACCTGTCTGTATGCAGAAATGCATGCATTTTGAATTTCTTCGCATCCTCCTTTTCAGGGAACTCGATTTTTGTCTCATTTTCATGGATTGGGAAGTCCGCATTTGGAAACATAAGGGCCCCATACATATTTTTAGAATTAGGTTTTTTTGTATTCAGTAGTCTGTCAGCCAGATCTGCTAACGAAATATCTTTCTTGGGCACAACAATTTCATCAACATCTGCAAGGAGGACGTACTTGGCAACCCCAAGCTGAGAGAAGACACAGTCATGGATACTCGCCATC
Organism: Haliotis cracherodii; assembly: GCF_022045235.1. Classification (NCBI taxonomy): domain Eukaryota; kingdom Metazoa; phylum Mollusca; class Gastropoda; order Lepetellida; family Haliotidae; genus Haliotis; species Haliotis cracherodii. The sequence goes on along the minus strand of NW_027266279.1, from coordinate 8,978,073 downwards.
TGACCCCAGTAGTGGATCTGGTCTGGGGGGAAGGGAAGCTTCCAGTTCCTCATCTCCACAATGCCTTCCCTCTCGTAGTGCAACAGGACTTTGTTGACATCTTCTGGTATGCTGTAGTTGTAGATGAGGAACTTGTCTGTCCCGAAGTACCTGTTGGTCTCCAGGGCTGTGACAAGTGTGTTGACGTCAGTGAAGTTTCCATGCATGGCATGGTAACAGCGCGTCAGTCGGTTATAGGGGGGTCCGGGATAGTTGACAGGGAGGATGTTGAGGGGGGAGGACATCCGGGCAGTTAGGACAGAGATGAACTCCGGGTAGGAGCCGTGAGGTACTGGACAGTGAACAAATCCACATCGATTACTGAAAGGAGAACACAAAGAAAACGGCATAGGATTTATTTTATTTTTACTTTGTTTGTTGTCTCACATACATACACATATACCCTTGTATACGCATGCATACATATATATACATACACATACACATATTTACACACATACACCAAGATATACATACCCGTAAACATTATGCTTACAGGAGGAGGCAGAGATACCCATGTATTCATATACATGCATGCAGTTTATACACTAATGGCGTAATTAATAATAAGTAGTCGCAGAGCGATTCTATATTTATGATATACTTGTATCACTTATGAAACTATAAATAGATTTATACTCACTTGTAAGTACCCCATCTACTTAGAGAGATGTGTCGGAAATGACCTTGAACCCAATAACCCACATGTGACCTTGTTCTCTTCAGTACGCAAACGAAAGAAACAGGATTGAATGGTTCCGGAACGAGGATAAGTGTTCGCACTGACGAGTGAGTTTTTTCGTATATTGCAGAATATATAAAGATTCGAACGTCGACTTGCTGAAACTCGCTTTGGTAAGGCCTCCTAGGTGGAAACCTGTTTTCAAGTCCGCCCTCTCCTAAAACGGCATCAAAACGACTCTTATTGAGGAATAGTTGACCTGAACTGTTATGAGTTTGTTGGAGCATCTGAGGAAGTCGTTCATTACGTCGTGTGGTCGGCGTGGGTATGTTTCTGTTCAATAGAAACGCTTCTTGTTTTGAATGTTTACCTGCACTTGACTGGATCACTGAATTGATTGCACCCTTTTGCACAGACGCGATTATGTCTTCACTAGTGTTCTCGTGGTCTCTGGAAGTCAGTGCAAGAAGCATCCTTACCCTCGGGATAAATTCGGGATAATGATAACAAATCAGCAGGCTGACAAGACAATTGCATAGTGTGAACACCGCCATTACTATAACCAGGTTCATTCTCCTCATCTTCTCTGATTTTCCCCTGTATATAACAAAAGGAAACAAGAATATAGTTCTTAACAGAGAGAAAACATATTTATATAAGAATGAAGAACCCATAGCTTTCATTTTTTTCACGATAATCTGTTATGGACCAACTTGAGAGTTCACTTATCATTTGCCCTGTGTCAGTATACCAAGGTAACAGCTGTGATTTGAAAGGACAACAATGTAAAAAAAGGTGAATTATTCAAGTTAAATTCGGCAATATTAATTTTTTCCGCTTTTATAAGTTTATTTTTACTCAGATCGTAAAATCACTAGTGAATCGTTATTTTCTTAATTAATATATTTGGAACGTATTTACTTACCAAATGTCTAAACAGATTTGAATAACTGTATGGTATAGGAATTCCTTGTCGGTACGTCGGTGTGGCCTTTCCGAATGTGATTGTCGTTGGACAGCAAGGTTGTCCAATGTTACTGTGTACTATTCCAGCTATATGACTGTGGCCTGTGAATAAACGATTATGGATCAGACAAATTTGGGATTAATAGCATAATAATGATAATTCCTTTGTCCTGAGAGACATATATTATTCGTAGGGAATCAACGCCCGACTCGGACAATTGACTTGTGACTGTTGTGGCAAAGACACAGTGGTTTGAGTGAGTATGGGTTTACGCCGCTTTTAGCAATATTCCCGCAATATCACGGCGTGGGCTACCAGAAATTAAAGAAACTATTTCACTGATATCCCTGTCCGAATGACGTTACGATGTTACCAAGGACATGTTAGATCACGGGGAGGTAATTTGAACAGCGTCATGACGTCACCCCATTATGACGTAACAAAAAATGTTATGCAGGATAAAGTACAGTCGGTGCCTTTGTTCTTAGCGAAGAATCTTAGAAAGTATAATAATGATCCACGACCCAAGCCGTTTAGTTTACACGCCTTTAACGAAACTACCGAGTCTCATCGAATAAGTTGAGATTCCATTGTAAACTTGTAAACAATTACTGTCCAACAACATATGTTCTACGACCTATGCCTCGACGTCACAGAAGTGCACTAGCCAATTCAGATCTTGTACAGCCCATATACGCATCGAGACGGGAAGGTGTAATAATACGCCAGTGATGGCCCTACATGATGTTTTTCTCAAAAACGTAATTTCATTTAGAAAACTTGATTCTGTCACGATCCCATGGTTAATTACATTGCTGGAACTACGGTAATCTTCTGAGTACATGAATTTGTTTGAGATTGATAATTAGTAAATAATATTTCCCAAAAATAGATCTAAAGTCCAGATTCTATCTCCTGGACGGGAGGCCAAAACACACACACAAGACTACACATTGGGGTGTTAAGATCTTTAAACTTTAGGAAATATATTACAAGTTTATGATGTTTCTGTGTTCCTACTTATAAAATAAAACCTACCAATAAAATTCAATGATTGATCGTAACTCCAATTGAATAGATCTATATAAAGAGGTTATCACGCGAGTGTGTTTGGGGATGGTAAATATCCTGCATTTAGGAATAAACATTGTATTCAGCGAGCGTGATAAAGACGGGATGTGGTAGGGCATGGGGTTGAGATTTTTAAATACAGTTTCGAAGTGAGCCTGATAGCAGAGTTTGTGCTGGTAGAAAGTACGGTTTGGTGAGAGGGTGATAGTTTTCTTTAATAAAGTGTGCTGAGCTGTTTTGAATAAATTGGGGAGTTAGTTGAAGGCCCTGGTCCTGAGTTTCTATAAGTAATGAATTTAAGTCCTGGAGAGAAAACATTTGGTGATCAAAATGTTCCCCTCCCAGGTACTGGACCATGGTGAAGGTTGCGCGGTCATGGGAGTTTCGGTAGATTTCAGATGCCAGGGGCTTGGAGAGATCTGGGTGGGGTGGTCGGTCTGGGTGGGGTGGTATATGATACCGGTTCCTTTTTAGGAGTGGTTTGGTTGTCTTTAGTTGAGGGGGGTGGGGGTGGGGGGGTGGGGGGGGGGGGGGGGGGGGTGAGTATCCTGGGTTTGGTTGGAGCTGTCTATCAGGGTAGGATTGGTAGGGGTGCTGATTCTTTTCCTCCTTTTTTTATCCTGAGTTATATAATAATTACCGTGACCATGTCTATGGCTTAGCTGTCATTGGATTGGGTATTTTGATGACCAGTGGAGAGGTGGTCGATGGAGAGGAGGTCGGTGGCTTGCTCTTGGTGTTGGGGTTGATGTTGGGGTTGATTTTTCCGGGTCCTTGATGTTTTAGGCTGGTTAGTATCAAAGCCGATCGTGATGGCCTTTGTGCCTGCCTATAGGTCCGCATTTAGGGTGTAGTTGGAAACTCTGAACGCCAGTAGTGGAAGGAGTAGTCCTACCAGATCCCTGGGTAGTGGGTTGTTGATGTTTCTAGTTTAACGATGACAGTATGTGTGAACACGAGACGACCACGAAAACCGAACGAACGAATAACGACGACGAACCGTGCAGTGTACTGCTTACTTACTTAAACTGGGAATTTAACGTGCGATTTCCAACATATGCGTATTTTAAATTTTTAAATGTGGCCAAGTAGGCCTGTTTTGATTAGATATATGCCTAGTGCTTTTAAGTTGCAGTGGGGGCATTTACTGGTTTGGTGTGTTTTTTTTATTTGGTGTAGGTGGGAGTTTAACTTAGTGTGGCCTGTTTGCAGTTTTTATTACTCTGTCAGTTTGTTTGGGTTTTTTAGTGGCTTTTGTAGCAGGTGTTTTTGTTTGCAATCAGATTTCTGATAGTTATTTTACCACTTTTGGAAGATTTTCTCCTTTGTGATACTTTTAGTTTCGTTTTTTGATATTGGTAGGTTGATGCTTACTTCTTCTAATTTTAGTGCAGATTTGGCTGCTTTGTCTGTGTGTTCGTTGCCAAGCGTAGATTGTTGGCGCTTTTAATTATGTTGTATTTAGTTTTGGGCGCATTTTGTGTTTTTGTTTTTAATGGCCTGGAACCCACTTGATGAGTCTGAAAGGATTAGGGTTTTTTGGTGTCTATTTATTTGATCGCTGTGCAGGGTTGTAACTATCCCCATTACTTCGGCTGTGAAAATGTATTGATTATTTGGGTGTCAGCTTGATGTGGGAGGAAAGCCCGAAGTGATGCAGGTCTCAGACGTTTACCCCTACGGTGAAACCCACGAGCATGGGTATGGTGCTAACAAACCTAGAAACATAATCGGGGCGAACCAGGATTCGAACCCACAATCATAGGTTTCTGGCGTGCCCAAGGGACGCAACTCTGCACAGCGAATCGCGGCGCCTTAGACGACTGGGCCACCCGTGCCCCCCGCTTCTGTGAAGCATGACTTTGTTCAATAAACAACATATGTAAAACAACGGGTTTGATATCAGCTATTTGTAATAAGTTTTCTTCACAATCACATGTATGGTGCTTGCTATGCAGATTTAAGCACAGTTTCAAGTAGTTCACTGTATGTAAAATATGATTCATACCGTTTCATACGGCGGTTTATGGTTCTGCATGGTTTATTGTATTGACAGTTGTTTTAACTTCCTGCAGAGATTATACCCCCGTATAAGTTCTTTGCTTCTGAATACATGGGAAATCAACTTGTCGGTCCTTAGTTTGCAATTATTCTCCTGAAAAATAATTCGGTTGCATGATATATTCACGATGTTTGGCTTGAACATAGTAACATTCTTCTGAACATACTTCAAATTTAAGCCGGAAGTAATCACAGCAAAAACCCAGTTAACCAAACGAAACCGTACAAAAGAGTAGTGAGTGAGTGAGTTGGGTTTAACGCCGCTTTTAACAGTATTCCAGTTATATCACGGCGTATCAGTTTGATGTGGAAGGAAAGCCCGAAGTGATGCAGGTTTCAGACGTTCACCACTTCGGTGAAACCCACGAGCACGGGTATGGTGCTGACAAACCTAGAAACATAATTGGGGCGAACCGGGATTCGAACCCATAATCATAGGTTTCTGACGTGCCCACGGGACACCACTCTGCATTGTGAATTGCAGCGCATGAGGCGACTTTGGCCAACCGTGCCCCCGTACACAACTGTATCAACAAAGATATTGAAGATGAGATATGTATTGCGTAACATTCCATGAAGAAACAGTGGCAATATTACAAACTACAAATACAAAATACAATAAGTGCAAAACGCATAAGTACATTCAACATATAGAGAATGCACATTATAACAAGTTTATTTTAAAACAAGTGTATTATAATGATGTGGAAACAATATGAGAATTGAGCCAAACACTTCTGATAGAGTCAATGTTCAGAATGTAGAGGGAAAAGTGCTTCACTTTGAGCTCCTTACTCTCTTTAAATACCGCGATCTGTGACATTATAAAGTAGTATAAAGGCAGATATAATACTACTCTATAGATGTAAATACATTTGATTATACATCTGTGTGTTTAAAGTTGCTTTTGACAGCCCAGGTCAAGTCGGAACGAACACTTCTGACAAAGATTTTCTTAAGAAAATACAGTAAAAGTGTTTGACTTTAACGGATCAGTTTTCCTTCAATGCGTTGTACTGTGACATTATAAAGTGGTATATAGGTAGATATAATACTAGTCTATAGATGTAAACACATTTGATTATACATCTGTGTGTTTAAAGTTGCTTTTGACAGCCCAGGTCAAGTCGGAACGAACACTTCTGACAAAGATTTTCTTAAGCAAATACAGTAAAAGTGTTTGACTTTAACGGATCGGTTTTCCTTCAATGCGTTGTACTGTGACATTATAAAGTGGTATATAGGTAGATATACTACTACTCTATAGATGTAAATACATTTGATGATTTTGATTTTGATGAAAGTTGATTTTGACAGCCCGGGCCAAGTCGGACCGAACACTTGTGAGACTGTTGAGAGTATGGGGAGAAGAGGTCTACTTTAACCAACGTGTCTGCTTTAAATGAACAGTGACATTATTAAGTGGTATTTACATAATATATGACATAAATTTCAGTACGTGTGCACACCGACCGGGTCGACTTCTCTTTGGAGGCATGATGTGTACAGCTCGGAGCCCTGAATTTGAATGAAGACTGACTACAACGCGCTCGGTATCCACAGGAGTCGGGCCAGGACGCGAATACACACGCACTTGGGACGAGATGAGGTCGTACTGCTAACGAGTTGGTCGGGTTAAGAATTAGTTCGAACTGGCTTGGACGACGAATTGTGAACGAGGTTGAACTGGTTAAGAACGGGTTCAGAACGGCTACGGACGTCCTCGAACTGCTTCGAAACGCTGTCGAATGAGGCTTTTTTACACGATCTGAACTGGATACAAACGGACTGGCTAAGAACGAGATAGACGTATTGAGGACTGCTAATGAACCAACTAGCATCGTATTTTATGCCAAACTACGCGTTCTATCGCGATCACAGCCCGTTCTTGTATCTGTTGTTTTGGTAATAATTTTCACAACATAATAATTTCGGCAAATACGGTAAGTAGATATCCAAATAAAGATACGAATGTACGCGGTAGGAGTTAAAGCTCGGTTTTAGTTACTGCTATTATTAGTTAATTATACATTGATTCTTTTTAATGAAAAAAATGACTTTATCGTTTGAGAGATACACAGATCACTTTGAAGTAATTATGAAAACAAACTTTTTTCGCACCACAAACATGCATCATTAACAGACATCGCAAGTATCTGTTATTTAAAATTGTGTTATTTTGAATGTTTGGGGAAGAGGAGCTTTCTTGGCGACAAAATTTTATTTTTTATATACACACCTCGTCATAGATATCGCGCCATCCACATTTATTTTATTAAGTAAAACTGGATCTTCAACCTCATAAAAATGGTGCTTAGAAAAGCACATTAAACTGCCTACCCTATCTGAGCGTTCAGTCAGAAAATTGACAACACAAGACCGAATTTGAGCACTAATTGAGGGTTTAATTGTCTTCAACCTCATAAAAATGGTGCTTAGAAAAGCACATTAAATTGTTTATATTGCCCCATCTGAGCGTTCAGTCAGAAAATTGACAACACAAGACCGAATTTGAGCACTAATTGAGGGTTTAATTGTCGCAAACTAAAGTTCACTAAGATCACCGTGAAATAAGGTGAAATAAGTATGGCTGCCGGAGTCGTTACAACAGACACACAACACAGTTCACATTTCATTAATGTCGAACACACTAGTAAGCTCCACAATGACTGGCTAACTCAGTATCTGGTGTAACCGCCTCGCACTTGGATAACATGTTCTACACGCTGTCTCATGCTGGTCACCAGACGTCTGGATCTCTGTTGGGGATCTGCTGTCACTCATCATGCAATGCATGGGTCAATTCCTGAAGGTTCTGAACTGGAGGATCCCTTGCTCTCACCCTACGTCCCAAAATGTCCCACAAATGCTCAGTAGGATTAATGTCTCAATGGCGTTGTGTTGGCGATGCTGAACAACAGCTGGAGCACGATGTGGTCTGGCATTATCTTCCATGAAGACTGGACGTGTTGTGAGAGCATGGTTATCGAAATGAGGCACAACAGCACCGTCCAGGATCAAGTTCTGGTACCTCTGTCCATTCAGTGTTCCGGAACTGTGATGAGGTCAAGTTTACAATCGTATGAACAACACCCCCACCCCATTCTATTTTTACTTTAAAATGTGTGGTGCGATATTTACGACGAGGTGTATATATAGATAAGGATGCCGAAGACAAAATACAACTTTTAATTTAAAGGGACAAATCGATCGTAATATGCACGTGATATTTAGCTGAACGTGTATCATAAAAGAACATAATTGTCATTATTTTTTAAGCTTTCCCTGCTTGTTCTGCATCGTCTCTGTGTACACTATATAAATCTTTCTTCACCCACATAGCACTCAAAAAAAGCTTGATTCTTTTTCAAACTCTTTATTTTTACAAGTTGGAAGGAAAATTACATCCTCTGTAGCCGAGGAGGAACAGCATTTACATATTCTGTTATTTAAGGGAGCTTTCACCTGAGAAAAGCGACGCAATACTATTTCTAAAGGAGTGCCACATCTTACTGTAGGCAATGTACTGCGCAAAGTACATAATGAGAAACAATTAGCATAGTTTTAAATAACCTTTATGTTCTAAGTTTATTACCATTTGTGACCACAGCATCGTTCCACAGTTGACTGTACCAGTTTTCACGATCTATGATTTCATGTTTATTCTTATCTTAAAAAGAAACACTACGTGATGGATACATACGAGAAATTTTGAAACGGTAGTTGTATATCATTCAACATTTTCAGAACAGTACAATCCCAAGATTTTAAAAATCGAAGTAACGAGAGAAAAACTGGAGATGAAACTGAACATATACAAGTAATTGAAACGAGAAATTACGATTTAAAAAAAACAAATATATATATACCTATGCTACCAAAGTGGCACCATTAGGCTTTCGTAGGATTACTAGATTGTATGTGCAACTCATTTTATTTCCATTTTCAACGAGTTAGGGAATCTAAATACAAAATGCCTGGTCTAAGTTGTAAACTGTTTATTAATATTAAAATAAAGTCTAATATCTAATTAATTTCTCTTACCTGCTCTTCAGCTGGGGAGTCAACAAGCGAATGATCCGGAGGTACAATGTCTATGCAGGGCTTTACTTTGAATAGATGCCATATGTTGCAAAGTCGATATCATACATTCTATCATGAATTTGAAATTTACTCGATTATTAAATTACAATGAATCCCCTCTGATTGAAACAGCTGGTATTGGAAACAGCTGGAAGCTGATATTCACAGAATAGTAGTACTACTTTTTTCAGTCATTGTCGGTAGGCATATTTTAAATATTTATATCTACAATTACAGGTTACACAATGCACAGATGCGGTTACTACAATATTCAGAGAAAGTGTGGCAATGCATTTCGTGCAGAAAGCACGATAGAAATCTACAAAGGGAATGTATTTACGTTTTGGAGGCATCAGAGTGCTTGGAATTTTGGCGCTTTTCTAAATACGACTGTGACGTCATAGCTTTTGCGTCACAATGAGCGATATGACGTCATAATGGTGACGTGTGATGTAGAGCGAAATCCTTGCAAACCTTGCTTTGTTTTCTTTACGGATGCCCACCTCATGTTAGCTAACCAAGTTGCCGCACTTATATGCTTTCAATGCCTGTTCGGGTGAAGTATTACGGTGTAAACAACCTGCTTGAGTATATACAGCGCCATATTTTGTTCGATAACCCAATCAAAACCCATGCCGCTTCACTCAGTATATTTGGTAACACCAAAGAGTTCACGTTTTACTTATAGTCATGATGAGCGTTCGGTTCCAAATTCTGTGTTTTCGTCCTGGTTTACCCGATGTTAACAGTATGTAAATTTTTACAAAAAATTGTCAATTTTAGAAATGCTAACTGTTCTTTGTCTACTTCTATAGAAAATTCTCCTCTCTACAAATACTTAGGTTTCTGGCTTAATGGATATCTTGACATGAATTGTACCGCAAAAGAAGTTGCTAAATCTGTTAATCGGGCTATTTTCACGATATCTGTAAAATTAGAAAGTTTTGGTGGTATGCCCTACAGCGTTCTTAAAAAGCTGTACGAAGTCTTGTGCAGCCAATTTTGTTACAATGCGGTAATATGGGGTACTCTATAGACTACAGCTATATCAACACATTTTATTTTGGCAAGGCCACCCGATTTGGCCACAAGTGCGCTCAGCAATATTCAGGTCTGTAAATAATTGAGTCTGGACGAGACAATCCAGTGATTGACTTTACTGGCATCGATCTACGCAATTGGGATACAATGACATGCATCAACCAAGTCAGCGAGTCTGACCACCCGATCCCGTTAGTCGCCTCTTTCGAAAAGCATAGTGGCCTTTTACGGCAAGCATGGGTTGCTGGATTGTCTGGTCCAGACTCGATTATTTACTCGATTGTTATACAGCTGGAATATTGCTGAGTGCGGCGTTATACAACAAACAAAGAAAAGTCTATTTGCACGTGTTGATATTGATATCACAAACATGTCGATTAGCATCGACAGTATAAAGGGTGAAGTCTTAAAAAGAACACTAACAAGAGGCCCATAGGGCCTGTATCGCTCACCTGACTATTTACGCAATCATGACAAAATATACATTTGTATTGTACATGCATATAATGCTGCAAATATTTCGTAATTTTGACTCTGTCAGCATTTAAAATGGGTGGATGGCAAATCTGACAGCATGAACATGTATTTCTCTAGATAAAAATGTAGCATAAAGATCTGAACCGTTTCCATGTTATGAATAACAGAATAAATCATATTAAAGGTATTATTCTCTTCAAAACAAACAAATGTATACAATGTATCTGTTTATTATAGGGTGGGGATAACAGCCGTTTGCATGCTATGGTCAAGGTTCTTACTCCTTTGGGAGTGCCGGACAGATGAACAGAAGAGCCAGTCCTGGTAGCATATATGCATTCCTCTAATTATACTCTTAATTGTACATACGGCGGGGATCTTAACTGTGTCCAAGTTATAAACTCTTTTTGGCCCCGCCCCCAGCCCCTCCATTTCTCCAGTTTGAATCCTCACCCTTGGAGAATGCTTCCAACCAAATATGGTGATATCTATCTCTTAGTTCCAGAGAGGAAGTTGTTTAAAGCAATATAGCCAAATTACCCCTATTTCGCCCCACCCCTCAGCCCCTTGGGAGGTGATCAGCCCTTCTATTTGTACCATTTTGAATTCTCACAAACGGAGAATGCTTCCGGCCATATATGGTTTGCTATCTATCTCTTAGTTCCAGAGAAGAAGTCGTTTAAAGCAATTACGCCAAATTACCCCTATTTGGACCCGCCTTCGGATCCGGTGAGCTAATAAATGGTATGGTAACTTGTGCCAAGACCATGGCAAGAAACCTAACTTCTTTTTAAAAATGTATCTTTTACAGACGAATATGTAAAACACATTTCCTCGGGGGGAAACCGCAGTATGTTAGCAAAGTTTCGATGTGGTACCATTTTATTGGGATCTAAGATATGATCTATCTTACACAATTGCCCAGGTTGAACCAACTTTTCTCTCTATGCAGCCTCAAGATAAATGTTCACTTTGCAAAAATGTATTAACATAAACGTCTGTAACAAGCCCAGTACATTCATCTCAACTTGCTGAGGTAAACCCAGACATCGGTATGTGCAAAACTAAACAGTAAGAAGATGGTATTTGTTGTTACCCTGCCTGGCGCTCGACATTCAGGGCCAAAACAAGAACTGGTCGGCTCGGAGTCGGTATACCGTGTCCGAGTGGGGTTTTCATGTAAAACTGAGGCATGGCATCTCAGTGGACCATGCACTATAAAAATCGGCATTAGTCCGGACTGGTAAAGGCAGCTTTAAAAGTGCAATAATCTTGGACGCAACGTTAAACCCCATTTCACCTCACCTCGCAGAATGCAGAATGCTCAAAAGCGAAGGAAGACCTCGTAAAATATACAAACTAATCCAGCAGTTCACGTGAGCGAATGTGTTGTCCTTGAACTGGTAAACAGAATACCGTGGCAAGTTGTATCGCCAATATTGTAAACATATTTAAAGAAGTGTTTGTTTGTTTGTTTGTTTATTTGTTTAACACCATACTCAGCAATATTCCAGCAACACGACAGCGGTCTGTAAATAATCGAGTCTGGACCAGGCAATGCAGTGATTGATATCATGAGCATTTGGGATACGATGACATGCACCAACCATGTCAGCGAGTCTGACCTCCCGGTCCCGTTAGTCGCCTCTTACGACAAGCAAAGTCGCCTAAAAAAACAAGCATGGTTTGTTGAAGACCAAATCTAACCCGGATCTTAACGGGTCGATCTTGTAAATGAGCTTCTGCGCAGAGGCCAACGTTGGGCAGGCGATGTCGGTGTCACAAACAGGTGCAGTGCTTCCTTGAAGCGAGGAGTACGAACCGTCGCCAAGAAACCTAACGTGAGGTATTGTGCCACGTTTGAAAATGCAGAAAAAGTAAACACTGAAGTAAACAGAAGTGACTGTGTTTCTAAATCGGCAAATAATTAACTGTTTGCAAAATACACTTTCACGTGAGCAAGTTAATCCTTGACTGAAGCAATGATACCAACAAATGTACTTGCTGGATTAACATAGATTAAATAAAAATGACAACAGACTAGGACATATTCTATATTGTATTGCATTCTTCACTATTGTGAGGAAACACTGATACACTTATTCCAATGCAAACAGACTAAATGACTATATTCTATAACATTCTGAAATATCATCAAGTAATTATAGTTTGTGACTGACTGATAGATACATAGCATTTTCAGTTGATTCGAAAAGTATATGGTTGGCCAAATATGAAAATGTCTGTATTTTTCTAATATTAGCGATCTCACTCAAACAAATGGTATTTTATCAATTTCATAAACATGCCTATGTTTACGAAGTATATAAAAAATATAAACAGGTCATGTCTTAAACACATATGTTATTAGAATTTATTCGTTGACTTAAACGAGAAGACACATTTTGTAAACAACCAACACAAGCCGGTAAATCCTGATTGTGCTCGCGGATCGTGGACGGAAGCCGATGTAACCATATGCCGAAGACCGCCTCTGTGGTCTAGTGGTAGAGCGTCCGCCCGAGGAGCGGAGGGTTCGAGGTTCTATCCCCAGCCGCTTCATGCCAAAAGACGTTAAGAGATGGCACTTGTTGTTACCCTGCCCGACACTCGGCATTAAGGAGCTAAAATAAGTCAGACTGGTCAGCTCGGAGTCAGTATACCGAGTGGGGTTTTCATGTCAAACTGAGGCGTGGCATCTCAGTGGATCTTGAGTTCCAGTGTTAGATAGTCAACGCCTCTGATATCCCGGATGTCACGCCATGTAGGGGAACACTCTGGGTGAAGATACACAAACCCTAATATGACGACACTGTTGAGGCCAAAAAACTTTGAAGCATACACAAGGAATATATGGTCGCTGCTGGAAGAAAATAACCTTTCTCATGCCATTAGATAAGTCCATCTCTATTGTTATAGTCCCTGAAATTAGCATATACAATAGGTTGTGGAAAACAGTTTTCGCGCATAAATCGACAAATCAGTATTCATAAGTTCAGAACACAGTCCAAGACAAAAGGGACATCACATCACAAAGACCCCGGCCACATCTCCATATCGTGTTCTCTGTTCTGTCTCCATCTGCTAATTTTGAGTCGTTAGGCTGCTTTGAGCGACATCTACCGGCAAACACAGGGAGTCCGCTTCGAGGATTGCCAGTTACAGTTTCGCTCTACTCGAAAACTAACTTGTCTACCCGAGGCGACCTCTTCTACCCTTTTTCTCTCAGTGCGTCCATGATAAATTTTAGTTTTTAACGTTTCATCCTCACTGTCAAGAATTAACTTCGGAGACAGCTACACTTAGTCCTTAAGTCATCTAACTCCACGCATTATCACATCTCTCCTATTGTAGCTCAATAGTTTAGGATAATGGGTTTTTTCACGGTTAATACAATAAGCCGTTCTATGAAGATATTCGAGTCGTCTGAGAAATCCATCTTCGACCGTCATATTTCACGAACTCTCGGACTCTCCACGTTTCGTCAGGTTTAGACCTGGGAATACCGTGGAATGGCACGTTATTCCGACGACTCTTGTTTTCCAAATTCGGCAATATTAATTTTTTCCGCTTTTATAAGTTTATTTTTACTCAGATCGTAAAATCACTAGTGAATCGTTATTTTCTTAATTAATATATTTGGAACGTATTTACTTACCAAATGTCTAAACAGATTTGAATAACTGTATGGTATAGGAATTCCTTGTCGGTACGTCGGTGTGGCCTTTCCGAATGTGATTGTCGTTGGACAGCAAGGTTGTCCAATGTTACTGTGTACTATTCCAGCTATATGACTGTGGCCTGTGAATAAACGATTATGGATCAGACAAATTTGGGATTAATAGCATAATAATGATAATTCCTTTGTCCTGAGAGACATATATTATTCGTAGGGAATCAACGCCCGACTCGGACAATTGACTTGTGACTGTTGTGGCAAAGACACAGTGGTTTGAGTGAGTATGGGTTTACGCCGCTTTTAGCAATATTCCCGCAATATCACGGCGTGGGCTACCAGAAATTAAAGAAACTATTTCACTGATATCCCTGTCCGAATGACGTTACGATGTTACCAAGGACATGTTAGATCACGGGGAGGTAATTTGAACAGCGTCATGACGTCACCCCATTATGACGTAACAAAAAATGTTATGCAGGATAAAGTACAGTCGGTGCCTTTGTTCTTAGCGAAGAATCTTAGAAAGTATAATAATGATCCACGACCCAAGCCGTTTAGTTTACACGCCTTTAACGAAACTACCGAGTCTCATCGAATAAGTTGAGATTCCATTGTAAACTTGTAAACAATTACTGTCCAACAACATATGTTCTACGACCTATGCCTCGACGTCACAGAAGTGCACTAGCCAATTCAGATCTTGTACAGCCCATATACGCATCGAGACGGGAAGGTGTAATAATACGCCAGTGATGGCCCTACATGATGTTTTTCTCAAAAACGTAATTTCATTTAGAAAACTTGATTCTGTCACGATCCCATGGTTAATTACATTGCTGGAACTACGGTAATCTTCTGAGTACATGAATTTGTTTGAGATTGATAATTAGTAAATAATATTTCCCAAAAATAGATCTAAAGTCCAGATTCTATCTCCTGGACGGGAGGCCAAAACACACACACAAGACTACACATTGGGGTGTTAAGATCTTTAAACTTTAGGAAATATATTACAAGTTTATGATGTTTCTGTGTTCCTACTTATAAAATAAAACCTACCAATAAAATTCAATGATTGATCGTAACTCCAATTGAATAGATCTATATAAAGAGGTTATCACGCGAGTGTGTTTGGGGATGGTAAATATCCTGCATTTAGGAATAAACATTGTATTCAGCGAGCGTGATAAAGACGGGATGTGGTAGGGCATGGGGTTGAGATTTTTAAATACAGTTTCGAAGTGAGCCTGATAGCAGAGTTTGTGCTGGTAGAAAGTACGGTTTGGTGAGAGGGTGATAGTTTTCTTTAATAAAGTGTGCTGAGCTGTTTTGAATAAATTGGGGAGTTAGTTGAAGGCCCTGGTCCTGAGTTTCTATAAGTAATGAATTTAAGTCCTGGAGAGAAAACATTTGGTGATCAAAATGTTCCCTTCCCAGGTACTGGACCATGGTGAAGGTTGCGCGGTCATGGGAGTTTCGGTAGATTTCAGATGCCAGGGGCTTGGAGAGATCTGGGTGGGGTGGTCGGTCTGGGTGGGGTGGTATATGATACCGGTTCCTTTTTAGGAGTGGTTTGGTTGTCTTTAGTTGAGGGGGGGGGGGGGGGGGGGGGGGGTGAGTATCCTGGGTTTGGTTGGAGCTGTCTATCAGGGTAGGATTGGTAGGGGTGCTGATTCTTTTCCTCCTTTTTTTATCCTGAGTTATATAATATTTACCGTGACCGTGTCTATGGCTTAGCTGTCATTGGATTGGGTATTTTGATGGCCAGTGGAGAGGTGGTCGATGGAGAGGAGGTCGGTGGCTTGCTCTTGGTGTTGGGGTTGATGTTGGGGTTGATTTTTCCGGGTCCTTGATGTTTTAGGCTGGTTAGTATCAAAGCCGATCGTGATGGCCTTTGTGCCTGCCTATAGGTCCGCATTTAGGGTGTAGTTGGAAACTCTGAACGCCAGTAGTGGAAGGAGTAGTCCTACCAGATCCCTGGGTAGTGGGTTGTTGATGTTTCTAGTTTAACGATGACAGTATGTGTGAACACGAGACGACCACGAAAACCGAACGAACGAATAACGACGACGAACCGTGCAGTGTACTGCTTACTTACTTAAACTGGGAATTTAACGTGCGATTTCCAACATATGCGTATTTTAAATTTTTAAATGTGGCCAAGTAGGCCTGTTTTGATTAGATATATGCCTAGTGCTTTTAAGTTGCAGTGGGGGCATTTACTGGTTTGGTGTGTTTTTTTTATTTGGTGTAGGTGGGAGTTTAACTTAGTGTGGCCTGTTTGCAGTTTTTATTACTCTGTCAGTTTGTTTGGGTTTTTTAGTGGCTTTTGTAGCAGGTGTTTTTGTTTGCAATCAGATTTCTGATAGTTATTTTACCACTTTTGGAAGATTTTCTCCTTTGTGATACTTTTAGTTTCGTTTTTTGATATTGGTAGGTTGATGCTTACTTCTTCTAATTTTAGTGCAGATTTGGCTGCTTTGTCTGTGTGTTCGTTGCCAAGCGTAGATTGTTGGCGCTTTTAATTATGTTGTATTTAGTTTTGGGCGCATTTTGTGTTTTTGTTTTTAATGGCCTGGAACCCACTTGATGAGTCTGAAAGGATTAGGGTTTTTTGGTGTCTATTTATTTGATCGCTGTGCAGGGTTGTAACTATCCCCATTACTTCGGCTGTGAAAATGTATTGATTATTTGGGTGTCAGCTTGATGTGGGAGGAAAGCCCGAAGTGATGCAGGTCTCAGACGTTTACCCCTACGGTGAAACCCACGAGCACGGGTATGGTGCTAACAAACCTAGAAACATAATCGGGGCGAACCGGGATTCGAACCCACAATCATAGGTTTCTGGCAACTCTGCACAGCGAATCCCGGCGCCTTAGACGACTGGGCCACCCGTGCCCCCCGCTTCTGTGAAGCATGACTTTGTTCAATAAACAACATATGTAAAACAACGGGTTTGATATCAGCTATTTGTAATAAGTTTTCTTCACAATCACATGTATGGTGCTTGCTATGCAGATTTAAGCACAGTTTCAAGTAGTTCACTGTATGTAAAATATGATTCATACCGTTTCATACGGCGGTTTATGGTTCTGCATGGTTTATTGTATTGACAGTTGTTTTAACTTCCTGCAGAGATTATACCCCCGTATAAGTTCTTTGCTTCTGAATACATGGGAAATCAACTTGTCGGTCCTTAGTTTGCAATTATTCTCCTGAAAAATAATTCGGTTGCATGATATATTCACGATGTTTGGCTTGAACATAGTAACATTCTTCTGAACATACTTCAAATTTAAGCCGGAAGTAATCACAGCAAAAACCCAGTTAACCAAACGAAACCGTACAAAAGAGTAGTGAGTGAGTGAGTTGGGTTTAACGCCGCTTTTAACAGTATTCCAGTTATATCACGGCGTATCAGTTTGATGTGGAAGGAAAGCCCGAAGTGATGCAGGTTTCAGACGTTCACCACTTCGGTGAAACCCACGAGCACGGGTATGGTGCTGACAAACCTAGAAACATAATTGGGGCGAACCGGGATTCGAACCCATAATCATAGGTTTCTGACGTGCCCACGGGACACCACTCTGCATTGTGAATTGCAGCGCATGAGGCGACTTTGGCCAACCGTGCCCCCGTACACAACTGTATCAACAAAGATGTTGAAGATGAGATATGTATTGCGTAACATTCCATGAAGAAACAGTGGCAATATTACAAACTACAAATACAAAATACAATAAGTGCAAAACGCATAAGTACATTCAACATATAGAGAATGCACATTATAACAAGTTTATTTTAAAACAAGTGTATTATAATGATGTGGAAACAATATGAGAATTGAGCCAAACACTTCTGATAGAGTCAATGTTCAGAATGTAGAGGGAAAAGTGCTTCACTTTGAGCTCCTTACTCTCTTTAAATACCGCGATCTGTGACATTATAAAGTAGTATAAAGGCAGATATAATACTACTCTATAGATGTAAATACATTTGATTATACATCTGTGTGTTTAAAGTTGCTTTTGACAGCCCAGGTCAAGTCGGAACGAACACTTCTGACAAAGATTTTCTTAAGAAAATACAGTAAAAGTGTTTGACTTTAACGGATCAGTTTTCCTTCAATGCGTTGTACTGTGACATTATAAAGTGGTATATAGGTAGATATAATACTAGTCTATAGATGTAAACACATTTGATTATACATCTGTGTGTTTAAAGTTGCTTTTGACAGCCCAGGTCAAGTCGGAACGAACACTTCTGACAAAGATTTTCTTAAGCAAATACAGTAAAAGTGTTTGACTTTAACGGATCGGTTTTCCTTCAATGCGTTGTACTGTGACATTATAAAGTGGTATATAGGTAGATATACTACTACTCTATAGATGTAAATACATTTGATGATTTTGATTTTGATGAAAGTTGATTTTGACAGCCCGGGCCAAGTCGGACCGAACACTTGTGAGACTGTTGAGAGTATGGGTAGAAGAGGTCTACTTTAACCAACGTGTCTGCTTTAAATGAACAGTGACATTATTAAGTGGTATTTACATAATATATGACATAAATTTCAGTACGTGTGCACACCGACCGGGTCGACTTCTCTTTGGAGGCATGATGTGTACAGCTCGGAGCCCTGAACTTGAATGAAGACTGACTACAACGCGCTCGGTATCCACAGGAGTCGGGCCAGGACGCGAATACACACGCACTTGGGACGAGATGAGGTCGTACTGCGAACGAGTTGGTCGGGTTAAGAATTAGTTCGAACTGGCTTGGACGACGAATTGTGAACGAGGTTGAACTGGTTAAGAACGGGTTCAGAACGGCTACGGACGTCCTCGAACTGCTTCGAAACGCTGTCGAATGAGGCTTTTTTACACGATCTGAACTGGATACAAACGGACTGGCTAAGAACGAGATAGACGTATTGAGGACTGCTAATGAACCAACTAGCATCGTATTTTATGCCAAACTACGCGTTCTATCGCGATCACAGCCCGTTCTTGTATCTGTTGTTTTGGTAATAATTTTCACAACATAATAATTTCGGCAAATACGGTAAGTAGATATCCAAATAAAGATACGAATGTACGCGGTAGGAGTTAAAGCTCGGTTTTAGTTACTGCTATTATTAGTTAATTATACATTGTTTCTTTTTAATGAAAAAAATGACTTTATCGTTTGAGAGATACACAGATCACTTTGAAGTAATTATGAAAACAAACTTTTTTCGCACCACAAACATGCATCATTAACAGACATCGCAAGTATCTGTTATTTAAAATTGTGTTATTTTGAATGTTTGGGGAAGAGGAGCTTTCTTGGCGACAAAATTTTATTTTTTATATACACACCTCGTCATAGATATCGCGCCATCCACATTTATTTTATTAAGTAAAACTGGATCTTCAACCTCATAAAAATGGTGCTTAGAAAAGCACATTAAACTGCCTACCCTATCTGAGCGTTCAGTCAGAAAATTGACAACACAAGACCGAATTTGAGCACTAATTGAGGGTTTAATTGTCTTCAACCTCATAAAAATGGTGCTTAGAAAAGCACATTAAATTGTTTATATTGCCCTATCTGAGCGTTCAGTCAGAAAATTGACAACACAAGACCGAATTTGAGCACTAATTGAGGGTTTAATTGTCGCAAACTAAAGTTCACTAAGATCACCGTGAAATAAGGTGAAATAAGTATGGCTGCCGGAGTCGTTACAACAGACACACAACACAGTTCACATTTCATTAATGTCGAACACACTAGTAAGCTCCACAATGACTGGCTAACTCAGTATCTGGTGTAACCGCCTCGCACTTGGATAACATGTTCTACACGCTGTCTCATGCTGGTCACCAGACGTCTGGATCTCTGTTTGGGGATCTGCTGCCACTCATCATGCACTTCATGGGTCAATTCCTGAAGGTTCTGAACTGGAGGATCCCTTGCTCTCACCCTACGTCCCAAAATGTCCCACAAATGCTCAGTAGGATTAATGTCTCAATGGCGTTGTGTTGGCGATGCTGAACAACAGCTGGAGCACGATGTGGTCTGGCATTATCTTCCATGAAGACTGGACGTGTTGTGAGAGCATGGTTATCGAAATGAGGCACAACAGCACCGTCCAGGATCAAATTCTGGTACCTCTGTCCATTCAGTGTTCCGGGAACTGTGATGAGGTCAAGTTTACAATCGTATGAACAACACCCCCACCCCATTCTATTTTTACTTTAAAATGTGTGGTGCGATATTTACGACGAGGTGTATATATAGATAAGGATGCCGAAGACAAAATACAACTTTTAATTTAAAGGGACAAATCGATCGTAATATGCACGTGATATTTAGCTGAACGTGTATCATAAAAGAACATAATTGTCATTATTTTTTAAGCTTTCCCTGCTTGTTCTGCATCGTCTCTGTGTACACTATATAAATCTTTCTTCACCCACATAGCACTCAAAAAAAGCATGCATTCTTTTTCAAACTCTTTATTTTTACAAGTTGGAAGGAAAATGACATCCTCTGTAGCCGAGGAGGAACAGCATTTACATATTCTGTTATTTAAGGGAGCTTTCGCCTGAGAAAAGCGACGCAATACTATTTCTAAAGGAGTGCCACATCTTACTGTAGGCAATGTACTGCGCAAAGTACATAATGAGAAACAATTAGCATAGTTTTAAATAACCTTTATGTTCTAAGTTTATTACCATTTGTGACCACAGCATCGTTCCACAGTTGACTGTACCAGTTTTCACGATCTATGATTTCATGTTTATTCTTATCTTAAAAAGAAACACTACGTGATGGATACATACGAGAAATTTTGAAATGGTAGTTGTATATCATTCAACATTTTCAGAACAGTACAATCCCAAGATTTTAAAAATCGAAGTAACGAGAGAAAAACTGGAGATGAAACTAAACATATACAAGTAATTGAAACGAGAAATTACGATTTAAAAAAAATAAATATATATATACCTATGCTACCAAAGTGGCACCATTAGGCTTTCGTAGGATTACTAGATTGTATGTGCAACTCATTTTATTTCCATTTTCAACGAGTTAGGGAATCTAAATACAAAATGCCTGGTCTAAGTTGTAAACTGTTTATTAATATTAAAATAAAGTCTAATATTTAATTAATTTCTCTTACCTGCTCTTAGCTCTTACTAGATTGTATGTGCAACTCATTTTATTTCCATTTTCAACGAGTTAGGGAATCTAAATACAAAATGCCTGGTCTAAGTTGTAAACTGTTTATTAATATTAAAATAAAGTCTAATATTTAATTAATTTCTCTTACCTGCTCAGCTGGGGTGTCAACAAGCGAATGATCCGGAGGTACAATGTCTATGCAGGGCTTTACTTTGAATAGATGCCATATGTTGCAAAGTCGATATCATACATTCTACCATGAATTTGAAATTTACTCGATTATTAAATTACAATGAATCCCCTCTGATTGAAACAGCTGGTATTGGAAACAGCTGGAAGCTGATATTCACAGAATAGTAGTACTACTTTTTTCAGTCATTGTCGGTAGGCATATTTTAAATATTTATATCTACAATTACAGGTTACACAATGCACAGATGCGGTTACTACAATATTCAGAGAAAGTGTGGCAATGCATTTCGTGCAGAAAGCACGATAGAAATCTACAAAGGGAATGTATTTACGTTTTGGAGGCATCAGAGTGCTTGGAATTTTGGCGCTTTTTTACATACGACTGTGACGTCATAGCTTTTGCGTCACAATGAGCGATATGACGTCATAATGGTGACGTGTGATGTAGAGCGAAATCCTTGCAAACCTTGCTTTGTTTTCTTTACGGATGCCCACCTCATGTTAGCTAACCAAGCTGCCGCACTTATATGCTTTCAATGCCTGTTCGGGTGAAGTATTACGGTGTAAACAACCTGCTTGAGTATATACAGCGCCATATTTTGTTCGATAACCCAATCAAAACCCATGCCGCTTCACTCAGTATATTTGGTAACACCAAAGAGTTCACGTTTTACTTATAGTCATGATGAGCGTTCGGTTCCAAATTCTGTGTTTTCGTCCTGGTTTACCCGATGTTAACAGTGTGTAAATTTTTACAAAAAATTGTCAATTTTAGAAATGCTAACTGTTCTTTGTCTACTTCTTTAGAAAATTCTCCTCTCTACAAATACTTAGGTTTCTGGCTTAATGGATATCTTGACATGAATTGTACCGCAAAAGAAGTTGCTAAATCTGTTAATCGGGCTATTTTCACGATATCTGTAAAATTAGAAAGTTTTGGTGGTATGCCCTACAGCGTTCTTAAAAAGCTGTACGAAGTCTTGTGCAGCCAATTTTGTTACAATGCGGTAATATGGGGTACTCTATAGACTACCGCTATATCAACACATTTTATTTTGGCAAGACCACCCGATTTGGCCACAAGTGCACTCAGCAATATTCAGGTCTGTAAATAATTGAGTCTGGACGTGACAATCCAGTGATTGACTTTACTAGCATCGATCTACGCAATTGGGATACAATGACATGCATCAACCAAGTCAGCGAGTCTGACCACCCGATCCCGTTAGTCGCCTCTTTCGAAAAGCATAGTGGCCTTTTACGGCAAGCATGGGTTGCTGGATTGTCTGGTCCAGACTCGATTATTTACTCGATTGTTATACAGCTGGAATATTGCTGAGTGCGGCGTTATACAACAAACAAAGAAAAGTCTATTTGCACGTGTTGATATTGATATCACAAACATGTCGATTAGCATCGACAGTATAAAGGGTGAAGTCTTAAAAAGAACACTAACAAGAGGCCCATAGGGCCTGTATCGCTCACCTGACTATTTACGCAATCATGACAAAATATACATTTGTATTGTACATGCATATAATGCTGCAAATATTTCGTAATTTTGACTCTGTCAGCATTTAAAATGGGTGGATGGCAAATCTGACAGCATGAACATGTATTTCTCTAGATAAAAATGTAGCATAAAGATCTGAACCGTTTCCATGTTATGATCCAGAATAAATCATATTAAAGGTATTATTCTCTTCAAAACAAACAAATGTATACAATGTATCTGTTTATTATAGGGTGGGGATAACAGCCGTTTGCATGCTATGGTCAAGGTTCTTACTCCTTTGGGAGTGCCGGACAGATGAACAGAAGAGCCAGTCCTGGTAGCATATATGCATTCCTCTAATTATACTCTTAATTGTACATACGGCGGGGATCTTAACTGTGTCCAAGTTATAAACTCTTTTTGGCCCCGCCCCCAGCCCCTCCATTTCTCCAGTTTGAATCCTCACCCTTGGAGAATGCTTCCAACCAAATATGGTGATATCTATCTCTTAGTTCCAGAGAGGAAGTTGTTTAAAGCAATATAGCCAAATTACCCCTATTTCGCCCCACCCCTCAGCCCCTTGGGAGGTGATCAGCCCTTCTATTTGTACCATTTTGAATTCTCACAAACGGAGAATGCTTCCAGCCATATATGGTTTGCTATCTATCTCTTAGTTCCAGAGAAGAAGTCGTTTAAAGCAATTACGCCAAATTACCCCTATTTGGACCCGCCTTCGGATCCGGTGAGCTAATAAATGGTATGGTAACTTGTGCCAAGACCATGGCAAGAAACCTAACTTCTTTTTAAAAATGTATCTTTTACAGACGAATATGTAAAACACATTTCCTCGGGGGGAAACCGCAGTATGTTAGCAAAGTTTCGATGTGGTACCATTTTATTGGGATCTAAGATATGATCTATCTTACACAATTGCCCAGGTTGAACCAACTTTTCTCTCTATGCAGCCTCAAGATAAATGTTCACTTTGCAAAAATGTATTAACATAAACGTCTGTAACAAGCCCAGTACATTCATCTCAACTTGCTGAGGTAAACCCAGACATCGGTATGTGCAGAACTAAACAGTAAGAAGATGGTATTTGTTGTTACCCTGCCTGGCGCTCGACATTCAGGGCCAAAACAAGAACTGGTCGGCTCGGAGTCGGTATACCGTGTCCGAGTGGGGTTTTCATGTAAAACTGAGGCATGGCATCTCAGTGGACCATGCACTATAAAAATCGGCATTAGTCCGGACTGGTAAAGGCAGCTTTAAAAGTGCAATAATCTTGGACGCAACGTTAAACCCCATTTCACCTCACCTCGCAGAATGCAGAATGCTCAAAAGCGAAGGAAGACCTCGTAAAATATACAAACTAATCCAGCAGTTCACGTGAGCGAATGTGTTGTCCTTGAACTGGTAAACAGAATACCGTGGCAAGTTGTATCGCCAATATTGTAAACATATTTAAAGAAGTGTTTGTTTGTTTGTTTGTTTATTTGTTTAACACCATACTCAGCAATATTCCAGCAACACGACAGCGGTCTGTAAATAATCGAGTCTGGACCAGGCAATGCAGTGATTGATATCATGAGCATTTGGGATACGATGACATGCACCAACCATGTCAGCGAGTCTGACCTCCCGGTCCCGTTAGTCGCCTCTTACGACAAGCAAAGTCGCCTAAAAAAACAAGCATGGTTTGTTGAAGACCAAATCTAACCCGGATCTTAACGGGTCGATCTTGTAAATGAGCTTCTGCGCAGAGGCCAACGTTGGGCAGGCGATGTCGGTGTCACAAACAGGTGCAGTGCTTCCTTGAAGCGAGGAGTACGAACCGTCGCCAAGAAACCTAACGTGAGGTATTGTGCCACGTTTGAAAATGCAGAAAAAGTAAACACTGAAGTAAACAGAAGTGACTGTGTTTCTAAATCGGCAAATAATTAACTGTTTGCAAAATACACTTTCACGTGAGCAAGTTAATCCTTGACTGAAGCAATGATACCAACAAATGTACTTGCTGGATTAACATAGATTAAATAAAAATGACAACAGACTAGGACATATTCTATATTGTATTGCATTCTTCACTATTGTGAGAAAACACTGATACACTTATTCCAATGCAAACAGACTAAATGACTATATTCTATAACATTCTGAAATATCATCAAGTAATTATAGTTTGTGACTGACTGATAGATACATAGCATTTTCAGTTGATTCGAAAAGTATATGGTTGGCCAAATATGAAAATGTCTGTATTTTTCTAATATTAGCGATCTCACTCAAACAAATGGTATTTTATCAATTTCATAAACATGCCTATGTTTACGAAGTATATAAAAAATATAAACAGGTCATGTCTTAAACACATATGTTATTAGAATTTATTCGTTGACTTAAACGAGAAGACACATTTTGTAAACAACCAACACAAGCCGGTAAATCCTGATTGTGCTCGCGGATCGTGGACGGAAGCCGATGTAACCATATGCCGAAGACCGCCTCTGTGGTCTAGTGGTAGAGCGTCCGCCCGAGGAGCGGAGGGTTCGAGGTTCTATCCCCAGCCGCTTCATGCCAAAAGACGTTAAGAGATGGCACTTGTTGTTACCCTGCCCGACACTCGGCATTAAGGAGCTAAAATAAGTCAGACTGGTCAGCTCGGAGTCAGTATACCGAGTGGGGTTTTCATGTCAAACTGAGGCGTGGCATCTCAGTGGATCTTGAGTTCCAGTGTTAGATAGTCAACGCCTCTGATATCCCGGATGTCACGCCATGTAGGGGAACACTCTGGGTGAAGATACACAAACCCTAATATGACGACACTGTTGAGGCCAAAAAACTTTGAAGCATACACAAGGAATATATGGTCGCTGCTGGAAGAAAATAACCTTTCTCATGCCATTAGATAAGTCCATCTCTATTGTTATAGTCCCTGAAATTAGCATATACAATAGGTTGTGGAAAACAGTTTTCGCGCATAAATCGACAAATCAGTATTCATAAGTTCAGAACACAGTCCAAGACAAAAGGGACATCACATCACAAAGACCCCGGCCACATCCCCATATCGTGTTCTCTGTTCTGTCTCCATCTGCTAATTTTGAGTCGTTAGGCTGCTTTGAGCGACATCTACCGGCAAACACAGGGAGTCCGCTTCGAGGATTGCCAGTTACAGTTTCGCTCTACTCGAAAACTAACTTGTCTACCCGAGGCGACCTCTTCTACCCTTTTTCTCTCAGTGCGTCCATGATAAATCTTAGTTTTTAACGTTTCATCCTCACTGTCAAGAATTAACTTCGGAGACAGCTACACTTAGTCCTTAAGTCATCTAACTCCACGCATTATCACATCTCTCCTATTGTAGCTCAATAGTTTAGGATAATGGGTTTTTTCACGGTTAATACAATAAGCCGTTCTATGAAGATATTCGAGTCGTCTGAGAAATCCATCTTCGACCGTCATATTTCACGAACTCTCGGACTCTCCACGTTTCGTCAGGTTTAGACCTGGGAATACCGTGGAATGGCACGTTATTCCGACGACTCTTGTTTTCCAAATTCGGCAATATTAATTTTTTCCGCTTTTATAAGTTTATTTTTACTCAGATCGTAAAATCACTAGTGAATCGTTATTTTCTTAATTAATATATTTGGAACGTATTTACTTACCAAATGTCTAAACAGATTTGAATAACTGTATGGTATAGGAATTCCTTGTCGGTACGTCGGTGTGGCCTTTCCGAATGTGATTGTCGTTGGACAGCAAGGTTGTCCAATGTTACTGTGTACTATTCCAGCTATATGACTGTGGCCTGTGAATAAACGATTATGGATCAGACAAATTTGGGATTGATAGCATAATAATGATAATTCCTTTGTCCTGAGAGACATATATTATTCGTAGGGAATCAACGCCCGACTCGGACAATTGACTTGTGACTGTTGTGGCAAAGACACAGTGGTTTGAGTGAGTATGGGTTTACGCCGCTTTTAGCAATATTCCCGCAATATCACGGCGTGGGCTACCAGAAATTAAAGAAACTATTTCACTGATATCCCTGTCCGAATGACGTTACGATGTTACCAAGGACATGTTAGATCACGGGGAGGTAATTTGAACAGCGTCATGACGTCACCCCATTATGACGTAACAAAAAATGTTATGCAGGATAAAGTACAGTCGGTGCCTTTGTTCTTAGCGAAGAATCTTAGAAAGTATAATAATGATCCACGACCCAAGCCGTTTAGTTTACACGCCTTTAACGAAACTACCGAGTCTCATCGAATAAGTTGAGATTCCATTGTAAACTTGTAAACAATTACTGTCCAACAACATATGTTCTACGACCTATGCCTCGACGTCACAGAAGTGCACTAGCCAATTCAGATCTTGTACAGCCCATATACGCATCGAGACGGGAAGGTGTAATAATACGCCAGTGATGGCCCTACATGATGTTTTTCTCAAAAACGTAATTTCATTTAGAAAACTTGATTCTGTCACGATCCCATGGTTAATTACATTGCTGGAACTACGGTAATCTTCTGAGTACATGAATTTGTTTGAGATTGATAATTAGTAAATAATATTTCCCAAAAATAGATCTAAAGTCCAGATTCTATCTCCTGGACGGGAGGCCAAAACACACACACAAGACTACACATTGGGGTGTTAAGATCTTTAAACTTTAGGAAATATATTACAAGTTTATGATGTTTCTGTGTTCCTACTTATAAAATAAAACCTACCAATAAAATTCAATGATTGATCGTAACTCCAATTGAATAGATCTATATAAAGAGGTTATCACGCGAGTGTGTTTGGGGATGGTAAATATCCTGCATTTAGGAATAAACATTGTATTCAGCAAGCGTGATAAAGACGGGATGTGGTAGGGCATGGGGTTGAGATTTTTAAATACAGTTTCGAAGTGAGCCTGATAGCAGAGTTTGTGCTGGTAGAAAGTACGGTTTGGTGAGAGGGTGATAGTTTTCTTTAATAAAGTGTGCTGAGCTGTTTTGAATAAATTGGGGAGTTAGTTGAAGGCCCTGGTCCTGAGTTTCTATAAGTAATGAATTTAAGTCCTGGAGAGAAAACATTTGGTGATCAAAATGTTCCCTTCCCAGGTACTGGACCATGGTGAAGGTTGCGCGGTCATGGGAGTTTCGGTAGATTTCAGATGCCAGGGGCTTGGAGAGATCTGGGTGGGGTGGTCGGTCTGGGTGGGGTGGTATATGATACCGGTTCCTTTTTAGGAGTGGTTTGGTTGTCTTTAGTTGAGGGGGGTGGGGGGGGGGGTGTGGGGGGGTGGGGGGGGGGGGGGGTGTGAGTATCCTGGGTTTGGTTGGAGCTGTCTATCAGGGTAGGATTGGTAGGGGTGCTGATTCTTTTCCTCCTTTTTTTATCCTGAGTTATATAATAATTACCGTGACCGTGTCTATGGCTTAGCTGTCATTGGATTGGGTATTTTGATGGCCAGTGGAGAGGTGGTCGATGGAGAGGAGGTCGGTGGCTTGCTCTTGGTGTTGGGGTTGATGTTGGGGTTGATTTTTCCGAGTCCTTGATGTTTTAGGCTGGTTAGTATCAAAGCCGATCGTGATGGCCTTTGTGCCTGCCTATAGGTCCGCATTTAGGGTGTAGTTGGAAACTCTGAACGCCAGTAGTGGAAGGAGTAGTCCTACCAGATCCCTTGGTAGTGGGTTGTTGATGTTTCTAGTTTAACGATGACAGTATGTGTGAACACGAGACGACCACGAAAACCGAACGAACGAATAACGACGACGAACCGTGCAGTGTACTGCTTACTTACTTAAACTGGGAATTTAACGTGCGATTTCCAACATATGCGTATTTTAAATTTTTAAATGTGGCCAAGTAGGCCTGTTTTGATTAGATATATGCCTAGTGCTTTTAAGTTGCAGTGGGGGCATTTACTGGTTTGGTGTGTTTTTTTTATTTGGTGTAGGTGGGAGTTTAACTTAGTGTGGCCTGTTTGCAGTTTTTATTACTCTGTCAGTTTGTTTGGGTTTTTTAGTGGCTTTTGTAGCAGGTGTTTTTGTTTGCAATCAGATTTCTGATAGTTATTTTACCACTTTTGGAAGATTTTCTCCTTTGTGATACTTTTAGTTTCGTTTTTTGATATTGGTAGGTTGATGCTTACTTCTTCTAATTTTAGTGCAGATTTGGCTGCTTTGTCTGTGTGTTCGTTGCCAAGCGTAGATTGTTGGCGCTTTTAATTATGTTGTATTTAGTTTTGGGCGCATTTTGTGTTTTTGTTTTTAATGGCCTGGAACCCACTTGATGAGTCTGAAAGGATTAGGGTTTTTTGGTGTCTATTTATTTGATCGCTGTGCAGGGTTGTAACTATCCCCATTACTTCGGCTGTGAAAATGTATTGATTATTTGGGTGTCAGCTTGATGTGGGAGGAAAGCCCGAAGTGATGCAGGTCTCAGACGTTTACCCCTACGGTGAAACCCACGAGCACGGGTATGGTGCTAACAAACCTAGAAACATAATCGGGGCGAACCGGGATTCGAACCCACAATCATAGGTTTCTGGCAACTCTGCACAGCGAATCCCGGCGCCTTAGACGACTGGGCCACCCGTGCCCCCCGCTTCTGTGAAGCATGACTTTGTTCAATAAACAACATATGTAAAACAACGGGTTTGATATCAGCTATTTGTAATAAGTTTTCTTCACAATCACATGTATGGTGCTTGCTATGCAGATTTAAGCACAGTTTCAAGTAGTTCACTGTATGTAAAATATGATTCATACCGTTTCATACGGCGGTTTATGGTTCTGCATGGTTTATTGTATTGACAGTTGTTTTAACTTCCTGCAGAGATTATACCCCCGTATAAGTTCTTTGCTTCTGAATACATGGGAAATCAACTTGTCGGTCCTTAGTTTGCAATTATTCTCCTGAAAAATAATTCGGTTGCATGATATATTCACGATGTTTGGCTTGAACATAGTAACATTCTTCTGAACATACTTCAAATTTAAGCCGGAAGTAATCACAGCAAAAACCCAGTTAACCAAACGAAACCGTACAAAAGAGTAGTGAGTGAGTGAGTTGGGTTTAACGCCGCTTTTAACAGTATTCCAGTTATATCACGGCGTATCAGTTTGATGTGGAAGGAAAGCCCGAAGTGATGCAGGTTTCAGACGTTCACCACTTCGGTGAAACCCACGAGCACGGGTATGGTGCTGACAAACCTAGAAACATAATTGGGGCGAACCGGGATTCGAACCCATAATCATAGGTTTCTGACGTGCCCACGGGACACCACTCTGCATTGTGAATTGCAGCGCATGAGGCGACTTTGGCCAACCGTGCCCCCGTACACAACTGTATCAACAAAGATGTTGAAGATGAGATATGTATTGCGTAACATTCCATGAAGAAACAGTGGCAATATTACAAACTACAAATACAAAATACAATAAGTGCAAAACGCATAAGTACATTCAACATATAGAGAATGCACATTATAACAAGTTTATTTTAAAACAAGTGTATTATAATGATGTGGAAACAATATGAGAATTGAGCCAAACACTTCTGATAGAGTCAATGTTCAGAATGTAGAGGGAAAAGTGCTTCACTTTGAGCTCCTTACTCTCTTTAAATACCGCGATCTGTGACATTATAAAGTAGTATAAAGGCAGATATAATACTACTCTATAGATGTAAATACATTTGATTATACATCTGTGTGTTTAAAGTTGCTTTTGACAGCCCAGGTCAAGTCGGAACGAACACTTCTGACAAAGATTTTCTTAAGAAAATACAGTAAAAGTGTTTGACTTTAACGGATCAGTTTTCCTTCAATGCGTTGTACTGTGACATTATAAAGTGGTATATAGGTAGATATAATACTAGTCTATAGATGTAAACACATTTGATTATACATCTGTGTGTTTAAAGTTGCTTTTGACAGCCCAGGTCAAGTCGGAACGAACACTTCTGACAAAGATTTTCTTAAGCAAATACAGTAAAAGTGTTTGACTTTAACGGATCGGTTTTCCTTCAATGCGTTGTACTGTGACATTATAAAGTGGTATATAGGTAGATATACTACTACTCTATAGATGTAAATACATTTGATGATTTTGATTTTGATGAAAGTTGATTTTGACAGCCCGGGCCAAGTCGGACCGAACACTTGTGAGACTGTTGAGAGTATGGGTAGAAGAGGTCTACTTTAACCAACGTGTCTGCTTTAAATGAACAGTGACATTATTAAGTGGTATTTACATAATATATGACATAAATTTCAGTATGTGTGCACACCGACCGGGTCGACTTCTCTTTGGAGGCATGATGTGTACAGCTCGGAGCCCTGAACTTGAATGAAGACTGACTACAACGCGCTCGGTATCCACAGGAGTCGGGCCAGGACGCGAATACACACGCACTTGGGACGAGATGAGGTCGTACTGCGAACGAGTTGGTCGGGTTAAGAATTAGTTCGAACTGGCTTGGACGACGAATTGTGAACGAGGTTGAACTGGTTAAGAACGGGTTCAGAACGGCTACGGACGTCCTCGAACTGCTTCGAAACGCTGTCGAATGAGGCTTTTTTACACGATCTGAACTGGATACAAACGGACTGGCTAAGAACGAGATAGACGTATTGAGGACTGCTAATGAACCAACTAGCATCGTATTTTATGCCAAACTACGCGTTCTATCGCGATCACAGCCCGTTCTTGTATCTGTTGTTTTGGTAATAATTTTCACAACATAATAATTTCGGCAAATACGGTAAGTAGATATCCAAATAAAGATACGAATGTACGCGGTAGGAGTTAAAGCTCGGTTTTAGTTACTGCTATTATTAGTTAATTATACATTGTTTCTTTTTAATGAAAAAAATGACTTTATCGTTTGAGAGATACACAGATCACTTTGAAGTAATTATGAAAACAAACTTTTTTCGCACCACAAACATGCATCATTAACAGACATCGCAAGTATCTGTTATTTAAAATTGTGTTATTTTGAATGTTTGGGGAAGAGGAGCTTTCTTGGCGACAAAATTTTATTTTTTATATACACACCTCGTCATAGATATCGCGCCATCCACATTTATTTTATTAAGTAAAACTGGATCTTCAACCTCATAAAAATGGTGCTTAGAAAAGCACATTAAACTGCCTACCCTATCTGAGCGTTCAGTCAGAAAATTGACAACACAAGACCGAATTTGAGCACTAATTGAGGGTTTAATTGTCTTCAACCTCATAAAAATGGTGCTTAGAAAAGCACATTAAATTGTTTATATTGCCCTATCTGAGCGTTCAGTCAGAAAATTGACAACACAAGACCGAATTTGAGCACTAATTGAGGGTTTAATTGTCGCAAACTAAAGTTCACTAAGATCACCGTGAAATAAGGTGAAATAAGTATGGCTGCCGGAGTCGTTACAACAGACACACAACACAGTTCACATTTCATTAATGTCGAACACACTAGTAAGCTCCACAATGACTGGCTAACTCAGTATCTGGTGTAACCGCCTCGCACTTGGATAACATGTTCTACACGCTGTCTCATGCTGGTCACCAGACGTCTGGATCTCTGTTTGGGGATCTGCTGCCACTCATCATGCACTTCATGGGTCAATTCCTGAAGGTTCTGAACTGGAGGATCCCTTGCTCTCACCCTACGTCCCAAAATGTCCCACAAATGCTCAGTAGGATTAATGTCTCAATGGTGTTGTGTTGGCGATGCTGAACAACAGCTGGAGCACGATGTGGTCTGGCATTATCTTCCATGAAGACTGGACGTGTTGTGAGAGCATGGTTATCGAAATGAGGCACAACAGCACCGTCCAGGATCAAATTCTGGTACCTCTGTCCATTCAGTGTTCCGGGAACTGTGATGAGGTCAAGTTTACAATCGTATGAACAACACCCCCACCCCATTCTATTTTTACTTTAAAATGTGTGGTGCGATATTTACGACGAGGTGTATATATAGATAAGGATGCCGAAGACAAAATACAACTTTTAATTTAAAGGGACAAATCGATCGTAATATGCACGTGATATTTAGCTGAACGTGTATCATAAAAGAACATAATTGTCATTATTTTTTAAGCTTTCCCTGCTTGTTCTGCATCGTCTCTGTGTACACTATATAAATCTTTCTTCACCCACATAGCACTCAAAAAAAGCATGCATTCTTTTTCAAACTCTTTATTTGTACAAGTTGGAAGGAAAATGACATCCTTTGTAGCCGAGGAGGAACAGCATTTACATATTCTGTTATTTAAGGGAGCTTTCGCCTGAGAAAAGCGACGCAATACTATTTCTAAAGGAGTGCCACATCTTACTGTAGGCAATGTACTGCGCAAAGTACATAATGAGAAACAATTAGCATAGTTTTAAATAACCTTTATGTTCTAAGTTTATTACCATTTGTGACCACAGCATCGTTCCACAGTTGACTGTACCAGTTTTCACGATCTATGATTTCATGTTTATTCTTATCTTAAAAAGAAACACTACGTGATGGATACATACGAGAAATTTTGAAATGGTAGTTGTATATCATTCAACATTTTCAGAACAGTACAATCCCAAGATTTTAAAAATCGAAGTAACGAGAGAAAAACTGGAGATGAAACTAAACATATACAAGTAATTGAAACGAGAAATTACGATTTAAAAAAAATAAATATATATATACCTATGCTACCAAAGTGGCACCATTAGGCTTTCGTAGGATTACTAGATTGTATGTGCAACTCATTTTATTTCCATTTTCAACGAGTTAGGGAATCTAAATACAAAATGCCTGGTCTAAGTTGTAAACTGTTTATTAATATTAAAATAAAGTCTAATATTTAATTAATTTCTCTTACCTGCTCTTAGCTCTTACTAGATTGTATGTGCAACTCATTTTATTTCCATTTTCAACGAGTTAGGGAATCTAAATACAAAATGCCTGGTCTAAGTTGTAAACTGTTTATTAATATTAAAATAAAGTCTAATATTTAATTAATTTCTCTTACCTGCTCAGCTGGGGTGTCAACAAGCGAATGATCCGGAGGTACAATGTCTATGCAGGGCTTTACTTTGAATAGATGCCATATGTTGCAAAGTCGATATCATACATTCTACCATGAATTTGAAATTTACTCGATTATTAAATTACAATGAATCCCCTCTGATTGAAACAGCTGGTATTGGAAACAGCTGGAAGCTGATATTCACAGAATAGTAGTACTACTTTTTTCAGTCATTGTCGGTAGGCATATTTTAAATATTTATATCTACAATTACAGGTTACACAATGCACAGATGCGGTTACTACAATATTCAGAGAAAGTGTGGCAATGCATTTCGTGCAGAAAGCACGATAGAAATCTACAAAGGGAATGTATTTACGTTTTGGAGGCATCAGAGTGCTTGGAATTTTGGCGCTTTTTTTACATACGACTGTGACGTCATAGCTTTTGCGTCACAATGAGCGATATGACGTCATAATGGTGACGTGTGATGTAGAGCGAAATCCTTGCAAACCTTGCTTTGTTTTCTTTACGGATGCCCACCTCATGTTAGCTAACCAAGCTGCCGCACTTATATGCTTTCAATGCCTGTTCGGGTGAAGTATTACGGTGTAAACAACCTGCTTGAGTATATACAGCGCCATATTTTGTTCGATAACCCAATCAAAACCCATGCCGCTTCACTCAGTATATTTGGTAACACCAAAGAGTTCACGTTTTACTTATAGTCATGATGAGCGTTCGGTTCCAAATTCTGTGTTTTCGTCCTGGTTTACCCGATGTTAACAGTGTGTAAATTTTTACAAAAAATTGTCAATTTTAGAAATGCTAACTGTTCTTTGTCTACTTCTTTAGAAAATTCTCCTCTCTACAAATACTTAGGTTTCTGGCTTAATGGATATCTTGACATGAATTGTACCGCAAAAGAAGTTGCTAAATCTGTTAATCGGGCTATTTTCACGATATCTGTAAAATTAGAAAGTTTTGGTGGTATGCCCTACAGCGTTCTTAAAAAGCTGTACGAAGTCTTGTGCAGCCAATTTTGTTACAATGCGGTAATATGGGGTACTCTATAGACTACCGCTATATCAACACATTTTATTTTGGCAAGACCACCCGATTTGGCCACAAGTGCACTCAGCAATATTCAGGTCTGTAAATAATTGAGTCTGGACGTGACAATCCAGTGATTGACTTTACTAGCATCGATCTACGCAATTGGGATACAATGACATGCATCAACCAAGTCAGCGAGTCTGACCACCCGATCCCGTTAGTCGCCTCTTTCGAAAAGCATAGTGGCCTTTTACGGCAAGCATGGGTTGCTGGATTGTCTGGTCCAGACTCGATTATTTACTCGATTGTTATACAGCTGGAATATTGCTGAGTGCGGCGTTATACAACAAACAAAGAAAAGTCTATTTGCACGTGTTGATATTGATATCACAAACATGTCGATTAGCATCGACAGTATAAAGGGTGAAGTCTTAAAAAGAACACTAACAAGAGGCCCATAGGGCCTGTATCGCTCACCTGACTATTTACGCAATCATGACAAAATATACATTTGTATTGTACATGCATATAATGCTGCAAATATTTCGTAATTTTGACTCTGTCAGCATTTAAAATGGGTGGATGGCAAATCTGACAGCATGAACATGTATTTCTCTAGATAAAAATGTAGCATAAAGATCTGAACCGTTTCCATGTTATGATCCAGAATAAATCATATTAAAGGTATTATTCTCTTCAAAACAAACAAATGTATACAATGTATCTGTTTATTATAGGGTGGGGATAACAGCCGTTTGCATGCTATGGTCAAGGTTCTTACTCCTTTGGGAGTGCCGGACAGATGAACAGAAGAGCCAGTCCTGGTAGCATATATGCATTCCTCTAATTATACTCTTAATTGTACATACGGCGGGGATCTTAACTGTGTCCAAGTTATAAACTCTTTTTGGCCCCGCCCCCAGCCCCTCCATTTCTCCAGTTTGAATCCTCACCCTTGGAGAATGCTTCCAACCAAATATGGTGATATCTATCTCTTAGTTCCAGAGAGGAAGTTGTTTAAAGCAATATAGCCAAATTACCCCTATTTCGCCCCACCCCTCAGCCCCTTGGGAGGTGATCAGCCCTTCTATTTGTACCATTTTGAATTCTCACAAACGGAGAATGCTTCCGGCCATATATGGTTTGCTATCTATCTCTTAGTTCCAGAGAAGAAGTCGTTTAAAGCAATTACGCCAAATTACCCCTATTTGGACCCGCCTTCGGATCCGGTGAGCTAATAAATGGTATGGTAACTTGTGCCAAGACCATGGCAAGAAACCTAACTTCTTTTTAAAAATGTATCTTTTACAGACGAATATGTAAAACACATTTCCTCGGGGGGAAACCGCAGTATGTTAGCAAAGTTTCGATGTGGTACCATTTTATTGGGATCTAAGATATGATCTATCTTACACAATTGCCCAGGTTGAACCAACTTTTCTCTCTATGCAGCCTCAAGATAAATGTTCACTTTGCAAAAATGTATTAACATAAACGTCTGTAACAAGCCCAGTACATTCATCTCAACTTGCTGAGGTAAACCCAGACATCGGTATGTGCAGAACTAAACAGTAAGAAGATGGTATTTGTTGTTACCCTGCCTGGCGCTCGACATTCAGGGCCAAAACAAGAACTGGTCGGCTCGGAGTCGGTATACCGTGTCCGAGTGGGGTTTTCATGTAAAACTGAGGCATGGCATCTCAGTGGACCATGCACTATAAAAATCGGCATTAGTCCGGACTGGTAAAGGCAGCTTTAAAAGTGCAATAATCTTGGACGCAACGTTAAACCCCATTTCACCTCACCTCGCAGAATGCAGAATGCTCAAAAGCGAAGGAAGACCTCGTAAAATATACAAACTAATCCAGCAGTTCACGTGAGCGAATGTGTTGTCCTTGAACTGGTAAACAGAATACCGTGGCAAGTTGTATCGCCAATATTGTAAACATATTTAAAGAAGTGTTTGTTTGTTTGTTTGTTTATTTGTTTAACACCATACTCAGCAATATTCCAGCAACACGACAGCGGTCTGTAAATAATCGAGTCTGGACCAGGCAATGCAGTGATTGATATCATGAGCATTTGGGATACGATGACATGCACCAACCATGTCAGCGAGTCTGACCTCCCGGTCCCGTTAGTCGCCTCTTACGACAAGCAAAGTCGCCTAAAAAAACAAGCATGGTTTGTTGAAGACCAAATCTAACCCGGATCTTAACGGGTCGATCTTGTAAATGAGCTTCTGCGCAGAGGCCAACGTTGGGCAGGCGATGTCGGTGTCACAAACAGGTGCAGTGCTTCCTTGAAGCGAGGAGTACGAACCGTCGCCAAGAAACCTAACGTGAGGTATTGTGCCACGTTTGAAAATGCAGAAAAAGTAAACACTGAAGTAAACAGAAGTGACTGTGTTTCTAAATCGGCAAATAATTAACTGTTTGCAAAATACACTTTCACGTGAGCAAGTTAATCCTTGACTGAAGCAATGATACCAACAAATGTACTTGCTGGATTAACATAGATTAAATAAAAATGACAACAGACTAGGACATATTCTATATTGTATTGCATTCTTCACTATTGTGAGAAAACACTGATACACTTATTCCAATGCAAACAGACTAAATGACTATATTCTATAACATTCTGAAATATCATCAAGTAATTATAGTTTGTGACTGACTGATAGATACATAGCATTTTCAGTTGATTCGAAAAGTATATGGTTGGCCAAATATGAAAATGTCTGTATTTTTCTAATATTAGCGATCTCACTCAAACAAATGGTATTTTATCAATTTCATAAACATGCCTATGTTTACGAAGTATATAAAAAATATAAACAGGTCATGTCTTAAACACATATGTTATTAGAATTTATTCGTTGACTTAAACGAGAAGACACATTTTGTAAACAACCAACACAAGCCGGTAAATCCTGATTGTGCTCGCGGATCGTGGACGGAAGCCGATGTAACCATATGCCGAAGACCGCCTCTGTGGTCTAGTGGTAGAGCGTCCGCCCGAGGAGCGGAGGGTTCGAGGTTCTATCCCCAGCCGCTTCATGCCAAAAGACGTTAAGAGATGGCACTTGTTGTTACCCTGCCCGAGACTCGGCATTAAGGAGCTAAAATAAGTCAGACTGGTCAGCTCGGAGTCAGTATACCGAGTGGGGTTTTCATGTCAAACTGAGGTGTGGCATCTCAGTGGATCTTGAGTTCCAGTGTTAGATAGTCAACGCCTCTGATATCCCGGATGTCACGCCATGTAGGGGAACACTCTGGGTGAAGATACACAAACCCTAATATGACGACACTGTTGAGGCCAAAAAACTTTGAAGCATACACAAGGAATATATGGTCGCTGCTGGAAGAAAATAACCTTTCTCATGCCATTAGATAAGTCCATCTCTATTGTTATAGTCCCTGAAATTAGCATATACAATAGGTTGTGGAAAACAGTTTTCGCGCATAAATCGACAAATCAGTATTCATAAGTTCAGAACACAGTCCAAGACAAAAGGGACATCACATCACAAAGACCCCGGCCACATCCCCATATCGTGTTCTCTGTTCTGTCTCCATCTGCTAATTTTGAGTCGTTAGGCTGCTTTGAGCGACATCTACCGGCAAACACAGGGAGTCCGCTTCGAGGATTGCCAGTTACAGTTTCGCTCTACTCGAAAACTAACTTGTCTACCCGAGGCGACCTCTTCTACCCTTTTTCTCTCAGTGCGTCCATGATAAATTTTAGTTTTTAACGTTTCATCCTCACTGTCAAGAATTAACTTCGGAGACAGCTACACTTAGTCCTTAAGTCATCTAACTCCACGCATTATCACATCTCTCCTATTGTAGCTCAATAGTTTAGGATAATGGGTTTTTTCACGGTTAATACAATAAGCCGTTCTATGAAGATATTCGAGTCGTCTGAGAAATCCATCTTCGACCGTCATATTTCACGAACTCTCGGACTCTCCACGTTTCGTCAGGTTTAGACCTGGGAATACCGTGGAATGGCACGTTATTCCGACGACTCTTGTTTTCCAAATTCGGCAATATTAATTTTTTCCGCTTTTATAAGTTTATTTTTACTCAGATCGTAAAATCACTAGTGAATCGTTATTTTCTTAATTAATATATTTGGAACGTATTTACTTACCAAATGTCTAAACAGATTTGAATAACTGTATGGTATAGGAATTCCTTGTCGGTACGTCGGTGTGGCCTTTCCGAATGTGATTGTCGTTGGACAGCAAGGTTGTCCAATGTTACTGTGTACTATTCCAGCTATATGACTGTGGCCTGTGAATAAACGATTATGGATCAGACAAATTTGGGATTAATAGCATAATAATGATAATTCCTTTGTCCTGAGAGACATATATTATTCGTAGGGAATCAACGCCCGACTCGGACAATTGACTTGTGACTGTTGTGGCAAAGACACAGTGGTTTGAGTGAGTATGGGTTTACGCCGCTTTTAGCAATATTCCCGCAATATCACGGCGTGGGCTACCAGAAATTAAAGAAACTATTTCACTGATATCCCTGTCCGAATGACGTTACGATGTTACCAAGGACATGTTAGATCACGGGGAGGTAATTTGAACAGCGTCATGACGTCACCCCATTATGACGTAACAAAAAATGTTATGCAGGATAAAGTCGCATCGAGACGGGAAGGTGTAATAATACGCCAGTGATGGCCCTACATGATGTTTTTCTCAAAAACGTAATTTCATTTAGAAAACTTGATTCTGTCACGATCCCATGGTTAATTACATTGCTGGAACTACGGTAATCTTCTGAGTACATGAATTTGTTTGAGATTGATAATTAGTAAATAATATTTCCCAAAAATAGATCTAAAGTCCAGATTCTATCTCCTGGACGGGAGGCCAAAACACACACACAAGACTACACATTGGGGTGTTAAGATCTTTAAACTTTAGGAAATATATTACAAGTTTATGATGTTTCTGTGTTCCTACTTATAAAATAAAACCTACCAATAAAATTCAATGATTGATCGTAACTCCAATTGAATAGATCTATATAAAGAGGTTATCACGCGAGTGTGTTTGGGGATGGTAAATATCCTGCATTTAGGAATAAACATTGTATTCAGCGAGCGTGATAAAGACGGGATGTGGTAGGGCATGGGGTTGAGATTTTTAAATACAGTTTCGAAGTGAGCCTGATAGCAGGGTTTGTGCTGGTAGAAAGTACGGTTTGGTGAGAGGGTGATAGTTTTCTTTAATAAAGTGTGCTGAGCTGTTTTGAATAAATTGGGGAGTTAGTTGAAGGCCCTGGTCCTGAGTTTCTATAAGTAATGAATTTAAGTCCTGGAGAGAAAACATTTGGTGATCAAAATGTTCCCTTCCCAGGTACTGGACCATGGTGAAGGTTGCGCGGTCATGGGAGTTTCGGTAAATTTCAGATGCCAGGGGCTTGGAGAGATCTGGGTGGGGTGGTCGGTCTGGGTGGGGTGGTATATGATACCGGTTCCTTTTTAGTAGTGGTTTGGTTGTCTTTAGTTGAGGGGGGTGGGGGGGGGGGGGGGGGGGGGGGTGAGTATCCTGGGTTTGGTTGGAGCTGTCTATCAGGGTAGGATTGGTAGGGGTGCTGATTCTTCTCCTCCTTTTTTTATCCTGAGTTATATAATAATTACCGTGACCGTGTCTATGGCTTAGCTGTCATTGGATTGGGTATTTTGATGGCCAGTGGAGAGGTGGTCGATGGAGAGGAGGTCGGTGGCTTGCTCTTGGTGTTGGGGTTGATGTTGGGGTTGATTTTTCCGGGTCCTTGATGTTTTAGGCTGGTTAGTATCAAAGCCGATCGTGATGGCCTTTGTGCCTGCCTATAGGTCCGCATTTAGGGTGTAGTTGGAAACTCTGAACGCCAGGAGTGGAAGGAGTAGTCCTACCAGATCCCTGGGTAGTGGGTTGTTGATGTTTCTAGTTTAACGATGACAGTATGTGTGAACACGAGACGACCACGAAAACCGAACGAACGAATAACGACGACGAACCGTGCAGTGTACTGCTTACTTACTTAAACTGGGAATTTAACGTGCGATTTCCAACATATGCGTATTTTAAATTTTTAAATGTGGCCAAGT
Organism: Haliotis cracherodii; assembly: GCF_022045235.1. Classification (NCBI taxonomy): domain Eukaryota; kingdom Metazoa; phylum Mollusca; class Gastropoda; order Lepetellida; family Haliotidae; genus Haliotis; species Haliotis cracherodii. The sequence goes on along the minus strand of NW_027266279.1, from coordinate 8,936,911 downwards.
AGGCCTGTTTTGATTAGATATATGCCTAGTGCTTTTAAGTTGCAGTGGGGGCATTTACTGGTTTGGTGTGTTTTTTTTATTTGGTGTAGGTGGGAGTTTAACTTAGTGTGGCCTGTTTGCAGTTTTTATTACTCTGTCAGTTTGTTTGGGTTTTTTAGTGGCTTTTGTAGCAGGTGTTTTTGTTTGCAATCAGATTTCTGATAGTTATTTTACCACTTTTGGAAGATTTTCTCCTTTGTGATACTTTTAGTTTCGTTTTTTGATATTGGTAGGTTGATGCTTACTTCTTCTAATTTTAGTGCAGATTTGGCTGCTTTGTCTGTGTGTTCGTTGCCAAGCGTAGATTGTTGGCGCTTTTAATTATGTTGTATTTAGTTTTGGGCGCATTTTGTGTTTTTGTTTTTAATGGCCTGGAACCCACTTGATGAGTCTGAAAGGATTAGGGTTTTTTGGTGTCTATTTATTTGATCGCTGTGCAGGGTTGTAACTATCCCCATTACTTCGGCTGTGAAAATGTATTGATTATTTGGGTGTCAGCTTGATGTGGGAGGAAAGCCCGAAGTGATGCAGGTCTCAGACGTTTACCCCTACGGTGAAACCCACGAGCACGGGTATGGTGCTAACAAACCTAGAAACATAATCGGGGCGAACCGGGATTCGAACCCACAATCATAGGTTTCTGGCGTGCCCAAGGGACGCAACTCTGCACAGCGAATCGCGGCGCCTTAGACGACTGGGCCACCCGTGCCCCCCGCTTCTGTGAAGCATGACTTTGTTCAATAAACAACATATGTAAAACAACGGGTTTGATATCAGCTATTTGTAATAAGTTTTCTTCACAATCACATGTATGGTGCTTGCTATGCAGATTTAAGCACAGTTTCAAGTAGTTCACTGTATGTAAAATATGATTCATACCGTTTCATACGGCGGTTTATGGTTCTGCATGGTTTATTGTATTGACAGTTGTTTTAACTTCCTGCAGAGATTATACCCCCGTATAAGTTCTTTGCTTCTGAATACATGGGAAATCAACTTGTCGGTCCTTAGTTTGCAATTATTCTCCTGAAAAATAATTCGGTTGCATGATATATTCACGATGTTTGGCTTGAACATAGTAACATTCTTCTGAACATACTTCAAATTTAAGCCGGAAGTAATCACAGCAAAAACCCAGTTAACCAAACGAAACCGTACAAAAGAGTAGTGAGTGAGTGAGTGAGTTGGGTTTAACGCCGCTTTTAACAGTATTCCAGTTATATCACGGCGTATCAGTTTGATGTGGAAGGAAAGCCCGAAGTGATGCAGGTTTCAGACGTTCACCACTTCGGTGAAACCCACGAGCACGGGTATGGTGCTGACAAACCTAGAAACATAATTGGGGCGAACCGGGATTCGAACCCATAATCATAGGTTTCTGACGTGCCCACGGGACACCACTCTGCATTGTGAATTGCAGCGCATGAGGCGACTTTGGCCAACCGTGCCCCCGTACACAACTGTATCAACAAAGATGTTGAAGATGAGATATGTATTGCGTAACATTCCATGAAGAAACAGTGGCAATATTACAAACTACAAATACAAAATACAATAAGTGCAAAACGCATAAGTACATTCAACATATAGAGAATGCACATTATAACAAGTTTATTTTAAAACAAGTGTATTATAATGATGTGGAAACAATATGAGAATTGAGCCAAACACTTCTGATAGAGTCAATGTTCAGAATGTAGAGGGAAAAGTGCTTCACTTTGAGCTCCTTACTCTCTTTAAATATCGCGATCTGTGACATTATAAAGTAGTATAAAGGCAGATATAATACTACTCTATAGATGTAAATACATTTGATTATACATCTGTGTGTTTAAAGTTGCTTTTGACAGCCCAGGTCAAGTCGGAACGAACACTTCTGACAAAGATTTTCTTAAGAAAATACAGTAAAAGTGTTTGACTTTAACGGATCAGTTTTCCTTCAATGCGTTGTACTGTGACATTATAAAGTGGTATATAGGTAGATATAATACTAGTCTATAGATGTAAACACATTTGATTATACATCTGTGTGTTTAAAGTTGCTTTTGACAGCCCAGGTCAAGTCGGAACGAACACTTCTGACAAAGATTTTCTTAAGCAAATACAGTAAAAGTGTTTGACTTTAACGGATCGGTTTTCCTTCAATGCGTTGTACTGTGACATTATAAAGTGGTATATAGGTAGATATACTACTACTCTATAGATGTAAATACATTTGATGATTTTGATTTTGATGAAAGTTGATTTTGACAGCCCGGGCCAAGTCGGACCGAACACTTGTGAGACTGTTGAGAGTATGGGGAGAAGAGGTCTACTTTAACCAACGTGTCTGCTTTAAATGAACAGTGACATTATTAAGTGGTATTTACATAATATATGACATAAATTTCAGTACGTGTGCACACCGACCGGGTCGACTTCTCTTTGGAGGCATGATGTGTACAGCTCGGAGCCCTGAACTTGAATGAAGACTGACTACAACGCGCTCGGTATCCACAGGAGTCGGGCCAGGACGCGAATACACACGCACTTGGGACGAGATGAGGTCGTACTGCGAACGAGTTGGTCGGGTTAAGAATTAGTTCGAACTGGCTTGGACGACGAATTGTGAACGAGGTTGAACTGGTTAAGAACGGGTTCAGAACGGCTACGGACGTCCTCGAACTGCTTCGAAACGCTGTCGAATGAGGCTTTTTTACACGATCTGAACTGGATACAAACGGACTGGCTAAGAACGAGATAGACGTATTGAGGACTGCTAATGAACCAACTAGCATCGTATTTTATGCCAAACTACGCGTTCTATCGCGATCACAGCCCGTTCTTGTATCTGTTGTTTTGGTAATAATTTTCACAACATAATAATTTCGGCAAATACGGTAAGTAGATATCCAAATAAAGATACGAATGTACGCGGTAGGAGTTAAAGCTCGGTTTTAGTTACTGCTATTATTAGTTAATTATACATTGTTTCTTTTTAATGAAAAAAATGACTTTATCGTTTGAGAGATACACAGATCACTTTGAAGTAATTATGAAAACAAACTTTTTTCGCACCACAAACATGCATCATTAACAGACATCGCAAGTATCTGTTATTTAAAATTGTGTTATTTTGAATGTTTGGGGAAGAGGAGCTTTCTTGGCGACAAAATTTCATTTTTTATATACACACCTCGTCATAGATATCGCGCCATCCACATTTATTTTATTAAGTAAAACTGGATCTTCAACCTCATAAAAATGGTGCTTAGAAAAGCACATTAAACTGCCTACCCTATCTGAGCGTTCAGTCAGAAAATTGACAACACAAGACCGAATTGGAGCACTAATTGAGGGTTTAATTGTCTTCAACCTCATAAAAATGGTGCTTAGAAAAGCACATTAAATTGTTTATATTGCCCTATCTGAGCGTTCAGTCAGAAAATTGACAACACAAGACCGAATTTGAGCACTAATTGAGGGTTTAATTGTCGCAAACTAAAGTTCACTAAGATCACCGTGAAATAAGGTGAAATAAGTATGGCTGCCGGAGTCGTTACAACAGACACACAACACAGTTCACATTTCATTAATGTCGAACACACTAGTAAGCTCCACAATGACTGGCTAACTCAGTATCTGGTGTAACCGCCTCGCACTTGGATAACATGTTCTACACGCTGTCTCATGCTGGTCACCAGACGTCTGGATCTCTGTTTGGGGATCTGCTGTCACTCATCATGCAATGCATGGGTCAATTCCTGAAGGTTCTGAACTGGAGGATCCCTTGCTCTCACCCTACGTCCCAAAATGTCCCACAAATGCTCAGTAGGATTAATGTCTCAATGGCGTTGTGTTGGCGATGCTGAACAACAGCTGGAGCACGATGTGGTCTGGCATTATCTTCCATGAAGACTGGACGTGTTGTGAGAGCATGGTTATCGAAATGAGGCACAACAGCACCGTCCAGGATCAAATTCTGGTACCTCTGTCCATTCAGTGTTCCGGGAACTGTGATGAGGTCAAGTTTACAATCGTATGAACAACACCCCCACCCCATTCTATTTTTACTTTAAAATGTGTGGTGCGATATTTACGACGAGGTGTATATATAGATAAGGATGCCGAAGACAAAATACAACTTTTAATTTAAAGGGACAAATCGATCGTAATATGCACGTGATATTTAGCTGAACGTGTATCATAAAAGAACATAATTGTCATTATTTTTTAAGCTTTCCCTGCTTGTTCTGCATCGTCTCTGTGTACACTATATAAATCTTTCTTCACCCACATAGCACTCAAAAAAAGCTTGATTCTTTTTCAAACTCTTTATTTTTACAAGTTGGAAGGAAAATGACATCCTCTGTAGCCGAGGAGGAACAGCATTTACATATTCTGTTATTTAAGGGAGCTTTCGCCTGAGAAAAGCGACGCAATACTATTTCTAAAGGAGTGCCACATCTTACTGTAGGCAATGTACTGCGCAAAGTACATAATGAGAAACAATTAGCATAGTTTTAAATAACCTTTATGTTCTAAGTTTATTACCATTTGTGACCACAGCATCGTTCCACAGTTGACTGTACCAGTTTTCACGATCTGTGATTTCATGTTTATTCTTATCTTAAAAAGAAACACTACGTGATGGATACATACGAGAAATTTTGAAACGGTAGTTGTATATCATTCAACATTTTCAGAACATTACAATCCCAAGATTTTAAAAATCGAAGTAACGAGAGAAAAACTGGAGATGAAACTAAACATATACAAGTAATTGAAACGAGAAATTACGATTTAAAAAAAATAAATATATATATACCTATGCTACCAAAGTGGCACCATTAGGCTTTCGTAGGATTACTAGATTGTATGTGCAACTCATTTTATTTCCATTTTCAACGAGTTAGGGAATCTAAATACAAAATGCCTGGTCTAAGTTGTAAACTGTTTATTAATATTAAAATAAAGTCTAATATTTAATTAATTTCTCTTACCTGCTCTTCAGCTGGGGAGTCAACAAGCGAATGATCCGGAGGTACAATGTCTATGCAGGGCTTTACTTTGAATAGATGCCATATGTTGCAAAGTCGATATCATACATTCTACCATGAATTTGAAATTTACTCGATTATTAAATTACAATGAATCCCCTCTGATTGAAACAGCTGGTATTGGAAACAGCTGGAAGCTGATATTCACAGAATAGTAGTACTACTTTTTTCAGTCATTGTCGGTAGGCATATTTTAAATATTTATATCTACAATTACAGGTTACACAATGCACAGATGCGGTTACTACAATATTCAGAGAAAGTGTGGCAATGCATTTCGTGCAGAAAGCACGATAGAAATCTACAAAGGGAATGTATTTACGTGTTGGAGGCATCAGAGTGCTTGGAATTTTGGCGCTTTTCTACATACGACTGTGAGGTCATAGCTTTTGCGTCACAATGAGCGATATGACGTCATAATGGTGACGTGTGATGTAGAGCGAAATCCTTGCAAACCTTGCTTTGTTTTCTTTACGGATGCCCACCTCATGTTAGCTAACCAAGTTGCCGCACTTATATGCTTTCAATGCCTGTTCGGGTGAAGTATTACGGTGTAAACAACCTGCTTGAGTATATACAGCGCCATATTTTGTTCGATAACCCAATCAAAACCCATGCCGCTTCACTCAGTATATTTGGTAACACCAAAGAGTTCACGTTTTACTTATAGTCCGGTAATTAAAGGTTTATTTTTCATGAAGGTTCAACAAAATTGACGGAAAAGGTTTTTTAACACATTTCACTGCCTTGATAGGTCTACTTAAAAAAAAAATATGGTTTACCAAAATTTGACATGGGGAAACACCCAAAATAGGTCAAATCCAAGATGGCCGCCATCAGTACAAACGAAAATCGAAAAATTAAAAAAAAAAGAATCAATCAAAATCTAAACATGGATGATGATTCTATTTAAAATCAACTTCATAGGATCCAGACAGGGGAATATATATATAACAATTTTGAAGTGAAATCTTACACAGAAATAAATTACGGCTGCCCGAAATGTGAAAAAAATGCAATTGTTCCATATCGGACTACAAAATACTTAACACGGGCTTATAAAGAGGATATAACCCTGCAATACTACAGTTTACAAGTCAAACTTACTATCAATTTAAATGTCTAAAGTTCAAGGCAGTCTTTATAATCACACTCATATACTGGACATGAAGAGACGATTATTCAGTTATGTCAGAAAAGTCATGACTTGGTCCATTTGAACATGTCATCTCTTTGCATTGTCCACATGCTGAGGTACATTGTAGACAAAAATATTCTGCATGAGCATGTGTTTTCATCACACTTTCCAGTGCAATTGTATCTGATTATTTTCAGCAGAAATTTAGGAGTGACAGCTTTGTGCCTTGTGATTGGTTTCAATATTGTGCCCTTGTTGCTCTTGTGAAGCGCCCAGCCCAATTCTGTCACAACCATATTGTTGCCTAGCCAGGTCTGCACTTGGAGTCAGACTCTTTGGCTGGGCAATCTGGCAGCATCTGATGTCGATGGAAGGTGTCGAAGGGTTAGGTAATTTGAGCTTGATACATACCTTCTCAGTGAATTTTGTCACACGTTCAGAATTCAAATCCAAGCCAGGCATACAGCCGTAGAGGATTGCAAGTGCCTGATTACCAGCCTGCTCGATTTCTGCATGGTTTCCACCTGTCACCATGAAAACCTTTGAATATTCCTGAGACCATCCCTATGCCATATGGCCTCGATGTTGTGTCGGTCCCTGACAATGCATGTACAAAGAGCAAAGAATGGCTGAGATTAGGATCAAGGATCATCTGTAGGATGAAGATTTCAATGATCTTTGTACTTGTCTGAAGAAAGATGGCCTCATGGTATCGAGTCTGAAGTGATATTGCAACAGGATGAGAAGGTCGGTGTCATTCCTACCACTAGTTTTTGAGCCAATATACAGGCAGACATTGCAATGTCATAGTCAGCATCTCCGGATGAGTGTTTAATCTGAAAACCCACCTTTTTCGATTTTTGACCCCAACAGAGTGATGAATTTCTGTTTGTTTCTTTCATTTGCCAAAAGGGCTTTTTCTTCATTTTTAGAATCATGTCCGGTGTGAAATCCACATCCACTCCAATGTCACTTCCAGTTCTTCTCTGATGGGTCTCATCCTTGGTCGAAATAAAACACAATAACCATCAAACACGATGAGAGCATTGCAGAAGTGGTTCCTCAAGAAATGAGCCCGCACAGCTTATGACACTGATTTGCCGGACAACATCTGATCTGTACTACCCTCTGAATATACTTGAGTGATGATCTCCTTTAACCCAGATCCAGCCATCAGATTCCCTACTGTACCCACAAAACTCATCTAAGTATGGAATCCCCCCCAAGACCAGGGCTATTTGATGCAAGGGGCTCTCAGCTGGCCGTGATTCGATGATCATGTATGCAATTCACCAAATTTGCTGGTCGATTGTAATAACCGGTGTGATTCCATATCGTCTGGCATGTTTGGAAATATACTCCAGCATTGATCTGACACAGGATTTGTCACTTAGTGTCACGTTGATAATCGACAAGAATATCTCAGAGCTCTTCCTGGGGTATGGAATGTCAGATTGGAGCAACTGCATGCAGCCGGAACATAGTGGTCAACACACACAGAAGTGGCGCAGTCCACAAAATATCTAGTTTGCTATTCTTTTCATCAAGACAGAAGTCACCAATTGGTGGATAGATAATGTTCGCCAGCACTGCCTTTGGATTTCTTTGTGAGAATAGTTTGACACTGTTGATTTTTTTAACATCATCCAAGTCCACCTTAACTCTTGGTACCCTCCGTTTCACCATCTCGCCCATGGCATGGATTGAGCCAGTCCCATCAAACCTTTTGCTGGCATGATCTATATAACCAGCCTGGTATTGCACGAATGTATCTGCAATGTCTCTGATTAGGTGAACACCATGAGTAGTCACCGAGAATTTTCTAAATTTACGAGGAGCTGAAACCGAGTTGGCTTATCATTACAATGACCATATTTGTGTTATAGTGTGATACTTTGTCAAACTTGTCGAGGAGGCAGAAATGATGGGGACATGTCGAATGCATTATTGCCTGACCCAATGACGCAGTATTGGGTTTACTGTTTCAGCTCTTGATGATGCTTGAAGGAGGATGCGTAATGCATGTGGGAGGTAATCAAGATTGGTGTCAATCAATGCCATCTGCTCATTGTCGAGATACACATCAACATGTTTCGACATGGTCTCTACCTGCGTATGAATGTATTCTCCCCCAACTTTAATCAAACTGTCCATATCGGATTTGTCCACCTTTGCAACTGTCAAGATCACAGATAATCTTGTATATTTTAATTATATGTTAGTACTTCAGATAGATGTATTACGGTATGGTTACATTAGTATATTAAGCTTAGCGAGTTGTTTTTAGATATTGTCAGGTAATACTATGGGAACAGGTTAGGTTCAGGGAAGCGTGACTGGGTACGGCTGATAGCTGGGGAGTTAATTGGTGTAACAATAGGGAGGTCAGGGGTAGCTTGGGCTTTGGGGTCAGTTTAAATAGCGGGGCAGGGTAATAATTTGGACAGTCAGCCAGAATCAGCATGGTCATGTAAGGCATGGACTAATATTGTGGGAGACTTCTACTCTGGTTGGCGTAAGTTTTTACATTTATTTTTTCATGTTGAATTGTATTTTAGAGGATAGAATTTTGAGTTATGTATTTTTTCCAAACGTAATTATATACACATATTGATGGTAATAGCGTAAAGCCACTGTAACAAATAACCACAACATGATCAAAGTATAAACAGTTCAACTCAGTAATATGTAAATCGGAGTATTGGTGCATGGCTGTATGTATTGTGAGGTAGTGACACATACCTCAGTGACTGTAATTGCGTATATTACATTGTAGTGTCCCGGAACTGGCCGGTTAACCTTAGAGTGCGTAGGAGGGAAGAACCTCCGATATTACGTAGGAGGAAGTAACAACCTCCAACATCACGTAAGGAGAGAAGTTCTCCGACCCAACGTAAGGAGAGAAGTATCTTCGTCTCCGTGGCACATCGTAGGATGAACACAGCCGTGGCATCCATGTAAACAGGCACCCCTAACTCCGTGGGGACAACATCGCCTGGGTGGAAAGATCACCATTCGTTATTACGAGGAAGAATTCTCGTATGAACTGCTCAATAACATCAGAGATTCTAAAGTTCTGTATAGAACTGTTGTGACAGTGACAGTGAAGTGGCTTTGTATCTTTTGGGTTGTTTTTTTTTTGTGGTTGTGTGTTGTTGTTGTATATATATATATACACACACAAAGTTTTACTGTGTATTAGTTGTGTTATTCTTAGAACATTTGTATTAGTGTTAGTATTGTTAGAAGTAGACTATTAGTATTAGGATAGGGTATTGTGATAGTTGTATTGTTAGTAGTAGATATTTGTATTGTTAGTAGTAGATATTTGTATTATTAGTAGTAGACATTTGTACTGTTAGTATTAAGATATTAGTATTAGTAGTAGGTGGTAGTATTGTTATTGGTAGGAGAAGCTAGTTTAGTTAGTTGTGTTAGTTAATTTGGTATTAGTTTGAATTTACATATTGTTATTGGGATTTAAAATTACTTTAAGGGAGGGAATAAATCTGTATTACAATTTCATTTGTGTTTGTGGTTGATTCAATACGTGACATTTTGGTGGCAGCGGTGGGATATTTAATTATTGTCACTATTGAATTAACTCAGACCATCATTCTATGAGAGATTAGGAGTTACTTCCTTGATGGTTTATCCTTGTAGTATTTGTTTGGCCAGAGGTGTGATAGGACCTCCGGCACCACTTCTACATCCTTGAGTGTTCGAGTTAGAATCAAGGTTGGTAGGGTGTATTTCATTTATTGGTCAGATTAGGCTATTGGTTGGAATTTTATATTTTTGGGTTCCATTCTATGCATGAATGTACTTTTGTATAGTCTAAGTTCCTATTGGTAGCATTCATTATTCACAGTTGTCCAAGACTAAGCCTGCTGGGTTTAACTGTACTTGTACTTCATACTATCACCAGCTAGATATGGATCTTGAAAAGATTATCAAATTGGGTAAGAGTTTAGGGTATGAGCAAAATGATTTGAGGACGTTTGTAAAAGAACAAACTGAGTTAGAGAGAGAGAAAGAGAAGGAAAAGTTAGAAAGAGAGGAAAGAGCAAGGGAGCGGGAAATCAAGAAATTAGAATTGGAGGAGAGAAAGGAGAGAGAAAAGTTAGAATGGGAGAAAGAAAAATTAGAATTGGAGGAGAGAAAAGAGAGAGAAAAGTTAGAATGGGAGAAAGAAAAATTAGAATTGGAGGAGAGAAAAGAGAGAGAAAAGTTAGAATGGGAGAAAGAAAAATTAAGAGTGCAATCAGAGGAGAGAATAGAATTAGCCAAGTTAGAAAAGAGTTATGCTGGAAATTATGAAGGACAGGTAGGAGAGAAACAATCAGGTGCTGCACCTAAGATGCCTAAGATGCCTCCGTTTGAAGACCGCAATGACAACATTGATGCATATCTTCAACGGTTTGAACGGGTAGCTGTAGCACAAGGTTGGAAGCCTTGTCATTGGGCAGCATATCTTTGTACGCTACTAAAAGGTAAGGCTTTGGAAGTATACTCCAGATTAAGTGTAGATGACGCAGAAGATTATACTGCTGTTAAGACTGCATTGCTAAAACGCTATGAAATGACAGAGGATGGATTTCATCAGAAATTTAGAACTGCTAAAACTGATACAGGTGAGATATTCACACAGTTTGTAGTTAGAATTGAGAACTATTTCAACAGATGGATTGAGCTTAGTGGTACTCAAAAGACTTTTGAAGGTGTGAAAGATTTATTGTTGCGTGAACAGATTTTAAATGTAACTGGAAGGGATCTTAGTATATTCTTGAAAGAGAGAAAACCAAAAGATGCTATGGAAATGGCCAGACTAGCAGAACAATTTATAGAAGCCAGAGGTACAGGTCCTGTTAGATATGGTAAGCAAGGTAGTTTTGGTCAACATGACAAAACAGAGGTCCGAGGTAAACCAGGAGAGAACAAGGCGCCAGGTGGTACAAAACCCAAACCATTTATTCCTATTAAAGAAAGGACATGTTACAACTGTAGTCAAATTGGACATTTGGCAGCACAGTGTAAGAAACCCAAATATAACGTGGCAAGTATCCAAGTAAGTGAATACACCAGTAACGTGTCTGCAGTCCTTCCAGATTGTATAGATGTTGAGGAAAGAATACCTGAAGTTGTAGATGGTGATGCCACAACTTCAGAGAGGGTGAGTGAACCAGATGTAGCCTCAGGAAGCATGTTTACTACAGACCACAACATGCCTATTCACAAGGGAAAGGTAAATGGCAAGCCAGTTGATGTCCTGAGAGACAGTGGCTGTACTGGCATAATAGTGAGGAGGTCAAAGGTAGAGGATGAATGTTTGTCCTCAGAAACACAATCTTGTAAGTTGGCTGATAGTAGGGTGCTAATACTTCCCGTAGCATGGATTACCGTGGACACACCCTTTTATACTGGAAAGGTAAGAGCTGCATGTATGGACACACCACTCTGTGACCTGATATTAGGCAATATTCCAGGAGTGAGAGAACCAAGCGATCCAGATCAGACGTGGGATAAGGATGATATCCAGATGGTAAGTGCTGTGGAAACAAGAGGCCAAAGAAGAGTAAGACAAGAAGGCATGAAACCACTGAAGGCACTGAAACCTGTGGGGCTGACATTGAGTCGAGGTGAGTTCATTACCCAGCAACAACAGGATTCCAGTTTGGACAAAGTCAGGAAATTAGTGGAGGAAGGGAAAATTAGGGAGACCAGGCATAGTACTTCCTTTTACTATATTGAGAATGATATGCTCTATAGGAAGCATACCTTCACCAAGTTTGACAAGGGTAAGCAAGTTGTACAGGCAGTTGTACCAGTCGGGCTGCGTACCCAAGTGATGAAAGTAAGCCATGAAGCATTGATGGGAGGGCACCTTGGAATCAAAAAGACTTTAGATCGGGTTATGTCTCAGTTTTATTGGCCAGGAATAATGGGTGATGTTAGAAGACATGTGCTGTCCTGTGATATTTGTCAACGCACAACCCCCAAGGGCAAGGTAAGAAGAATACCACTAGGACAAATGCCATTAATCGAAGTACCATTTGAGAGAATAGCCGTTGACCTGATAGGCCCGTTGTATCCTGTCACTGACAAAGGTAATAGGTATCTTTTGACGGTAGTTGACTATGCAACCAGATACCCAGAGGCAGTACCTTTGCCAAGGATTGAAACTGAGTATGTTGCTGAAGCTCTTTTCGAAATATTCAGTAGAGTAGGTATCCCCAAGGAGATCTTGACGGACATGGGAGCCCAGTTCACTTCAGGTGTAATGAAGGAGGTAAGTAGATTATTATCCTTGCATCAGCTAACTACTACCCCATATCATCCAATGTGTAATGGCCTTGTGGAAAAATTCAACGGTACTCTGAAGACAATGTTGAAACGAATGTGTGCAGAACGGCCATATGACTGGGACAGGTATGTAGCTGCTTTGTTATTTGCATACCGAGAAGTACCTCAAGAGAGTTTGGGATTTGCTCCCTTTGAACTACTGTACGGGCGTACAGTTAGAGGGCCAGTGCAGATTCTCCGAGAAATCTGGACTAAAGACACACAAAATCCTGAGGTAAGAACTACTTATGAGTATGTGTTAGATTTGCAAAACCGACTGGAAGATACTATTCATATAGCACAACAAGAACTAAAAAAAAAATCAGGTAAGTACAAAAAGTTCTTTGATGCAAAATCACAAGCACGGAAAATGAAAGTAGGTGACAAAGTGTTACTTCTGTTACCTACCGATTCCAACAAACTCCTACTCCAGTGGAAAGGACCATATGAAATCTTGGAGGCCTTTGGTATTGGCAATTACAGGATACAGGTAGGTAATAAGACTAAAACCTATCATGCAAACCTACTGAAAAAGTACATTGACCAAGAGGAGATCAAGGACACAACTGTATGTGACGTCAGCATAGCTCACCTGATGTATGCTAGTGCCGGGCTGGTAGATGTCAAAGCGGAAGAGGTAAGTATGCTAGACATAGTTTCACCTGCGCTAGTTTCAAAAGAAACATATCAGGATGTAGACATTTCCAAGGACCTGACAGAAGAACAACAAATTGAGGTGAGAGAGCTCGTAAGTGAATTCGGAGCTGTTCTTTTACAAGAACAGGAAGGTGAGCGGTTTCCAATAATGTACGTGAGTCGAAAGTTGGCAGAACGTGAGAGGGCGTACTCTACCATAGAAAAGGAGTGTTTGGCAATAGTATGGGCAATACAGAAGTTAGAAAGATATCTGTATGGGCGGGAGTTCATTCTTGAAACGGACCATCAACCCTTAGTATGGATGACCAAAGCCAAGTTGACCAATGGACGAGTGATGAGGTGGGCTCTAACTTTACAACCTTACAGGTTTCTGATCCGTGCAATCAAGGGGATTGAGAATGTGGGAGCTGACCTCTTGAGCCGGTGTTCGCCCTAGTCACACTGTGTGCATAGCAGTATGTAAATAATGCATTTTTCAGCATCATAGTGAAGATATGACAGTCATTACTTTTTGTGTATTATTGTTGTCATTGTGTATATATATGGTTTTGTATTAGATAATGTCTTTAAAAGACGTTAGGACAAAGTTATATGTGATCTTGTTTGTTATATAATTGTGCTCAGGTACAATTAACTTAAGTGGGGAGGTGATGTCAAGATCACAGATAATCTTGTATATTTTAATTATATGTTAGTACTTCAGATAGATGTATTACGGTATGGTTACATTAGTATATTAAGCTTAGCGAGTTGTTTTTAGATATTGTCAGGTAATACTATGGGAACAGGTTAGGTTCAGGGAAGCGTGACTGGGTACGGCTGATAGCTGGGGAGTTAATTGGTGTAACAATAGGGAGGTCAGGGGTAGCTTGGGCTTTGGGGTCAGTTTAAATAGCGGGGCAGGGTAATAATTTGGACAGTCAGCCAGAATCAGCATGGTCGTGTAAGGCATGGACTAATATTGTGGGAGACTTCTACTCTGGTTGGCGTAAGTTTTTACATTTATTGTTTCATGTTGAATTGTATTTTAGAGGATAGAATTTTGAGTTATGTATTTTTTCCAAACGTAATTATATACACATATTGATGGTAATAGCGTAAAGCCACTGTAACAAATAACCACAACATGATCAAAGTATAAACAGTTCAACTCAGTAATATGTAAATCGGAGTATTGGTGCATGGCTGTATGTATTGTGAGGTAGTGACACATACCTCAGTGACTGTAATTGCGTATATTACATTGTAGTGTCCCGGAACTGGCCGGTTAACCTTAGAGTGCGTAGGAGGGAAGAACCTCCGATATTACGTAGGAGGAAGTAACAACCTCCAACATCACGTAAGGAGAGAAGTTCTCCGACCCAACGTAAGGAGAGAAGTATCTTCGTCTCCGTGGCACATCGTAGGATGAACACAGCCGTGGCATCCATGTAAACAGGCACCCCTAACTCCGTGGGGACAACATCGCCTGGGTGGAAAGATCACCATTCGTTATTACGAGGAAGAATTCTCGTATGAACTGCTCAATAACATCAGAGATTCTAAAGTTCTGTATAGAACTGTTGTGACAGTGACAGTGAAGTGGCTTTGTATCTTTTGGGTTGTTTTTTTTTTGTGGTTGTGTGTTGTTGTTGTATATATATATATACACACACAAAGTTTTACTGTGTATTAGTTGTGTTATTCTTAGAACATTTGTATTAGTGTTAGTATTGTTAGAAGTAGACTATTAGTATTAGGATAGGGTATTGTGATAGTTGTATTGTTAGTAGTAGATATTTGTATTGTTAGTAGTAGATATTTGTATTATTAGTAGTAGACATTTGTACTGTTAGTATTAAGATATTAGTATTAGTAGTAGGTGGTAGTATTGTTATTGGTAGGAGAAGCTAGTTTAGTTAGTTGTGTTAGTTAATTTGGTATTAGTTTGAATTTACATATTGTTATTGGGATTTAAAATTACTTTAAGGGAGGGAATAAATCTGTATTACAATTTCATTTGTGTTTGTGGTTGATTCAATACGTGACAGCAACATTTTCATATGACGTAAGAGATGCAATGTTAGGTTGTTGCCTGATTGTAGTTATGAATACCTTGTTCCCATAGTTATTCATGAACTCCCTTTTCAGATGAGATGTAGTGTGTAGTTGATCATCACTCAGTGCACTCATTGACTTCATAATGTGATGCAAATTGTCCAAAGGAATCGTTTCATCATCATTCTCTTCCAAGTAATAAATGGCAATCTCAAATGCTGTCATCTAGGACATACGCTTCAGCCGACCAAGTCTCCGTTTCTTTGTTGGAGCCTCCTCATGTTCAATATAAGCTGCAGGTATACTTGTCCCTCTCCGAAAATTCTTATCACAAGCATGGTGATGGATAGCTTCTTCAGCTGGTAGATCGTATATGGGCACGATACTTGACTGTACCATCTTGGCCCAATCATCTTGCCTGTTGACACAGTATGTTGCAGACATATGTTAAGTAACTCAAGAGCCATCGCACGGCTGAAGTACACTTCTATATGGATGTTTGTATGCAACATCCTGGTCAATACAAGTACCACATAGAAAACAGTGAGTTTTAAAATTTAAGGCTTAAACATATGATCGAAGAGTTTTCAGCTACTTTGATTGCCTTTGGATGTATATGCATACTTCGACACTGTCTGTGTACCAACAGGCTACAGTTGTATATGATGTCTGGTGCATCTCATTTGTGCAGTCTGTTTGCGTTATTAATGCTACAGCAGCATTTTGCTGTCAGCTTCACATTACCCTGGGGTTTGTCCAGGTTAACTGGTTCCATACATAGCAAACAAGTCGCCATCTGTGATCTACATAGGACACCTTCAGTTGAGAATAGTCACCTGCGAATAGTAACAGTTGATAGAAATATGGTTGACATGTGTACAGATACAAATGTTGCTTTTCCGATTATAGCAAATGATTTTGGTGCTAAATGTCTTGATTATATCTTCTGAATTAACTTTTAATAAAGTTTCTGAGAAGCTAATACCATTTGAGAAAAATAACTGCTTCCTGGAGTTTGGATTATCTCCCTTGATTTTCCTTGAAACAAACGTTGATGTTAATTTTAGGGCTCTGTTTCAAATTTTATATTTATATTTGTTCATATTTTCATCAGTTATTCCTCTCTAGAGCCAATCAACTATATCTTATACAAGTTTTCATTTTAGCTATAAAAGAAAAATAGCTTATACATACCTTTATGTTCTTGAGGTCTGTCTTTAAAACATTGTATGCACGGCCGCCATTTTGAAGAAGGGAATACTTTGGGTTTTATCAATTATATTTGTTTCTAACTTGATTATTTATGTGAAGACAATAAACTGTATGATTTTATATGTAAAACGTCAACAGTATAATAAATCGGTTCAAGTTCTGCAAGAATTACTGATATTAACAAATATATGTACTTTTTCATCATTTTGAAGCATTATTTTAAATTTCTATGTGAATTTTCCTTTCAAAATTGTTAAATATACATTTCTTTGCATTTATCCTGGCAAGCTAATATAGATAGACTCATCAAAAATGTTTTTATTGTTATTGGTTCCACGTTTATGACTATTATTACTTTTGTTGGTGGCCATCTTGGATTTGACCTATTTTCCGATGGTTCCCAATGTCCGATTTTGGTAAACTATCTTTTATTTTAATGTATATGTGTCAAGGCACCAAAATCCAGCAATAAACCTTTTCCGTCAATTTTGTTGAACCTGGACCTTTTAATTACTGGACTATTAGTCATGATGAGCGTTCGGTTCCAAATTCTGTGTTTTCGTCCTGGTTTACACGATGTTAACAGTGTGTAAATTTTTACAAAAAATTGTCAATTTTAGAAATGCTAACTGTTCTTTGTCTACTTCTAAAGAAAATTCGCCTCTCTACAAATACTTAGGTTTCTGGCTTAATGGATATCTTGACATGAATTGTACCGCAAAAGAAGTTGCTAAATCTGTTAATCGGGCTATTTTCACGATATCTGTAAAATTAGAAAGTTTTGGTGGTATGCCCTACAGCGTTCTTAAAAAGCTGTACGAAGTCTTGTGCAGCCAATTTTGTTACAATGCGGTAATATGGGGTACTCTATAGACTACAGCTATATCAACACATTTTATTTTGGCAAGACCACCCGATTTGGCCACAAGTGCGCTCAGCAATATTCAGGTCTGTAAATAATTGAGTCTGGACGAGACAATCCAGTGATTGACTTTACTAGCATCGATCTACGCAATTGGGATACAATGACATGCATCAACCAAGTCAGCGAGTCTGACCACCCGATCCCGTTAGTCGCCTCTTTCGAAAAGCATAGTGGCCTTTTACGGCAAGCATGGGTTGCTGGATTGTCTGGTCCAGACTCGATTATTTACTCGATTGTAATACAGCTGGAATATTGCTGAGTGCGGCGTTATACAACAAACAAAGAAAAGTCTATTTGCACGTGTTGATATTGATATCACAAACATGTCGATTAGCATCGACAGTATAAAGGGTGAAGTCTTAAAAAGAACACTAACAAGAGGCCCATCGCTCACCTGACTATTTACGCAATCATGACAAAATATACATTTGTATTGTACGTGCATATAATGCTGCAAATATTTCGTAATTTTGACTCTGTCAGCATTTAAAATGGGTGGATGGCAAATCTGACAGCATGAACATGTATTTCTCTAGATAAAAATGTAGCATAAAGATCTGAACCGTTTCCATGTTATGAATAACAGAATAAATCATATTAAAGGTATTATTCTCTTCAAAACAAACAAATGTATACAATGTATCTGTTTATTATAGGGTGGGGATAACAGCCGTTTGCATGCTATGGTCAAGGTTCTTACTCCTTTGGGAGTGCCGGACAGATGAACAGAAGAGCCAGTCCTGGTAGCATATATGCATTCCTCTAATTATACTCTTAATTGTACATACGGCGGGGATCTTAACTGTGTCCAAGTTATAAACTCTTTTTGGCCCCGCCCCCAGCCCCTCCATTTCTCCAGTTTGAATCCTCACCCTTGGAGAATGCTTCCAACCAAATATGGTGATATCTATCTCTTAGTTCCAGAGAGGAAGTTGTTTAAAGCAATATAGCCAAATTACCCCTATTTCGCCCCACCCCTCAGCCCCTTGGGAGGTGATCAGCCCTTCTATTTGTACCATTTTGAATTCTCACAAACGGAGAATGCTTCCAGCCATATATGGTTTGCTATCTATCTCTTAGTTCCAGAGAAGAAGTCGTTTAAAGCAATTACGCCAAATTACCCCTATTTGGACCCGCCTTCGGATCCGGTGAGCTAATAAATGGTATGGTAACTTGTGCCAAGACCATGGCAAGAAACCTAACTTCTTTTTAAAAATGTATCTTTTACAGACGAATATGTAAAACACATTTCCTCGGGGGGAAACCGCAGTATGTTAGCAAAGTTTCGATGTGGTACCATTTTATTGGGATCTAAGATATGATCTATCTTACACAATTGCCCAGGTTGAACCAACTTTTCTCTCTATGCAGCCTCAAGATAAATGTTCTTATGTCATGATTAACGATCTATTTTCATAATCTGTTGCCGCAACACTTTGCAAAAATGTATTAACATAAACGTCTGTAACAAGCCCAGTACATTCATCTCTACTTGCTGAGGTAAACCCAGACATCGGTATGTGCAGAACTAAACAGTAAGAAGATGGTATTTGTTGTTACCCTGCCTGGCGCTCGACATTCAGGGCCAAAACAAGAACTGGTCGGCTCGGAGTCGGTATACCGTGTCTGAGTTGGGTTTTTATGTAAAACTGAGGCATGGCATCTCAGTGGACCTTGCACTATAAAAATCGGCATTAGTCGGACTGGGCAGTAAAGGCAGCTTTAAGAGTGCAATAATCTTGGACGCAACGTTAAACCCCATTTCACCTCACCTCGCAGAATGCAGAATGCTCAAAAGCGAAGGAAGACCTCGTAAAATATACAAACTAATCCAGCAGTTCACGTGAGCGAATGTGTTGTCCTTAAACTGGTAAACAGAATACCGTGGCAAGTTGTATCGCCAATATTGTAAACATATTTAAAGAAGTGTTTGTTTGTTTGTTTGTTTGTTTATTTGTTTAACACCATACTCAGCAATATTCCAGCAACACGACAGCGGTCTGTAAATAATCGAGTCTGGACCAGGCAATGCAGTGATTGATATCATGAGCATTTGGGATACGATGACATGCACCAACCATGTCAGCGAGTCTGACCTCCCGGTCCCGTTAGTCGCCTCTTACGACAAGCAAAGTCGCCTAAAAAAACAAGCATGGTTTGTTGAAGACCAAATCTAACCCGGATCTTCACGGGTCGATCTTGTAAATGAGCTTCTGTGCAGAGGCCAACGTTGGACAGGTGTCACAAACAGGTGCAGTGCTTCCTTAAAAGGAGGAATAAGAAACGTCGCCAAGAAGCCTAACGTGAGGAATTGTGCCCCGTTTGAAAATGCAGAAAAAGTAAACACTGAAGTAAACAGAAGTGACTGTGTTTCTAAATCGGCAAATAATCAACTGTATCCAAAATACACTTTCAGTTTATTCGAAAAGTATATGGTTGGCCAAATATGAAAATGTCTGTGTATTTTTCTAATATTAGCGATCTCACTCAAACAGCTAGTATTTTATCAATTTCATAAACATGCCTATGTTTACGAAGTATATAAAAATATAAACAGGTCATGTCTTAAACACATATGTTATTAGAATTTATTCGTTGACTTAAACGAGGGGTGGGGGGTTCATGTTAAACTGAGGCGTGGCATCTCAGTTGACCTAAATCGACAAATCAGTATTCATAAGTTCAGAACACAGCCCCTGAACGGGCCAAGACAAAAGGGACATAACTCCATCACAAAGACCCCGGCCACACCCCCATATCGTGTTCTCTGTTCTGTCTCCATCTGCTAATTTTGAGTCGTTAGGCTGCTTTGAGCGACATCTACCGGCAAACACAGGGAGTCCGCTTCGAGGATTGCCAGTCACAGTTTCGCCCTACTCGAAAACTAACTTGTCTACCCGAGGCGACCTCTTCTACCCTTTTTCTCTCGGTGCGTCCATGATAAATTTTAGTTTTTAACGTTTCATCCTCACTGTCAAGAATTGACTTCGGAGACAGCTACACTTAGTCCTAAGTCATCTAACTCCACGCATTATCACATCTCTCCTATTGTAGCTCAATAGTTTAGGATAATGTGTTTTTTCCACGGTTAATACAATAAGCCGTTCTATGAAGATATTCGAGTCGTCTGAGAAATCCATCTTCGACCGTGATGTTTCACGAACTCTCGGACTCTCCACGTTTCGTCAGGTTTAGACCTGGGAATACCGTGGAATGGCACGTTATTCCGACGACTCTGGTTTTCCAAGTTGTCAAGTTTATCAGTATCAGCTGATATGTTCTTCTTAATTACAGGACCCGTGAAGATCCTGGGTAGACTAGGTCTCCAGCATCGCATGCTTGCCGTAAAAGGCGACTATGCTTGTCGTAAGAGGCGACTAATGGGATCGGGTGGTCAGGCTCGATGACTTGGTTGATGCATGTCATCGTATCCCAATTGCGTGGATCGATGGTCATGATGTTAATCACTGGATTGTCTGGTCCAGATTCGGTTATTTACAGACCGCATATAGCTGGAACATTGCTGAGTGCGGCGTTAAACAACAAACAAACAAACACAATTCTTAAGTACAGTGTTTTCATTTTCCAGCGCTTCGTTGAGAGATCATCCACAGTATATTTTATTATGTCCAATGAGTCAGGCAGTCTGTTGAGTTTGCAGGATAAAACCTTGGGTACGTTATCAATCTTGTCAGTTATTTTTTCAAATTGTTCCATTAACCTCTCAAATTCTGATTTTTCATTAGAATCGATAGCACCAGAAGACTTTAGTTGTTTAGGAGAGGTACGGGTGTCTGGGCCTGAATTTTGTTCAACACAGAAACGTATGTGGAATGTTATCAAACTCTCGGGTTGAGAAAAGTCGATGTAAATCTCGGTCGGCAGAAAACTTTTCATTTTACGAGCGCTTTCTTGAGAAAAGCGGCCATGACACTTTAAGACAAGATTTACGACATACAAGCCTGACCCCTATTTTCGTTAGCGATGTCAGGTGAAGAAAAACACGGGACATGAGAAAGTTCAAATTTAATTTTTAAAATGAAGAAGTGGAATTGAATTTAGTCTCCGATATGCTGGCATATTCCATACCTAGTGTCCACATCGACAGAAGTAACGACAGGGACAGAACAAGCCGGCAGGTCATGTTGCTTGTCGCTGTCCAGCGTGAGTTCGGGTCGTCATTCGTCACCACTCGCCCCTTTCCGTTTCCTGCAAGAAGACTCGTGCCCCTATCCATGAATATCATGTGCGAAAATACGACAAACCAATAAGAATGCGCATATGAATTCAAGTTGTTTGTCAAAGAATCCCTCAGAAATAATTGTGATTTTACATATGTCTTCCATCTGAAAATATACCCAAGACACAGTTAAATGTGTTCAATCATACTGTATAATTCCGCGTGTCCCGATACGCTCAAAATTGCATCTGATATATATATATAATATATGGGGAAATATATGTGAACCATTAGGCAACGAGTTGACAATTGTTTTAGGTATGCCCGTTTGCGCTAAGACGGAACCCGGTCGCAAAAATGGCCATGAGAGGGGCACGAGTCGCTATTCGGCTTGACCCGGAATAACCGCGGAGTTGGTCACGAATGTTCGGGTCGTATGACAGGATTGTATCGATCTGTTTCAGACCACGGGATCTCCAAACTGTCCAGAGATCCACAGAGTTCCCTATTGCAGCATGTGTTTGGGACCTTTCTGTAATTTTTGTTATATTTGTTTTTGGAGGTTTTGGACAGCTCTTCGTAAACGTCACTTTTCCATACCCTTTGCTTATGTTGCAATGTAAGCCACATTGAAATAAGAATGATACTGTAGAAGTATTTATCTTAGTTTTTATGGGTATATAACAGCGATCATTAAGTTGGTGTTCCAAAATAAACACTGAAGAGAAATTCACCTGTAAACAACCTGAACCATGCGACTGACACAAATAACATCAACAAAAAATTATGTATATTACATATTTATATTTTTTATTTCATAATAGCTGAGTAATTGGCAAGTATGACTGCCATATTTAAAGTAAAAAGACTACTTTAAGTCAAGCCATGATAGACCCACTCACTAGAGTGAGTGAGTGAGTGAGTAAGGTTTTACGCCGCTTTAAGCAATATTCCAGCAATATCACGGCGGGGGAACACCAGAAATGGGCTTCACATATTGTACCCATGTCGGGAATCGAACCCGGGTGTTCGGCGTGACGAGCGAACGCTTTAACCACTAGGCTACCCGACCGCCCCTCACTAGATGATAGACCCATTAACATTAACTGGCTCGGCTTGTTCTTTACTTTACTTTATTTTGGCAACTGGCAATATTCATGAGTAAAATCATTGTCATTTTTTTAATAATGTATCTTATCATTTTTAAAAAACTAAATTATGAAGATTAACAATAACAGGAAAAGCTGCCAAACATATTGGTCTGGCAAAGTTTAATTACCATACAAAGACTAAGACACTGTTGCTAATTTTACAGACACTCACTTTGGCACCATCCTTGTAGAGTTCCAGCTTCCCAGATCTTATGAGGACCAGGCATACCAAAACCAAAGTGACCCATCATCAGCCAAGTCTCCAGTCCTGAACCACTTATTTCATTGCAGTCGACTCATTTGTCAAGCCAAGGCTACTGAGAACTAATGATATCCCAGATACCAAACAGCAAATATCTCGCCCTTAATGAAATGACCCAAATTGCCTCTCAGGCTGAACAGGCGTTTAGAAGTTAGTTTATTAGATACAAGAATCCGTTTATTAATAGTGTGATGTCGTCATGATTGTTCTCTGCAACTGCGAGTAAATGTATAAAAACAGCACTCGTAAATACCCCATGAAGCTTTTCCAGCATCCGTACAGAGGAGCTAATTTCCGAAACACAATTACGAGCTAATTTACTTTCCGAGTGAAGCCTATATATTTATAACAGTTATATACATCTAAATCATTATTTATATTTATTTAAAATCTTAAAATGTTCACTAAATTTGGGGAAAAAACAATAGAGTGATGAATAGATGAGTGAAGAAATATTGGTTACCCAATGAAAAATTAATAACCCATTTAAACCCTAGAGTAAAACCTCAATTGCTCAACTTATCTGTAGCTCTGGACGTCGATAAGGTCGTGTTCTCAGCTAAATGTTGCAGTCAGCAAATTCAAACTAGATTTGTAAATTATCAAGTCTAGTACAGAAAAAAACAGTGACTGATATTTTGGCTGATGGGGTTGTAGTCGGAACAGGTACTACAGAAATGTACACCAGGTACGCTTCTATATACAGAAATGTACACCAGGTACGCTTCTATATACAGAAATGTACACCAGGTACGCTTCTATATACAGAAATGTACACCAGGTACGCTTCTATATACAGAAATGTACACCAGGTGCGCTTCTATATACAGAAATGTACACCAGGTGCGCTTCTATATACAGAAATGTACACCAGGTGCGCTTCTATATACAGAAATGTACACCAGGTACGCTTCTATATACAGAAATGTACACCAGGTACGCTTCTATATACAGAAATGTACACCAGGTGCGCTTCTATATACAGAAATGTACACCAGGTGCGCTTCTATATACAGAAATGTACACCAGGTGCGCTTCTATATACAGAAATGTACACCAGGTGCGCTTCTATATACAGAAATGTACACCAGGTACGCTTCTATATACAGAAATGTACACCAGGTACGCTTCTATATACAGAAATGTACACCAGGTGCGCTTCTATATACAGAAATGTACACCAGGTGCACTTCTATATACAGAAATGTACACCAGGTACGCTTCTATATACAGAAATGTACACCAGGTACGCTTCTATATACAGAAATGTACACCAGGTGCGCTTCTATATACAGAAATGTACACCAGGTGCGCTTCTATATACAGAAATGTACACCAGGTGCGCTTCTATATACAGAAATGTACACCAGGTGCGCTTCTATATACAGAAATGTACACCAGGTACGCTTCTATATACAGAAATGTACACCAGGTACGCTTCTGTATACAGAAATGTACACCAGGTACGCTTCTATAAACAGAAATGTACCCTAGCCAAAAGGGACGCAACTCTGCATAGCGAATTACGGCGCCTTAAACGGCTGGGCCACCCGTAACCCCCTAATATAGAATGAAAGCCCATTAGTACTCCAGTCACAGACGTGCTCCACTACACCACTTCAGGTCGGGTTCGGACAGACCAAGAAACATATGTAGAAGAAAAACATAATCTGAAATTCGGATCCTTGACAAGTGGATCCTTGCACGACTAAGGGACGTAATTGTAACTTCAGAAGGCCACCCGTCCACTGCACATTTCTTTTCTCGTCGTTCCATGTGGCTGTTCTCGTCGTTCCGAAACCCACTCACTCACTCACTGCATGTCAACCTCACCTGTTGAAATAAAATCTTTATGAATGTGGTTTGTCCGATCAAGATTCCCACAAGAACACAGACACTTATCCTGTATGTAGAAATTCCAAAATAATTCAAATTGCTGCAATGTCTTCCATATTTTCCAACTATTCATCAGAAAGGTGACGGTATATCTTAACATGACCTTACGACTGGAGCCCTCTGTCTGCAGCCGGTGTCTCACACAAATTGAATATGACAAACTCTGACTCTCTCATTCACTCTCCCGCGCACCCACTCACTCACTGCTCTGACAACTGAAACCGTCCACATTCTCTCTCTGGGGTGAAACCCCGTTAATGCGGACCGCTGTCAGTCAATTGTCTGAAGTAACGAGTATCTATGGCCGTTCACAATAAACAAGGTCATTGTATAAGAACAAACTGAAAATGAATACTTAAAACATCAATCCACATTTTCATAATCGATAACATATGTGTGAAGGTACACTTCATCTACGAGTATTTATATCCACCTTGTGCATGTATATGCAGAAGCTCAGGCCAGGGAGAAATATAATATTCTATTTTAACACTTACACGTTAACTCAAGAGAAATATGTTGATACGTTGCATTTGAAAACAAAGGGACCAAACAGCCTACATCGTGACGATGAGCCTCATCCCTCGTAAATCACCCTGTAATATCCTCTATTAACCTACAATCATTTCCTACTGTTTGTTGGCCGGTGCTGTGACACTGAAGGCATCTGCACATTCCCTCACACAGGGACACACAGGCCTCAACGAAGCGAGCTGTCCCATGTGTTTGTAGGTATCCTGGTATTGAACTTGCAACATCTGCTGCCGCGAGGATCGTCAACACCCACTGTCGTCTGTCAGCTCGGCCGCCATATTGGCTGAGGAAGGATCACAAACATCCTCTGCACATAGACCGTTTCGTTCATGGCCTGGCTGATGGTGTTTTCCCGGAATATATCTTTTGGTGCACGAGAATGACGGATCTGCTGAATCCATTGTTTGTTGGAGCCCCATGTACCCGAATTCCGGCTAGAGCAGGACAAGTGAAGGTAAGATGGAAGTGTCGGGGAACATCATTTAGATGGCTGGGGACGTTTCTCTTCCAAAGTTCTGATCACGTGACTCAGAACCACCGGGACTCTGAACATTGCACGCAAACTATTATAAGAGCTTATAAACAGTAAATTAGATGGTTTATGTTATGATGCAATGACTTCTTGGAAATACGTGTAGAAAGGTTGAATGGGATTTCAAAAAGTTTTCAGAAATACATCCGCTGTGTGCTATCAGATGAGCAACTGTCGCTTTTCGATCATTCCAATTTTGATACAACCGATTGTGTCTACATACAATAAGTCTACATAACAGGACATCCGATACGGTTATTTGTTATTGAAGCCGCACTAAGAAATATTGCAACGAGCCACACCAATCCAACAAGTCACCAAGCCTGACAACCCGACCCATTTGGTTGATTCTTACGACCAGCTTAGGTTGCTGGAGACCAGATATGACCCTGAAACCCGGAACTTCTCATTAAACAGGGCTACAGTTTAGCGAATTGACAATCGTAACAAATAAAATATACATTTGACAAATGACAGCTTGTCGGTTTGCTAGTTCAAGGTTTATTATGAAGACCACTATTTAAGCCGATCATTAACATAGTGTTGATGCAGAAACCAGTTCCAAAGTTCGCAAATAATAGACTGAGTCACAATGAGCATATTGGCTACCTCTCGCTGTGATCTACCTATTTGAGCATGACAACATATCCACAGCATGACAACATATCCACGGCATGACAACATATCCACGGCATGACGGCATGACAACATATCCACGGCATGACAACACATCCACGGCATGACAACACATCCACAGCATGACAACACATCCACGGCATGACAACACATCCACGGCATGACAACACATCCACAGCATGACAATACATCCACAGCATGACAACACATCCACGGCATGACAATACATCCACAGCATGACAACACATCCACAGCATGACAATACATCCACGGCATGACAATACATCCACAGCATGACAACACATCCACAGCATGACACCACATCCACGGCATGACAATACACCCACGGCATGACAATACATCCACAGCATGACAACACATCCACAGCATGACAATACATCCACGGCATGACAATGCATCCACGGCATGACAATACATCCACGGCATGACAATACATCCACAGCATGACAACACATCCACGGCATGACAATACATCCACAGCATGACAACATATCCACTTCATGACAACACATCCACGGCATGACAACATATCCACAGCATGACAACACATCCACTTCATGACAACATATCCACTTCATGACAACATATCCACTTCATGACAACACATCCACGGCATGACAATACATCCACAGCATGACAACACATCCACGGCATGACAACATATCCACAGCATGACAACACATCCACGGCAGGACAACATATCCACAGCATGACAATACATCCACGGCATGACAAAACATCCACGGCATGACAATACATCCACAGCATGACAACACATCCACAGCATGACAACACATCCACGGCATGACAATACATCCACAGCATGACAACACATCCAAGCAACTCACATTTAGACACTCCGAGGAGTATAAGCAAAATGTATTACATTGTATTTTAATTTATGAAGCTGCTAAAAGGACTGAAACTAGGTGTTTGATGATAATCGTAATTTGATAAAATTATTATTAATGTAATAGTTTCATACTGAAGCAACTGATATAATTATTAGGGTATTTCCCTGAAGACAGGCAAGTTGGTTTTCCTGGCCCATATATAATTACATACGGAACTCAGCATGGTATATTTACGAATCGTAGCCAAACCCTAGTACGTGGAATTGTTGCCACCAGACGAATGGGCAGCGGTCAATGGTCAATGGTCGCTTCTACAAGTTCTTGTGATGGTTTCACCACGTGTTAAACGTCCACGATCTGTATAATTTGGTGATTTTCTCCAATGTTAATCTAACTTTGACTTAAGAGATAAATACTTCAATTGGAGGCCCTCCTCATTAGACTATGAGATGCGGTCTCAGCACGGGAACGATGGGTTGTGCAGACATGAGAGTATATGATGGCATTAAGATAAATATGTATCTAGAAGTGGATATAATTAAAATACATCAAGCATATACATCTCCTATGCGGTTAAGTGATGTGAACGTTAGGGTTGAGGGTTATGACCTGTATATATCATCATCATCATCATCATCATCATTACCATCATTTAAGAAATGACTTTCACTTTGTGTGAGTTCATTGGAGTCTGAACCTGCGTAGTGTGAGGCCTAAATGTATGAACGTTGGAGCTTGCGACGACGTTCATACAATGTTTGGCGCTATTTTTTTTTTATCTATTTTTTACCTCGAAGGATGTAGGTGTAGATCTATACTCAATTTTGTTTAGGATCTATTGTGAGTTCATGTTTACACTGACAGCAATACAACAACCAGCTGTGTCGCGGAACAAAATAGTTCCTCAAAAAGAGAGCGTATGTATGCTCAGCCTGCTCTTCGGGAACATCTGTTGTAGATTGTTTACAACAAATGTATTCAAATAATTTCATCATTGGATGACAAAGGTGTGTAAAGAACTACTAAGTAAGTCAGTCAGAATGACACCGCGTCGTAATACATTTACATCAAGTACAAGACGTCAAAATGGCCGACACTATAAACGTGAAGTTGTAAATTAATGAACCTGTAGCGGTTACATGTGTTGGTCATCATTGATCAATTGGTCGATCATTGAAACGTGATTGTAAGGTTAATTCATAGATTGCTGTAGACTCTCACTGTCAGTCTAGACACGGATCGAGTCGATACCACGATAGTTTGGATGTGCATGTCTTCGTTTTATTCACAAGGATCGGTCGTAGAGGATATTCGTGAACGATCATGCAGTCAAACACTCTCAGGTTCCTCACTGTATGCTAAAACGTTGAGTTCTAGATTGAAGGGTTTAAATTACCAGAAAATACACTTCTGTATGTATTCGTGCAAGGGAACTTCCATGGGTTCCTCCAAGAATGTGGAAGTAGTCCGTCACAGTTTACATGTCCGTCATTTCAAGAACACGGTCTTGTAAAAAACGTATGAACGTCAAATTTTGTCGTTCATAAACTTATGAACGTCAAATTGTGTCGTTCATAAAGTTATGAACGTCAATTTCGCGGTCATGTGACCGACCTCTCGTCCAATTGAAAAGCCGTATATCGTGTAAACTTCCAAACAAAACATATAATCACTATGATCATCATCACCGTACCCTCCTCCTCCTCCTCCTAAGTGATACTTATGCAATCATCATCATCATCATCATCATCATCATCATCATCATCATTATCAGTCTTAAACTGCCAGTATTATTTGCCACCGTAAAACAACCATCTGTACCTCTCTCAGATCATATTATTTATCAAGCAAAAGCTATACACAGTATCCCTTCGATCGGGACTAGCATCATGTATATAATTGTAATGTGAACGCAAAATCAAAAAACCACTCAAATCTACATAAAAAAGGTTATCTTGACTGCAAAGGAATGCTGGCATGAAACAGTTGGAATGTAGGTAATAACGTATATGTGTGTCATTTGTATGTTGATTGGAAACGGAACAAGACATTTGCATTATTTCCAGACAGATCACACCATGTGCATTTTCTACACACACGCAACACAACACAACAAACCTATTCTTGCAACATACGAAATTATTTTACTTTGCCAGATGGTAAATTAGCATATTTGCATTTGCAACTCAGACAACATATTCACATTATTTCAACATAGGTTAACATAACTTACATGGTGGGCTGTGTTGGTGGACTGCGCTTAACAATTTATGAGCTACGAATTATTCGAAATGACAACAAAACATAAATTCAAGAACTAGAACTTATGGACCAAAAAAGTGAATTACAGTTGATTAGCAAAAGGCTCGCTATATCCGATATTTCGAAGTTTTCGAAATATAGCTTCTGTTAAATGAGTTGAATGTATCTCTGTTGAATGAGTTGAGTGAGTGAGTGAGTTATATTTTTACGCCGCTTTTAGCAATATTCCAGCAATGTTACAGCGGGGGACACCAGAAATGGGCTTCACACATTGTACCCATGTCGGGAATCGAACCCTGGGCTTCGGCGTGACGAGCGAACGCTTTTTCAGATGTACATGTATGTTTGAATAATATTTGCACTTCCAGCGTCACTCAATCGTTCCTTGCTATTTACTCTTATATAGGGCAGATCCAGGTCATCCATAATTACCCCCACCCCCAACCCCATCCCCAGTCCCCGATAGCAATTATTGCCCCCAGCTTCCCGTGTGTCTGGGTGTCGTGCGGGAATGTGACCTACATCGGAAATGTCAGAACTTTAACTTGGTCACAACTGGATCATTCCGGTTCACGTTTGAAGATATCTGCACGTTTATGCTTGGTCCCATATAATCATGCCTTTATGGGCATTAGCACGGGTAATACGTCATGCAATTAATATATTGCCCTCTCTTAAAGAACCATTATGCCATGACTGATTGCATCAGACATAATTGACACCGTGTGGGTTTATTATACATAATTAATGTGTAATTTGTTTTGGCCGACACATTTAACGTCAAGAAAACGCCCTGGAGTTTATTTCTATTTAGAGCTAATGTTGGTTTGTTTGTGTGTTTGTTGTTTAACGCCGCAATATTCAAGCTATATGGCGGCGTTCAGTAAATAATCGAGTCTGGACCAGACAATCCAGTGAATGACATCATGAGCATCGATCCACACAATTGGGATCGATGACATGCATCAGCCAAGTCAGCAAGCCTGACCACCCGATCCTGTTAGTCGCCTCTTACGACAAGCATAGTCGCCTCTTACGGCAAGCATGGGTTGCTGAAGACCTATTCTACCCCGGATCTTCACGGGTCTTGAGATAATGCACATTCGATCATGGTCGACTCATATCAGCTGAATAAAGCCATACAAAACACAAGTCATGAATTTTCCGACTGTGAAATAATTGATTCCACTCAGGGGGCGGTCGGGTAGCCTAGTGGTTAAAGCGTTCGCTCGTCACGCCGAAGACCCGGGTTCGATTCCCGACATGGGTACAATGTGTGAAGCTCATTTCTGGTGTCTCCCGCCTTGATATTGCTGGAATATTGCTAAAAGTGGCGTAAAACCATACTCACTCACTCACTCACCCAAACAACTCAAGTAGAAAGCAGTACTTTTCATTATGTATACTGGTGAACATAGATGCAGATAAAAGTGCGCAGTTGTACCTTCATTATACTTATAGACTGTGTAGCGTGTACGTATGTCGTGTGTAGTGTGTAGTGTGACGTGTGTTGTGTGTAGTGTGACGTGTGTTGTGTGTAGTGTGTAGTGTGCCGTGTGTAGTGTGTATGTGTGTAGTGTGTTGTGTGTAGCGTGTACGTATGTCGTGTGTAGTGTGTCGTGTGTATGTGTAAGCAAGTATCTTGTACACACTGTGTCAGTTATGTTGTTGGCACGGCAATACACAATTATCCTAGTCAAATCACCAGGTCGTCATTAGTCGGCCCTAACAAGTTTGGAACACTAAGGACATATTTTGCCCAATTAATGCTTGCTACTGATTAGTAAGCATATTTACTACTTGTTCATTTGTTACAAACGTTGGCTTTCGGCATCCCCCATGGGCATCAACTGTGCTCCCCTTCTTGCTGATCTCTTTCTTTTTGCATGAATCGGAATTTCTGTTCGGATTGGAAAAGTCGAAAAAAGGTAATTTGGCCAAGAAGTTTAACTTGAGCTTCAGGTATATCGATGATCCGATATCGTTGAAATATTCCCTTCCGCTGGTTTACCCACCTGAACTAGAAATAAAGCAGACCAGAGAGACCGCTTCACCTGTTACATATTTTGCATAAAGATTCTGAGTGACAAAACACTCCCCACAAGACTGTATGACAAGTCGGATGACTTTAACATTCCAAAAGTCAACTTTGTAGAGCAATATTCCTGTAGCTCTGGCCATTGGTGTCTAAATTTCACATTTGTTTAGGTACAGTCATACATGCTCTTTCTTCCAAGATTTCAAAGAGCGTCATGCGACTCCCACCAGAAATTGTTTTATAAAGGTTACAACAACATTCAAGGCCTCGGTAAAGCTTTCAAAATGTATTATAGACTCAAGGAGGACATTTCCAAATCAGTGACAAAAATGATGTCCGATGCAATTCCCTATTTTGACTTGTACGTCATATTCCCGTGTGTTTTTCAGGAGACTGATTGACTTGCCTTTGCTTGTGTTTGTGATGGGTGCACAAGTGGGGCAGGATACGCTCACCGTTTTCGCGAACACCTGGTATCAATCACATCGACAGTGATTCACGTGCTTATGATATAGTCGGAATCGTACAATCGACTGTCTTTTTGACAGAGATGAATATGGAAAGGGTTTTGTCACTTTTATTTATATATCTAACGATGTCCCAAAGAGTAGTGAATTAGCTTCGCAATCATATTCAGATATGAAGCATGTGGCTTCCTTATCAACGATGAAGATTTACGTCAAGATCATTAACGAAATATGATATCTAATAAATATAAATAATGATGTTATCAGGTTTTCTCATTATGCCAGACACATTTATGGTGATGAATAACGCAGCTGTGAGATAATTGTGGCATTGTGGCTGGGTTCATTCCGACACATGCAAAGGGTTTACCTGGCCAGATTATAGTTGAAGACAGAGTGGACGGATTTCAACTTCTGTATTGTTTCAATGCGATGCTCTGGTACGGATGCTATATACAACATATACAGATACAGCAGATACAACAGATACAAGAGATACAACAGATACAAGAGATACAGCAGATACAACAGATACAGCAGATACAGCAGATACAACAGATACAACAGATACAGATACAGCAGATACAACTGATACAGCAGATACAACAGATACAACAGATTCCACAGATACAACAGATACAGCAGATACAACAGATACAACAGATACAACAGATTCCACAGATACAACAGAGAAAACAGATACAGCAGATACAACAGATTCCACAGATACAACAGATACAGCAGATACAACAGATACAGCAGATACAGCAGATACAGCAGATACAACAGATACAGCAGATACAACAGATACAACAGATTCCACAGATACAACAGATACAACAGATACAGCAGATACAACAGATTCCACAGGTACAACAGATACAGCAGATACAACAGATACAACAGATTCCACAGATACAACAGATACAGCAGATACAACAGATACAACAGATTCCACAGATACAACAGATACAACAGATACAGCAGATACAGCAGATACAACAGATTCCACAGATACAACAGATACAACAGACACAGCAGATACAAATGATACAGCAGATACAGCAGATACAACAGATACAACAGATTCCACAGATACAACAGATACAACAGATACAGCAGATACAACAGATACAGCAGATACAACAGATACAACAGATTCCACAGATACAGCAGATACAACATACAACAGATACAAAAGATACAGCAGATACAGCAGATACAGCAGATACAACAGATTCCACAGATACAACAGATACAACAGATACAGCAGATACAACAGATACAGCAGATACAACAGATACAACAGACACAGCAGATACAACAGATACAACAGATACAAAAGATACAGCAGATACAACAGATTCCACAGATACAACAGATACAGCAGATACAACAGATACAACAGATTCCACAGATACAGCAGATACAACAGATACAACAGACAGCAGATACAAATGATACAACAGATACAAAAAATACAGCAGATACAACAGATTCCACATATACAGCAGATACAAATGATACAACATATACAACAGATACAACAGATACAGCAGATACAACAGATACAGCAGATACAACAGATACAGCAGATACAACAGATTCCACAGATACAACAGATGCAACAGATATTGCTGGAATATTGCTAAAAGCGGCGTAAAACCATACTCACTCACTCACTCACTCACTCACTATTCCCCGTGAAATAGTCCGGAGTGCCCATGGTACCCAGTAGAGGTACAAATTGTTACCTTTGAATAACCCTTATTCTTACAAACTCGCTTCATTTCAAAGTGGTATGTGTCTAAGACCTGCATCACCTCGAGCCTCCCTCATTCATCCCGGTGATGTAGGGATCAGTGTGGCGTATAACCAAACTCACTCACTCATTCAAAAAGTTGCTAGTTCTACTCACATGTTTCGTTTCTACACTAGGCTTCATAAAAAACTTAAACGTTTCTCGGGCACATTTTTCCTCCACCAAGAATACCAACAAACATAAATGGACGCACATTGAACCCGGCCGTTTAAAACGACGACAGTCGTCGAGCATATTTATTTATGGATAATAGAGTAGGCTTCATATGACGACGAGAATTTGAAAAAAAATATTGTTTAAGTGGCAATATACATGACAGTTGCGCAGTATTTAGTGACGCGGCGATGCCTGAAAAACGTTAACGATTAAGCCTAATGCAAAGGCTAGTGAAACCGCACTTCGAGACAATTAAGTTTGCTTTGTTGTTGTTGTTGTTTTTTTGTTTAACGCCGCACTCAATATTACAGCTATATTACGTCGGTCTGTAAATAATCGAATCTGGACAAGGCAATCCAGTGATTGACATCATGAGCAAGGGTCCACACAATTGGGATACGATGACATGCATTAACCAAGTCTGGAACCTGACCACCCGATCCCATTAGTCGCCTCTTACGACAAGCATAGTCACCTCTTACGGCAAGCCTTGGTTGCTAAAGACTAATTCTAACCCGGATCTTCACCGGTCGAGACAATAAAGAGAAACGGTTCTGTTTCCATGTATTCCTATGTTCTGTGATTCAAGGACTTAAGAAATATAATGCAGCCCTAACGCTATACACTCAAAACTCTGTAAGTTCGTCAACATCATGGCTACATGCAACAGCTGTCCGTATAGTTAATATATATATCTTTGTATTATGCATCTGAAAAGGAATCTATCAACTCGAGCACAATGTACCACAACACCGGCCCACCTACACGGTGTCAGTACCGACAGTTCACAAATACAAACACATGCTGTAATGTTAATGTGCGCCTTGTTTGAAAAACGCTTAAACGTAAATCAATATCCCTTGACGTAGGCCTTTATAAGCTTTTGACTTAATAAACGGTTCAATACGCAATGCTTCAAACGTATAAGTGATACTTATGCACATCATCATCATCATCATCATCATCATCATTATTATTATTTACAGACTAAATTATAAAAATGCAGCAAAGAGGGTTTGGCACAGTCAGACTGGTTAGGCTCATCATCAGCTCAGGGCCCTTGCCCCCTCTAAACGCAGCCCAGACAGCGAGTGGGACTTTTCCAACGAAGCGCTGCCTAGTCAAACCCACTCAGAACATTTCGGAGAATGTGAAGACTCCCCAACACTGGAACCTTCTGCACTACCTAGATTGTCAGGAGGGCTGTATTCCCCTAAGCAAACCCGGGTACTCTCCCAATGTCAGTCAACAGATTGGGAGGTACCAAACCTAAGGCACCGAGAACAATGGGGAGTCGGACAACTTGGTCATTGGGATGCAAGCGTGACATTTCGAAAGCGAGGTCCGCATATTTGCCATGTTTTTCCTTAATCCTGTCAATCACATTAGTGTCAAAGGGGACAGAAAATTTAATGATATTTCGTTTGATTTATCTAAAAGGTTTGTTGGCCTGGATACGCCTGAGGCTGTATACGGGCCTATTCCAAAGAATTTTGTATTTATCATTTTCCATGACGCCCTCTACATATTCCGGGTCGTACCATGGATGGACCTCTGTCTCAAAACCACAAGCATTGCGAAGACGGTAATAAAAGGATCGAGCCACCCATCATGTCACTTAATTAAGACACTGTGTTTGTGCCAAAGCGGGGCATCCACTGACAATGTGTTGGACAGTCACATTGAATTCATTGCATAATCAACATTTCATGTTCATATTTGGATGCAAAATCACACACTGGCGGTTTCGAGTGGGAAGTGACTGGTCCGTAAGAGGCGACTAACGGGATCGGGTGATCAGGCTCGCTGACTTTGCACGTAGACATTGTGTGAGTGGCTAATTCTTCCAGTGGAGCGAGATGTGTTCACCTTTTGCATGAACATCCTGTGATCCATTCATACAAGTGTTATAACATTCTGCGTTTTACGCCTGGGAATTTGTTTCGGCAGATAATGGCGACTGATCATACGTTGAAAATACATGTAATCGGTTTCGACTCTTGATTTCGTTGTCTGTCACATTAATTGATAGTTTGTTTGTTTTGTTTGTTTGTTGTTTAACGCCGCACTCAGCAATATTCCAGCAAATTTTGTATTGAAATTCGATTTTATTCCACCCACAGCTGCAATTACAACTAACAACCTAAATATATTTTCTTAAATATCTTGCAAAAATATATTTTTTGGTGGCAGACAATTTTTTTGCCACAATTTGAAGCATATTTATGTTTTCAAGCATAATTTAAAGGTGTGCGTGCCTGTGTGTATGTGCCTGTTGTGTGTGTGCCTGCGTGTGCGTGTCTGTGTGCGTGTGCGTATGTGCGCCTGCGTGAGCGTGTGCATGTATAAGTGTATGTGTATGTGTATGTGTATGTGTATGTGTATGTGTATGCGTATGCGTATGTGTATGTGTATGTGTATATGCGTTTGCGCGTGTGTGTGGAGTTTCCACAAACAGTTCGGGTTCCAACCCAAGATTATCTCACAATGGTGAATTTGAACTTAAAAACTTTGAAGAGATATGTTGTACACGTGTAGCAGGCCCTCTAAGTGTACATCAACAATTGGACATCAGTACAACACGGCTAAAACATCGGTACAACACGACTAAGACATCGGTACCACGGTATAAAACGACTGTGGCCTCGGTACAACGGTATAAAACGACTGAGACATCGGTACAACGGTATAAAACGACCGAGACATCGGTACAACGGTATAAAACGACTGAGACATCGGTACAACGGTATAAAACGACTGAGACATCGGTAGAACTCGAATGAGACATCGGTACAACACGACTGAGATATCAGTAGAGACATCAGTACAACACGGCTGAGACATCAATACAACCCGACTGAGACCTCAATACAACCCGACTGAGACATCAGTAGAGAAATCAATACAACACGGCTGAGACATCAGTAGAGACATCGGTACAACACGACTTAGATATCAGTACAACACGACTGAGACATCTTACGGCAAGCATATTCGCCTCTTACGACAAGCATAGTCGCCTCTCACGGCAAGCATCACTTGTCAATGACAAAAGGTGAATACTGTAAGGTCTTCAGGCCCACATCACGCAACACATGACGTCAGAGACATATACAAGCCTCGTCACAATGGAAATCGGATTACGCGTCACTGTCTTTGACTCCACGTGCAGGCACACAACGGTACAGGGAATGACAGCATAATGTGGGCCTGTAGCACGTGCAGTACGTCTTTGCGCTGTTCCACCTACTGTTGTGTCACCCTGATAACAACTTGATAGTTTTTTAAACAATGTTTTCCAGTGATGGGTATAAAAATATCAAACAACAGATATTGTTAGGTACAGGGTATTCATTGCCGTGTACCGTGTCTTGACCTTTAATGGACTAATCCCAATTTTGAGTTATTTTGCAATTCAACGTTCTTATTTGTGCGAAGCTGTCCAATACCGAGAACAACCTCACTATACTGTGTACTTGATGAAAAGGTGTATACAGTGTACTTGACATATTACGAAGTGGTAAATGTCTGAGACCTGCATCACTTGGGGCTTTCCTCCCACATTAAGCTGACACGCCGTGGTATAACTGGGATACTGTTCAAAGCGGCGTTAAACCCAACTCACTCACTGTATATGGTGACTGTTATAGAACAACCATTTCCCTTCCAGAGCTAGATGGGCTGAGGTAGCACCAGAACATGTCAGCAACCGAGGCTCCAGTTATATACCACCTGGAACCTTGGGACAAGCTCGTCATAATAGCAGCAGCACTAACAGCACTCTTCACTATCGGCATCCTCGTCTTCTGTGCCATCAGCCCCCTCTGTTGTCTCTACCATATCTGTCCCTGCAAAGAAAAGGATGAAAAAGGTACGTTCATATGTTAAATTGAAATAGTTAATTTAGTTCACACATACATAGAGGAACGGTTAACGCAGTCGTCCAAGGCGCTGCAATTCGCTGTGCGGAGTTTCGTCCCTTGGGCACACAAACCTATGACTGTTGGTTCGAATCTATGTTCGCACGGATTATGTTTCGAGGTTTGTCAGCAACATACCCGTGTTTGTGATTTTTACAACAATAAACGTCTGAGACCTGCATCACTTTGGGCTGACACGCCGTGATATAACTGGAATACTGTCCAAAGTGGCGTTAAACCCAACTCACTCACTCAGTCACACGTACAGCTCTGTCACATTAAACAAAAACAACAAATGGAAGCGAATTACCGTAAAGTTACATAAATGACACCAGGTGTCATGAGATGAGGTCATGTGATGAGGTCATGTGATGAGGTCCCTGTTTCACGAAGCAGTAAAAGCGTTACTACTTTGGAAACGCCTGTACAATATATAGAGGTTATCACGCGAGTGTGTTTGGGGATAGTAAATATCCTGCATTAGGAATAAACATTGTATTTAGCGAGCCTTGGCGAGCTAAATACATAGTGTTTATTCCTAATACAGGATATTTACCATCCCCAAACACACAAGCGTGATAACCTCTTTATCATATAATGTCATGTTTTAATTCTGTGCTTTAAAATCGCTATCCCTCTCTCAGAAACATTACCGAAACATTGCGAGTTTTCCTGGAATGCGCGCATTAATATTTATTACGTCACAGGGTAAGTGATGTGTCAGTCGGACAGTGACAGTAGCCAATATAGTTCCAACTGAAATCTGTTTCTTATACAGTGGCGAAGCAACATATACGCAAAACAACAGTAGTTTTTAATTGCCTTTCGCGGCAATCCATCGGTCTGTCCGCTAGAGTAACTGCCCTTTGTCAAAGGGAAGCTACTCTAGCCCTAGTCTATGAGACGTGACGGGCACGGTCAGACGTTGTTGACAGTCGGTCTGTCCTGTCATAACGTTAAGAAGTGTAGTCAGATGTACACACAGCGACAAAACCAAACAAGGTAACAATTCAAACATATTTCGGCCAAATCCAACTATTTTGATTTATGGAGAAGGTTTCAAGTCGCAGAGGTCTACAAGCACAGATATTGCTACTGATCCCGCTTGGCTAGGCCTCGCGCCCTCCCAAAGTTGTTTCGAAATTTATACCTCCAAAGTAGCCAAAACTTATAAAATGCCTTAGCTACGTCACAGTTAGATACTGATTTTCAGTATATTAGACTGTTCTTTTGATAATGATAGCAATTATCCCTGTTATTTATCCAGATTCCTGATGGTTAATTTTGACTCGATCGCCGAATGACGAGGACGACGCCATGTTTGTTTATAAACAGTGAAAGTAGTCCTACTTGACCTTTGATATTTGCATCTCTATCCGCTTATGACCCCAACGGATATCATTTTTATCCATTGGCTTTATCCTGCCGAGAAACCTGCCCATTATATGATAAACTAGTATATGCTTACCCTAGTCCTAGCGCTACAGTGGCTTTGCATGTGTTTGTGATGTGTGCCACCTGCAGGGCAGGGTACCTTCACCTTCTCGCGAACACCTAGTGTTATCACGAGGTAGTGATTCCTTGCTCATGATGTAGTCGGAATCGTTCGCTTGACTCTACTTTTGGCCGAGATTTCTTGTGACTACAGACAGAGTTTTGTCGCTTTTATTTGTGAAACGGAGACCAGGATACTCAAGGTTAGCAGTTTGAGGCGTTGACCACAGTATGTAGTCCACGCAATCAAACTCTACAAAATGATATTTGACTTGCCTTTGCATGTGTTCATGACGGTGGGACAGGATATGCTTACCTTTTCACACTTATTGATTGTGATTAATAAACACATTTCTTATGATCAGGGAATAATGAAATCCACATCTTCGCAGATTTACGAAAACATAATTTACCTTGTACATATCGGAAAAGTGTTGTTAAATATACTTTTGTTTTCCAAAAGCATGTTTTAATGATAAATTTATAACTTAATGTACTTGTATTATGGACAAGGGTCCACAAACAAGGCTTCTCCTATTTAACCCAGTTCCTCGAACAATAGCAAAACTGGCCTGACAGTGATTTCAATACTGGAATTATATTTGTGAAGTTACTATCAACTAAACAATTGGTTGCTGCAGTTTGTTCCAATACAACACTACTGTGCTGTCCCACCCGAGAGATCATCGTGACCCTGAGGTAGTTCTCTAAGACTCATCCCGACTAATGATGAATTAACATCCAAATGTTGTAACGTTTTTTTAACAACCTCAATATCTTCAAAATACACACATTGAAGCTGATAATTTTGTTCATATATTTTTTCACATTCAAACCTATTATGTCCTGACGGGAGGCTGAACCCTTGGTGTAAAAGAGTGAGTGTGTGAGTGTAATGTGACGCCGCTTTTAGCAATATTCAAGCAATATAACAGCGAGTGACATTGTACCTGGATCGAGCCCGGGGTGAAGAGCGCACACTAGGTTACCCCACCGCCCCTGGTGCAAAAGAAGTAAGACATATTAATATTTCTTCCAGAGAAAAAGGGCAAGGAGAAAGTGCCAGCCTATGGCTCCACGACAGGATCGCACGCGACTCCATACTATAAACCCGAACAACACAGTCTCTGGCAGCCTCTACAATCATTTAAAGACACGGACACTTCCGATTGGTCAGATTACAGTTCCCATGACGTCATTGAGATGAAACAGGTAACACATGACTTGCATGTTCAAGTTACTGTAATCTCTGATGATGGTGATCCAATGCAGCTTTTCGATTGTCATTGTACAGATGAATATATTAGAGAATCTACGTCAGTGTGACCAAGTGTACTTAACGAGGTTGAATATATCACCGCGTGAAAGTGAATGTTAAATAAAGCCGCACTCTAGCTATCGCAGCCCTATTACGGCTGTCTGTAAACAATCGAGTCTGAGCCAGGCAACCCAGCAGTTGATATGAACTATGTCATCAGCCGATCCATTTTCTCTCCCCTCACAAAACAGTACACGGCGTATTCTATACCCTCTCCCAAAGAACACTGTACACCTTAGAACGATGACTTAGAACCACATCATTGTTTCGAACATACTTTTGAATGTCAAGGTGTGAAGATCCGGGTTAGAATAGGTCTTCAGCAAACCATGCTTGACGTAAAAGGTGACTAACGGGATCGGGTGGTCAGGCTCGCTGACTTGGTTGATGCATGTCATCGTATCCCGATTGCGTGGATCGATGCTCATGATATCAATCCCTGGATTGTCTGGTCCAGACTCGATTATTTATAGACCGCCGTCACAAAGCTGGAATATTGCTGAGTGTGGTGTTAACAAACAAACGAACAAAATAAACGAATGTCAACCATGGGTTTCAATTGTCACAACTTTGACAATGTATATTTCAGGATCGTCACCAAAAAGAACACGTCTTCAAACCTATTCAGAGTGAGCCCCAGTCCCCTTCTTCGCCAACTATATTTCTATTTCAAAAAGCTTCCCTTGTCTTTGGTCTAATGTATGACAGAGTCGACGGCAGGCTTACAATACGAGTCCAGAAGCTGAGCAACTTTTCAATCACCGATCCCGACGGCGCCATGACACCTTATGTAAAAGTGAGGCTGTACCGGGCTCCACGCAGCTTCTTTACCTTCAGGGGCAAGGCGAGTAGGGAGCACGAAATGAACAACCTCGATGTGGAGTTCCAGACAAAGATACTGCGCAGGTCCACAGACCCCGCTTTCAACGAGATATTTATGGTGCCAATTGATGCAAACGAGATCCACCACTACACACTGAAAATGCTGGTGTGCGACTTTGACCGCTACACAAGGCATATTGTAGTCGGCGAGGTCGTGGTGCCGTTGTCACGGGTGGAGTGGACCACGCAGACGGAGGTGGTGTTTGACGAGCCACTGCAGCCCCCGGTTGATGTAAGTTGATGAACGGTTAGGGTACCTAAACAGCTTGAAGAATTATCAGGGCGACCCAGGCGAACTTACCTTCACCATCACCATCACCATCACCACCACCACCACCACACCCACACCAAGCCCACACCAACAACCGTTCCATCACCCATACCAACACCAACACACACCCCCACACCCCCCCCCCCCCCCACACACACACACACACACCCCCACACACCCCAAAAAAACAACACACACACACACCCGCACCCACACTCACACCATCACCCACACCATCACAAACACCATCACCCTCACCCGCATTCACACAATCACCTTCACCCGCAACCACACTCACAGCCATACCCACACCGCACCGTCATCCACACCCGCACCAGCACCCGCAGCACACCCACAGCATCACCCACATCCGCACGCACAACCACACCCGCAGGACTCCCACACCATCACCCACACCCGCACCTACACCTGCACCCATACCCGCAGCATACCCACACCATCACCCACACCCGCAGCACACCCACACCATCACCCATACCCGCACTATCACCCACACCTGCACCTGCAGTCACAACATCACCCACAACCGCACCCACACCATCACCCACACCATCACCCACACCATCACCCACACCCACACTTATACTTTTAAATAGATGCACGGATGCTTACCGTGTCTGATGTGTCAGTGAAACTTTGTTATACTTGCAACAGCGTTATATTTTCGTTGTCTCTTAAAATTTATTATTTTGCTTTTTATTTTGGCTACTATAAAAATCTGATCTTCTTGCCGTTGTTTTCGAAAAATCAGAATAAAATTGTCATTTAGGAAAAATGACATCGACCTTTAATTAAAACTCGACACCAAATTCCAGAACATGCATGCATAAAATAAATTCACCTTTCTCCGTTATCATTAATCTCGAAATAACCTTAATGGGTGAATCATCTGAACTGTAACGTGCAAGATAAGCTTTCACTGATGCCCATCTCAATCAACATAGATTCATATCGACCACAGCTGTTGCAAGATGACAGATGTCCAGTTTCGAAACTAGATAGCTGCTAAATTGGATAAAAACAATTTCACTATGTTCACAAAGTTATTCTTAAAACCCATGGCAGATAAGAAACACATTCAGCTGTTTTCGTCACAGATTAAAGCATGATGGAAATTGATATTGCTCAAAGAATAAACCCAAATGTAGAAATGGAATATTTGATGAATATAGTGTTGTGTCATTACATACTTACCATTGTAAGCCAAATGTACACTTCGTACAAAATATATTAATGTACATTTGTATATTGGCCAGAGGTATTCGTACAATATATATCAATGTACACTTGTACATAGACCAGGGTTATTCCTAAAAAAAATCTTTATTTGTGTCTACAAAATGAAACGTTTGTCGATATTCTAATACTCCATGTTTTCTTACATCAGGAAAACCTCGGCGAGGTACAAATTGGGCTGATGTACTTGCCTACAGCAGAGAAATTGAGTCTCACTATCATCAAGGCACAGGGGTTGAAGATCATGGACCATGCGAAGGCTTCTACCAGTATGTTCACATTCATATTCTACCCTTCAAAAATATCACACACACACACACACACACACACACACACACACACACACACACACACACACACACACACACACACACACACACACCTTTGTAGGGTCGTGCCAGGGGATCGCCACACGATCGCAATAAGTTAGATTGACTGAGTTGGGTTTAACGCCGCTTTTAACAGTATTCCAGTTATATCGCGGCGTGTCAGCTTAATGTGGGAGGAAAGCCCGAAGTGATGCAATAATTTAGAACTACATACTACACGAAAGACAGGCAGACAGACCATTTATTCACCGGCAGCATATACATCTAATGCGTGTTTCTTTCAGATGCCTTCATGAAAGTGAACCTTATGTTTGATGGTCGTCCCATGAAGAAAACGAAGACGTCGGTACGTCTTAGTGACGTCAGTCCGGTGTTTAACGAGACCATGACGTTTGACGTACCTCATTATCAGCTTGACAAAGTTTACTTCAGCATTGCCGTCATCCATATTGATAAGGATGCGGAGAAACCGACACGGGCTCTGGTTGGTCGACTATACTTAGGCATGAACTTTGACTCCGATGCGCGTGCACAGTGGAACGAAATGATTCAAAATTCCAGGAAGCAAGTTGCATGCTGGCATAAACTACAGATTTGATCTTCACTTGAAGGGACTCTCCGCGTGAACCAGGTTCTGTGGACACTGCAGTATCGGGCGGCTTTATTGATAGCTCAACCTGTTCATATACAATCAATGTTTTATTGACGGTTCAGACTGATAGTCAATGTTTCATTGATGGTTGAGACTGCTAGTCAATGGTTCATTGATTGTTCAGACTGCTAGTCAATGTTTATTCATGGTTCAGAATGCTAGTCAATGTTTTATTGGTGGTTCAGACTGTTAGTCAATGTTTTATTAATGGTTCAGACTGTTAGTCAATGTTTCATTGATTTTTCAGACTGCTAGTCAATGTTTTATTAATGGTTCAGAATGCTAGTCAATGTTTTATTGATGGTTCAGACTGCTGGTCAATGTTTCATTAATGGTTCAGACTGCTAGTCAATGTTTTATTGATGGAACAGACTGCTAGTCAATGTTTTATTGATGGATCAGACTGCTAGTCAATGTTTCATTGATGGTTCAGACTGCTAGTCAATGTTTCATTGATGTTTCAGACTACTGGTCAGTGTTTTATTGATGGTTCAGACTGCTAGTCAATGTTTCATTGATGGTTCAGACTGCTGGTCAGTGTTTTATTGATGGTTCAGACTGCTAGTCAATGTTTCATTGATGGTTCAGACTGCTAGTCAATGTTTCATTGAT
The DNA here is from genome assembly GCF_022045235.1 of Haliotis cracherodii. Taxonomy (NCBI): domain Eukaryota; kingdom Metazoa; phylum Mollusca; class Gastropoda; order Lepetellida; family Haliotidae; genus Haliotis; species Haliotis cracherodii. Next base: position 8,891,976 of record NW_027266279.1, on the reverse strand, counting down.
GTTCAGACTGCTGGTCGATGTTTTATTGATGGTTCAGACTGCTAGTCAATGTTTCATTGCTGTTAAGACGTCAGTCACTTTTAATGTTGTTGTTGTTTTTGGTACTGTTACAATGAGTAGTAGGCAAACCCTGGACACATATAGTTATCCCGTTACTCGAGTCAGTTACACGGTACGTCGCCTGACAGACGTATTTGTTATTGTTAAAAATACTTTAGCTTTAAAAGGAATCCCGAAGTTAAAGATTGGCTTCTCACAGAAAGGCATGTTTGAATGTGCACATGGTGTGTCTAGGGCAAAGGATAGCTTGATAACAATCATCGATATTATAAATCTGCATGTGCGAGAAGAGAAAACGTTCGTTAAAGGGGCTCCAGGCTTAAGACATCGACAGTCCCAGCAAATTTGATACAAGCGCCATAAACAACGATTCCTTTGTCTGATTGTTCAAATTTTAATATCGATTATGTATATGTTCCCGCAGAGACGATGTGTAAGTTCACACGTGGTAATAATGAAAGTATCTAGAAGTAGTCAGACAATGGGCCCAGGGGCGCGGTGTAAAGGCCAATCACAGAAGGTGTGTACGTGTCACCCCAAGGCCATTATTAGCAACAAACCAACGTTTCAGGCAAACTATATTTTATAGTTGTACCAGTCACCGTGTCGGGCTTCACAAGGGAAGAAAACAAAACTGTTGTAGAAAAAAGTTGTAATAATGTCGTTTCAAAATGTTCGTCAGTGTAAGAATTTGAAACGTTTATCAAGACTGAAGTTCTGTCCTTACACTAGAAATAACCTCCGGGCCTAGGGAACAGACATATTATATACGGTGGAAATGAGCAGATTATTTTTCGGTCATTATAATACACTGTCACTGTATTGTGTAAATATGAGACCAAATTATTTTTCTGGTTCTTATTTTCTGAAATATTGTTTTTCCAAAGTACGTCTCCTCTTTACCCACACGCCCTTTTCAGAACAAAAAATGGCCGGCCCAAAATGTATGGAGAGAGCCCCTTAAACCCCGCGGTCGAGGCTATCATTGAAATGCTAGTTTACTGAAAATATAGGTTTTGTTTAATTGTGCCAAGTGTTGTGATGCTTGAATGAAGTAATCGCCCAGACTACCATGCCTCCATACCCGAGTACCGGCAATTACCAAACCTCCATACCCGAGTACCGGCAATTACCATACCTCCATACCCGAGTACCGGCAATTACCATACCTCCATACCCGAGTACCGGAAATTACCAAACCTCCATACCCGAGTACCGGGAATTACCATACCTCCATACCGGAGTACCGGAAATTACCAAACCTCCATACCCGAGTACCGGCAATTACCATACCTCCATACCGGAGTACCGGAAATTACCAAACCTCCATACCCGAGTACCGGGAATTACCATGCCTCCATACCGGAGTACCGGGAATATGGTGGACATGTACATCAAGCTTGCGCAAGAAATTCGGACATCAATGTTCTTTTAGAACTCTTTTGAAGAAGAGTCTTAAATTGTCCATTTTTCAAAATATTATTCCGAACACCGGGGATTATATGCTTCTAGTCTTTCAAGACTAAATTTATGTTCATTAATGCCTGCATTTACTTCAGTGCGGTTTAATATTCACATACAAGACTATTCAACGTTGTATAAGATACAAGACTATACAACGTTGTATAAGATACAAGACTATACAACGTTGTATAAGATACAAGACTATACAACGTTGTATAAAATGTTTAATGTTCAAAAGTTTCTACTTTTACAATGGGGGTTATTCTCAACGGTAAAAGTAAGGGTGGTCACATCATTTTGTTGATAACTGTAGGTTAGCAATACTTATTGTGATATGATCTATCTACCAGGCTGATCAACGGGCTGGTTGTGCATTCAATAATCCACTCTCGCCAGAGCATGGCTTCATATATGGAACACCCTGATAATTCTTTCCTGTTCAAACAATGGGAAATGCAATAACCGAACATGTTACCTTAACTAGTGTCAAGATCACATGCTTCGCACAATTTGAATTTCAAAGACTGAATTTGTTTCATTCTCGATTTTAAAAATTGAATACTTCAACACAAGCACATCTCAATACTTCAACACAAGTTGACTTCAATACTTCAACATAAGCGAAACTTCAACACATGTACACATCAATACTTCAACACATGTACACATCAATACTTCAACATAAGTACACTTCAATACTTCAACATAAGTACATCTCAATACTTCAACATAAGCACACCTCAATACTTCAACACAAGTACACCTCAAAACTTCAACATAAGTACATCTCAATACTTCAACACAAGTACACATCAATACTTCAACATAAGTACACTTCAATACTTCAACATAAGCACACCTCAATACTTCAACACAAGTACACCTCAAAACTTCAACACAAGTACATCTCAATACTTCAACACAAGTACACCTCAAAACTTCAACACAAGTACATCTCAATACTTCAACACAAGCACACCTCAATACTTCAACACAAGTACACCTCAAAACTTCAACACAAGTACATCTCAATACTTCAACACAAGTACACATCAATACTTCAACATAAGTACACTTCAATACTTCAACATAAGCACACCTCAATACTTCAACACAAGTACACCTCAAAACTTCAACACAAGTACATCTCAATGCTTCAACACAAGTACATCTCAAAACATCAAGGAAACGAGGGGCGTTTTGAGTAATGTCTTTGTCAAAAATCACAATAAGAGAAATAAGAATATACTTATTTTTGCAGTTGAGTATATTGCTGACATTGGATTGATTGAGACACGCATACACAGCTCACTCCTAAGTGATGCAAATACCGCTTGAATACCGCTAGAATATGTAGTTTCACAGTTGTGCGAATATTGTTGGTAAAATCAATACGTATATACACGCGTGGAGGAACACATGAATAGTACGATATCTAGGTCACATTTATGCTTATTTCAACCGCAGAGAATTTTTCTGTTGACGTAAGCATTTCTTGCTAATGATTTCGATTCCTCAGGCAAGCTTATCATGTAGAAATATATGCACCCAGGAGACGAACGTGTTCCTTGTATAGTACATCCTATAATGTTGCACATGTTCGTCTTCGTCGTGAAACTTCAAAAATAAATAATACATCGTTTACAATAACTAGAAATGCATTTACTGATATGATCTGTACGATAGTGTTCAACACTCTCATCACACTCGTCTCCTTTAATTGCGCAAATTTGACTGGCACTTAGATCATCTTAACTGTCGGGCAAAAGAAAATATGCACTTGAAATTTGAAATTGACTCAACAATTACAAACGTTATCAAAACGTTACAAGGCTGAAAAGGTCCAAAACACAACTATGATACCCGTATCAAATACATCACAATCGAATAACCATTTCTTGCTAGTTTCATTTTTAACCACCATCAAATATGGGTGTAAACTTTCTTTTGTCCGGCAGGATATATCAAAATATACAATGGAAATAATAATGGTTATTCATATTTCAAACAGCAAAACTTAAAGACAACGTGAGCACCTTCAACCGTACACGCTAATCTATATGTTCAAAATACCGTTCTCTACGTGTATGTCAAAAGTTGTATATCAGTTACTGAGATGAAATATGCGAATCAAAGTTTAAACTTAGCAAATAAATTTTGATTAAATTGCAAAATATCATTAAGAAATCGTTTAAGAAAAATATGTATTTTATTTAAAGCACATGGATAATATGCATCTAATTATATTTTCAATTATTACATCTGGAGTTAAAGGATGTAATTCTTCAAAGACAATTCTACAACCGTCTGATCATCATAATCAATGTAATGGGAATCCGAAAATAATTATTTGGCATTTAATTTAAAACCTCATTTTAGTATTTCCGGTTTTACACACTGATTGAAATTTTGAACTTATTTCCTATGATTATATATAGTTGGTTACCTGTGGTATGTATCTTGTATAGCTAAGGCTACTTTGTATGGAGAAGAGTGAAGGCAGGACTGATATGTGTTATCACACATACAGATAAAGGTACCAGTCCTAGGACACATACATCAGTCCTGGCTTCACTGTCCTACAGCCGCTTCACGCCACTTACATGTATCAAGTATAGGAATGTACATATGTATATTGTAAAGTGCTTTTATATACAATGAAACCCCATTAATGCAGACCGCTTCGAATGAAATCGTCCTAATTAACGAATCACGGCTACGGATGAATATCCATTCTATGCCAGATTCTTAGAAAACTTGGTTTAGGAATCAGTCGACTCCACAATTCTTTCCGCACCCCACCTCCCCATTTATATTTTTAGACTTTCCTAAAAGAAGTATCAAGAATCCGGGGGTTTGCGGATTGAGGGGGTCCGTATTAACGAGGTCTCACTGTATCTGCATACAAGATGGCTGGGCATAGTGCAATATCCCCGTGTGAGGTATTATTTGAAACTGTTGATTTGTATGTTATCATATATGGTTAAATGAAAATATGAAATAAAATATATATTATACATAATTTGTCGTGATTAATTACGTGTGCAACCAATACCTTGGTGTCTGGATCTCCTGATATGTTCTCTGGAACGAAAGTGAGATTCTACATTGCAAGCTTGTATTAACATCTCATGGTAGAGAGGGCCTGTTGTGACAAGGTATAGAGAGGGCCTGTTGTGACACGGTATAGAGAGGGCCTGTTGTGACACGGTATAGAGAGGGCCTGTTGTGACACGGTATAGAGAGGGCCTGTTGTGACACGGCATAGAGAGGGCCTGTTGTGACACGGTATAGAGAGGGCCTGTTGTGACACGGTATAGAGAGGGCCTGTTGTGACACGTTATAGAGAGGACCTGTTACGACACGCTATAGAGACGTCCTGTTGAGACACGTTATAGAGAGGGCCAATAAACAGCGTTTTCTGTTCAAAGCGTCTGTTCTCAATAGAACAGTGCATACACTACTGTTTCAAAAATCCCCTCAATTACAACCGCGGCGCGAAATTTCGTATGGCGGGTGTGATCTCGGGAAGTTGTTTTGAACAATTTCATTTCCATTGAAATCATTCCAAATAAAAGATGGAATATAATATCAACCAAATAATCATGGACATTGAACGAATCAAACCGAACTGCTGCAAAACATGTACAAGTGCTCATTTTGAAAAAAAAATTAAATATGCAATGGCAGAATTGTTTTAATGTAAACTTAAGCACAGTGAATAAAATGAATAAATCCATATAAATCAATACAACACGACATAATGGCATGGTATATGTGTACATTTCACTTATAATTATGCAGCATATTTTATTATTCACATCAGCAAGCTCTAATGTCAGGACAATCGATAGCGGGGTAGGATATCGCTGATCCATTGTTCAGCTGACACACCTTATCGGGAAATATGGATTTGACCTAACATGACTATACAACATGACTCAGTCCCCAACAGCTGCTGGTTATAACACCTTTCTAATCAATACACGCAGAACACACGGCGATGAAACCAGTACAGTGCGAGGCATAAATAATTACCAATCACAGACAGTCAGAGATAGTCCAGGTACATTGTATATCACAATCTCATTAAAATCAGATCTTGGTTCTCGCTACCGCTAAACAAAGATCTCAGGACATCCCATTACGGGTTACGTCAGAACGACCTTTCATCCAACCAATCAGAGCGTCGCTAACCAGATCCTGAAAGTGACCGTCGGAATGTGTTTTCTAATCATCCAGCCTCGAAGTATCCGGGTATTCCGAACGACAGTTACGGGTTTTATAATTATATCCATACAATCTAGGCCATCTATGAGCCATTCCAGAAGGTTTTTTTGGTCATTTTTAATTTTTTTAATCGAGAATATATCAAAATATGTTTCAAAGCATAGTCGCCAGTTTGAAACTAGTGCCGTAAAGCTCTAGAAAGCTGCCTTCTGATTTGCTAATGTCGATTCTTGTTAGTCATTTCATTGATCGGTCAATGTCCGCGAAAGGTCGTTCTGACGTGACCCGTAATGGGATGTCCTCAGATCTTTGGTAAGCGGTAGCGAAAACTAAGAACTGATTTTAATGAGAATGGGTATATCATATCATATCAAGCCTAGTTCAGCAAGAGTGGAAACTGGACTCTTATGTATGTGGTTCTGAGGAAAACTAGGGACATATATAGATACGGGGAGGGAATCTGGGATTTGAACATTCTTCTGGTAAGGGGGCAATGGTTCAGTGGTTAAAGACTGTCCCGTACGGGTTCGCTTATTCGGGTATCTGTTGCCGTAAAGCCGTTTGTAACTGCTGTATTATTTCTAACATCGTCGTAAATTTCTACTTACTCAATCCCTTCTCAATTACGGATTATCTCGCCCTCGTGAATTAAAACTCAGAACTTTCAAAACTATTTCACTCGGTACAGATAAGCCATGTTCCTCGATGCTCGTAGCCAGGTTCTTCTTCCTGTATATAAAGAGGGTGAGTGAGTGAGTTTGGTTAACGCTTTTACAGTTACTAGTGGGGAAAGCCCGAAATGATGCAGGTCTAAAATGTTTACCAATTTGGTGAAACCCACGAGCACGGGTATGGCGCTGACATACTTAGAAACACAAACAGTTTAAATCTGATATTTGAACCCACGACCATAGGTCTCTGGCACGTCTAAGGGACGCAACTCTGTGTAGCGAATAACAGCGCATTAGACAACTGGTCACCCATGCCCCCTTTATCCTAAGGAAATTGCTACTGGGGATAAATGTTCCACATTAACCCATTCTTAATCTTGTTTTATGTTTGGTATTTATATCAAGAGATAACTATTATCGGAACAGTACCGTTTCATTCAAATATACCCGATAAATGAATCACGAATACGGAGCAAAAATATCCCTTGTATATAAACTGACGGCTTAAAGAAACTTTACCATAATTTTAAATCACTCTAGTTTAAAAACCACAAAAGATAGATACAAGAAGTAAAATGTATTAAAAAGATCACAATTTCAACGAAATTAACATTTAAAATGACAGTCATACAGCATCCGATATTGGCATAACAGTTGCCCGAATTTAGGTGAAGTAGCAAAAATATGCTTTCAACGAAAGGCACACACATCTAAAAATCGCTCAAATTCAAGGACATGTCATATTGATATGACCACCACGTGTAAGACCACCCCCTGCCACAAGACACGCAAAAACTCTCTGGCGTACAGTCGGTCGTCTAATGACGTCAAGTAGGATACGTCACCATTCTTCTTGGAGGGCCTTGGATCAGTTCGTGTCGGTTGGCTGGATGATGCGTTCGCTGTCGAACACGATTCATGACATGGCAGAGATGACTGGGGAGCGTGCAAGTCACGGCATAACGTTGACGTTGTTGGCTGCAAGGAAGTTATGTACGATTCGGGCTGTATGGGATCTTGCGTTGTCACGCAAAGGACACCACGCAGCCAGTAAGCCATAATTCCTTGAGCCCTGAGTCGACTAACCATATGCCCTGAGGCATTCGTCGCGGATGACGTCACTGTCGATTCGATTCCGAAGATGCAATGTACGCAAGAACCGGTCTTCATTGGGCGTAGTTACCCTGGGTCTGCCCATTCTTGGCCTGACTGATGACGACCAAAAGTTCTAGTAATGTGGGCATTGGTGGCTCCGGTCTGTATTATACCCAGGGCCCGCTCGCGTTGTTCGGGTGTCAGTCGTGGCATTTCTGTGGTGCGTTTTTTGTATCAGTGTGAGTGTCTGACACTGATAATTTATAACCTTTATTGCACCTGTAGTAAGAGGCACGTGTTTTTCACTTTATCGTATTTTCTATACAAAAATCGTGCCGTGGACGTGAATCCCTTGCTGCATAGAGCATTGCTGTGTTTGGACGATGTGTTTTGCATTCATTTAGTTTGAACTTGTATTTTTAACTTTTTGCAATTTCATTAGTAAAGTGGTAAAGTTTCTTTTGGCCGTCAGATTATGCAGACATTCCCATTCGTCAGCGCCAGAGAAAAAGAGATTCCATAAAATAGCGAGGAAAACTAAATGAATGGAACACTGAAAATCAGTGATGACACCAGGTGTTCGAGAAAATGGTGTTCATGTCCTGCACTACCGGTAGCACCCGCCTATCACACGTTTCATAAAAAAAATATGTTTGTTGCCTGACACCGCACGTCTGTACCCCTACCATGCTTCGGCGACATGTAAACAAACCAGACAATCAAGTGATGGATTTAATGATTTTGTTGAAACTGGAAACGACAAGTGCAATGTTGTGGACAAGTGTAGATATTCTGCTGCTTATAAGTAAAGAAAACGCCTGGGGAATATGCTCGTTTTGTAACACGGTGTGGGGCAGATTTGGAGTCTCAGCCCAAACATTTCTGTTGTAGTTGACAAAGTCTAAATGATCATTGCTTCTGCGCTAACCCTTAACCTTAACCCTTTATCTGTTAAAGTTTGCATTTGTTAAAAATATAACACGTCAACGCCTGAATATCCAGTGTCGGTCAAAACAACGAAACAGATTCCCTTATCGAACACCGGTCGATTCAACTTTCCTTTTTGTCGATACAAAAATGATGGAACAGAACATTTAAAAAACGCGTTGTAAACAATGAACACATGTTGTGATAACACTACATACGCATGTGACAAGAGATCACGCATATTCTTCCACATTCCACATTCGGTGAATTATCAATGCTCAAGGTAGCAATACACTTTGATATTGTTATTGAGCATTAAACCTTTTGCTTAATTGTTGTCGTTGAACTAACCTGTTTCATAATCCTGATTATCAACTAAATATCACCAGTCCAGGATATTCCCAATCGAAAACAATTAGTTCATGGGTCCGCCAATATGTCGCTCATTGCATCCCAGCGTGCCGTTAGCAGGTCACGTGACGCCTGGCGTGTCTAACCGTAGAATGCTCGTTCGTATGAAGGCACGGATGCTCGAAATATTTCTAAAGAGAGAACAATTTAATAATAAGAGTGGTTCAAGAGACACCGATGAAGACAATGAACACCAAAAAGAAGACAAAGATGATGTCAATGCCTCTTAAATCAGCAAATAAATTCAGAATGGGTTACATTCAGACATTATTGTTAATCTCTTAACAGCACATTCGTCAATCGTGTTGCACCTCTGTAGTGTTATGTGCGATGTGTCTGCCGTTGAGGATGCACAGAAGGCGATTTCAGGAACTGGGAGGATTTTGAGGATACGAGTTTCCAAGGAACACTGGATGAGCATATGCCTCTACTGGAATGGAGTGCGAATGAAAACTTATCTTTCGACTTGACCTTTCCTTTTTGCAGTACTTAAAAGCAAACGCAGACCTGAGATGTATTGTCAGGAATCCTTGGTATTCAATGTGTAAGAGGGAAGAACACGAAAGAGCGCCAGAGATAATTTCAATTTGGATAATCCTTCTTTGTTGATGTGATTTAAATTATACTCCTGGAAACCAGAACACACTATGGGAAATACCTATACTCCAAGAAACAAGAGTGAAAACCAGCGAGGGTCACAAATTGCATTTGTAAGTTCCTTCTAACTGGATGTGATATTAAATGATATGTACGTCATCAGAGAACGAGTTAGGAGACCTAAGACTTAAGCCCACGGTGGAATGGGATAGCCACCGACATTTGCAGTACAGGAATTGTCATAAACATGATGAAACAACATGTTTCACTGTTCCGCAGGTGCTCACGATTTGAAACCTGCTAAAACCGCCAATTGAAACCTGTTAAAATCTCCAATTGAAACCCGTTAAAACCTTCATTTGAAACCTGTTAAAGCCGCCAGAACTTGGAGGAGAAGAGGGAACACTTCGTTCAGCTCCTTCAACTCATCCGTGATGATGAAGAAGTGCCTGAAGAAGGCGATGACAGCCATTGGCATCGTGAAGGCGGTTATCGGCAGGTGCTTGTTCGCTGCCCATGGGTTTGTGTGTATCTGGAGGGTGGTTGTGATGAAGGGGGACCCTCTCTACTGGTGTTTGACAGGCTCTCTCCCGCTGCTGATTCTGGAAGGAGTCTTTACTTTGAAGAAGAAGAAGGGCAGAGAATGGAAATGGTGAGTAGGGCGTGGTTTACTAATCTTTCAATATTCCTAGTTTGGTACTATCTTTATGTGTTTCTTCTCTTTTCGTGCTATTCCAATGTGTTTTAGCATGCTCAGTACTAGATATGATGCCATGGGACAGAGGAACATGCGCACGCACTACGTCTTTATATAACCAACTCCTTGTTCTATCCGGCTTCGTTACTTCCGGAACAGATATACAAATTTCTTGAACTGATATCGTGCATATTTCTGGAAGTCATACATGCAACATCTCCAGTTATACGCGTGTAAATAAAAGCGACAAAACTCTTTCCATATTCATAAGAAATGTCTGTAAACAAGGTGAGCATATCCCGCCCCACCGGTGAGGTGAGGTGGGGTGAAATGGGGTTTAACGTCGCGTCCAAGATTATTGCACTTATATAGCGACGTGCATGTACGTGTGTGTGTTTGTGTGGCTGCTTGTACTAGTCCGGGCTGATGCCGATTTATAGTGCTAGCTCACTGAGATACCATGCCGCAGTTTAACATGAATGCCCCACTCAGACACAGTACACTGACTCCGAGCCGACCAGTCCTTGTTTTAGCCCCTTAATGCCGAGCGCCAGACAGGGTAACAACAAGTACCATCTTTTAACGTCTTTTGGTATGACGCGGCCGGGGATCGAACCCCGGACCTTCCGCTCTCCGGGCGGACGCTCTACAATTAGACCACGGAGGCGGTTCCTCCCCACCGGTGGCATGGCACAAACACATACAAAGGCAAGTCAATTGTTCATACGAAAAAGCACAGAACATATCTCACAAGTCAAAAATGAGAATAACATCGGACATAATTTTTGTCACTAATGCGTCAAATTTAGAAATGTCCTCCATATGTTTACATTTTCACGCCCAAGTTCAGCCGGCATTGACAATGATATATACAATGTCGGATCTACCATCTGTTACCATGACATTGCGTACAACGAACATGCACTACAGCATCGATGACATGTATGAATCACTGATGGCAAAATACAGCAGCTGTTTCAGTGCTGCCTTGCTCTTGTCTGTCGGTCGGTCGGTCGGTCGGTCGGTCGGTCGGTAGGTAGGTAGGTAGGTAGGTAGGTAGGTAGGTAGGTTTGTTTGTTTAACGCCACACTTAGCAATATTCCAGCTATATGACGGCGGGGGAAACCAGAAATGGGCTTCACCCATTGTACCCATGTCGGGAATCGAACCCGGGCCTTCGGCGTGACGAGCAAACGCTTTCATCACTAGGCTAGTAAATAATCAAGTCTGGACAAGACAATCCAGCGATTGACATCATAAGTATCGATCCACGCAATTGTGTTACGATGACATGCATCAACCAAGTCAGCGAGCCTGACCACCCGATCTTGTTAGTCGCCTCTTACGACAAGCATAGTCACCTTTTACGGCAAGCAATGGTTGCTGAAGACATATTCTACCCCGGATCTTCACGGGCCAGGTAGGTAATACGTGCATGCTATGCGTGCGTGCGTGCGTGCGTGCGTGCGATATATATGTCGATAGGTTAATAATATGACAGCAAGAATACATCTTAATTAGATAGAAATATCTGACAAAGAATTATTAATCAAAGAGACAAAAGCCTTTCCATACTCATAAAAGATCTCTGCTAAAAGCAGAGTCGATTGTACGATTCCGACTATATCATCAGCATGTGTTTATGAATCACCATCAAATAGTGATGATACCAGGTGTTCGCGAAAAGGCGGGCGTATCCTGTCTCACCTGCGGTTCCCACCACAAACACATGCAAAGGCAAGTCAAGTGTGTTTCCTGTGCACCAACTTGGTTCAGTTTTCAGTGTATGATGTTTGTTTTTATTAAGTAGTTCCGTGCTAGTTATATTGTAAATAACATTTAACATGCAGGGATGAATATACACATGTAAGGTAGAAGAAAAAAACCACTATTAATCGTGACTAAATTTGTTTCATCGTATTAATTAATTTTAAAAACTCTCGCTATCTTGAAGCTAGCTAAATATTCTATACTCAAAGTAAACACATGGTCCAAGTGCCTCCAGCATGGTCATGTTACCCACGTTTTGGCCAATAGTTCGCATCACGGGTACGATCGTGCCGCCGCTATATATTCAAGGTGGGGAATCAATCAACGAAATCAACAAAGATGCGAAACCTGGAACATTTTTTTTTCTAATCTATTTTAAATCTGTTGTCTACAAGAAAAGTTTCAAACTACTCTAAAATATTGAATATCTACAATAAAAGAGAAACCATTTCCATAATCATAAAAAAACAGAAAAGCATAAGAAAGCTCTACTTATGTCAGAGTCCGTCGTACGTTTCCGACTACACTACATGGGCATAGCACAACATAGTATTTACAACACAGCACGACACAACACAATATTTAAAACACAGAACTGCACAACACAATATTTACAACACAGAACAGCACAACACAATATTTACAACACAGAACAGCACAACACAATATTTACAACACAGCACAACACAATATTTACAACACAGAACAACACAACACAATATTTACAACACAGCACAGCACAACACAATATTTACAACACAGCACAGCACAACACAATATTTACAACACAGAACAGCACAACACAATATTTACAACACAGCACAGCACAACACAATATTTACAACACAGCACAACACAATATTTACAACACAGCACAACACAATATTTACAACACAGCACGGTAGAGCACAGCACAACACATCATCATAATAAATTTTAGAGACAAAAGCCTTTCCATCTCTGAAAGCCGAGTCGATTGTACGATTCCGACTATTTCAGAAGTACGTGTTTGAGCGTATCCTGCCCCACGTGGCACACATCACAAACACATGCAAATGCAAGTCAAAAACACTTCAAATACGATTCCGACAACATCATGAGCGCAGCACAACACAGCACAGCACAGATCATAATCATAAAAATCTCAGACATCATGAACATACAAAACACACCATACCAAAATGCTGTCTGTTAGCGCGCTCTGTCCCAATCAATCAATCAATCAATCAATCAATCAATCAATCAATCAATCAATCAATCAATCAACCAATCAACCAATCAACCAATCCATCAATCAACCAATCAATCAATCAGCAAGGTCCGTGTTTGTGTATAACACATGTTTTATGATGGATTGTTATGTTTCCTGTGTACATAGTACAACGTGGTAAATATGTGCTGTGCTGTGCTGCGCTGTAGGTATTGTGTGGAGTAGTTGGTAGAGAGAGTCTTGCTGTGTGCGTTGTGATGTGCAGTGCTGTGTTGTGTAGCGTTACTTAACGAAATATATACTGAACAACAAAAATTCCTGTGACATTGAAAAAGATTTAATACGAAGTTATGATTTTAACCAAATCTGAAACAATTCCGGTTTGCAACAGATAAAAGACTCCTGTAAGTGCTCAAATGGTTTAATTTGCCATACTGACTTCAGAAAATGTGTGATTTCATAAAAAAAAACATGAACATGCCAGAATGTCAATTTACAAATCAATAGCGTTTGTGTCCACCTCTGGTTGCAATGCAAGCAACACATCTTCGTCTCACGGAATGGACCAGGCGTCGCACAAAGTCCTGTGGGATATCTGTCCATATCTGCTGGAGCATGTTTCGAGGTTCCTGGAGTGTCTGTGGAACACGTGTTTGACGTTGAAGGCGCCGATCCATCTCATCCCACATGTGCTCGATTGGTGAGAGATCAGGGGAGCGAGCCGGCCAGGGGATGACATTGTTGAAGAGAAACCTGAACAAGTCGAGCAATATGAGGCCAGGCGTTGTCATGTTGAAAGGTAATACTTTGGCCATGACGACACAAAAACGGTAGACCAACAGGGCCGATAATCTCGTCGCGGTAGCGCTGTCCATTGAGATTTCCCTCTACCACTATCAAACGGGTCCTGTCTTGCTGTAATCCCACCCCATACCATAACGCTGCCGCCCCTGAACCGATCTTCTTCCATGAAAGAATGATTGACTTAACGTTCACCTCGACGTCGGTACACTCGAATCCGTCCATCGCTGTGGCTGAGGTGAAAACGAGACTCGTCAGTGAATAGAACTTGTTCCCAATGCATGGCCGTCCAGCGTAGACGCTGTCTACACCACTGTAGGCTTGCTTGACGGTGGTTTCCTGTAAAAATGGGACGTCTGGCGGGTCTTCTAGCGATAATCCCTGCACATCTGAGGCGATGACGTACGGTTTGCGAAGATATTTGTCGAAGGCCAGGGATGCTTCTTGCAGTCACTGTTGCTGGCTGGAATCGATTTCGTAGGGTTGTTGTTCAAATCCAGTTGTCCTGTCGATTATTGGCTACATGGTGTTTCTGTAGACGTTAATTGTCTTGCAACATCACGTTGACTCGATCCTGCTTCAAGCATACCTCGCATACGCTTATTTTCGGACAGGCGTAGCATTTCGTAATGTTGAATAATTGCGTAATTGTGTTGTTTGTCTGAGTGGTTGTTGTCAGTACGATGCTAAACAATGCATATGGAATCCCGTTAACGCACATGTTTTTATACCCATTCTTGGGTAGTGAAATGCATGGGGCTTGCATAAAAGTCGACTTTTGCATGGAATGCATGCTTTTCTTTAGCAGTTGCGTTTTTGTGACTTGATTCCATACATGTACCACAATATTGAAAACCAAACTTTACTTGTTCGAAAATTAAACTAAAATATTGGTGTCACAGGAACTTTTGTTGTTGAGTATATATCATAACGTATAACGGACCGATAGAAGGTAGAGCGCCTGCCTGGAGAGCGGAAGGTCCGGGGTTCGATCCCCGGCCGCCTCATACCAGAAGACGTCCAAAAATGGTACTTGTTGTTACCCCCGCTTGCTGCTCGGCATAAGAGGGGTAAAACAAGGAGTCAGTATGCTGTGTCTGAATGCAATATTCTTGAACGCGACGTTAAATGCCATTAATATCTCCACGTGACATTAGGTCCGGGGTTCGATCCCCCGCAAGCCTCGAAGTCTTTTCCACTTTTATCAACTTGTGTTGACATATTTGATATCAAAAGACACTTGGGGGAGATTCTCTATATGTATGTGACATAATGTAATGATTTATGTACGTGACATAATGTAAAGTAATAGATTTATCCACGTGACATAATATAGGTAATAGATATATGTACGGGACATAATGTAAGAAAATGGATTTATGCACGTGACATAATGTAAGGTAATAGATTTATCCACATGACATAATATAGGTTATAGATATATGTACGTGAAATAATGTAAGGTAATAGATTTATCCACGTGACATAATGTAAGATAATAGATTTATCCACGTGACATAATGTAAGGTAATATATTTATACACGTGACATAATATAGGCAATAGATTTATCTACGTGACATAATGTAAGATAATAGATTTATCCACGTGACATAATGTAAGGTTATAGATTTATCCACGTGACATTATCTAAGGTAATGGATCGTGTTTTCAGGGTCTGCCCCAGCGTGCTACTGTATCTGGCGACTGCAGTTCCTGCGATCTGGTTCCTGGAACTCAATCTCCTGGACAGAAGAATCCTGGCAGCCAGGACTGGTGGCAGGGCGTCTGTCAACGCCTCCAGGACCGAGAAGATTACCGTGTGGAACAGCCAGGTAGGACATGGTAGGACAGGAAGATGAAGATGTCATTTACAACCCATGTCATGGTGTTCTCATCTCCATGTTCTGCTTCGGATGTCATTGTGTTCTCATCTCCATGTTCAGTTTCAGATGCCATTGTGTTCTCATCTCCATGTTCTGCTTCGGATGTCATTGTGTTCTCGTCTCCATGTTTAGCTTCAGATATCTTTGTGTTCTCATCTCCATGTTCAGCTTCAGATATCTTTGTGTTCTCATCTCCATGTTGAGTTTCAGATATCTTTGTGTTCTCATCTCCATGTTCAGTTTCAGATGTCTTTGTGTTCTCATCTCCATGTTCAACTACTGATGTCATTGTGTTCTCATCTCCATGTTCAGTTTCAGATGTCATTGTGTTCTCATCTCCATGTTCTGCTTCGGATGTCATTGTGTTCTCGTCTCCATGTTTAGCTTCAGACATCTTTGTGTTCTCATCTACATGTTCAGCTTCAGATATCTTTGTGTTCTCATCTCCATGTTCTGTTTCGGATGTCATTGTGTTCTCATCTCCATGTTTAGCTTCATGGCGTTTCTGTTCCTGTGTGCGGGGCTTAAAGTTGTGTCTTTGTTGTTTAACGCCGCACTCAGCAATATTCCAGCTATATTGTGGAAACCCACTAATCCCTTTGTGAAACCCACGAATCTTTTTGTGGAAACTCATTAATCTCCTAGTTGAAAAACACAAATCTTTTTGTAGAAACCTCACATTATTTTGTGGAACCCACTATTCTCTTTGTGGTGTTTTGTTTGTTTGTTGTTTAACGCCACACTCAGCAATATCCCAGCTATATGACGGCGGTCTATAAATAATCAAGTCTGGAACAGACAATCCAAAGGTTGACATCATAAGCATCGATCCACGCAATTGGGAGCCTGACCACTCGATCCCGTTCGCCTCTTACGACAAGCATACTCGCCTTTTACGGCAAGTATGGGTCGCTGAAGGCTTATTCTACCTCGGATCTTCACGGGTCGCGGGGCTTAAACGTCTTGAATGCGAAATGTTTACAAGACGGGAAAAAATCAAGCTATGGGCTGAGTCTGTTCACTCCTACGAATATCCCCAAACAAATGTTGTGAAAATATATTGTTCAGCTCCTCTCACAGAATAAAACCTGTCTCAATAACACCAGGGCACATCTGCATTATCTCCAGTCGATATCAAGAGTCATCGCTAGAGGTAGCTAGTTTATCAAGGAGAGTAAGTTATTGCCAAGTAAACATTATGCAGACAATATAGATGTATGTGCTATTCCCAACTATATTCTGGAAAGGATGCGCATCGAATTGCATACATTTCAGCATGATCTGTTTTATCGTAATGCTATCTGGTTTGTTGTATCTAATCTATCCAATGGGTGTATATCAATCTTATCACCAGCTTCTAAAATCAACTGGTTACACCTACACTGTGACCAAGGTCTGGACTTACATCACTTCACTTGACACACCCGTTATGACTCCAATAAATGTTTGTTATTACATTTGAAGGTTCCACTGCCTAATCTGTCTTTCAGATAAGTCTCCCAGTCCTCTTTGCCCCTGACGACTGGTGCAAGATACTGGAACAAATGATGCTGCTTGTTCTCATCATTGGTCGATGGCTGCTTCCCAAGGGGGAGATAACCCGTGAACAACTCTCCCAGCTCCTGCTGGTTTACATCGGCATGGCTGCTGACATCATCGAGCTGTTTGAAGCCTTCAAGGAGAAGGAAGTCCGCTACAACAAAATCCTCACCATGATCATCCTATCTATGTGGACGGCCAGCCTCCTGCAGTTCACCTTTGTCCTAACCGCCACCAAGTCAAAACGAATGCGTCCTGTCCTGTTCCACTCTGGGAGCTCTGCCTCCACAATCTCCGTGGGAGGGAAGTCATGTTGCCCCACTGAAGTGCTATCCATGATGATCAGTGTCATGCTTCAGGATGGGCCGTTCTTGGTCATGCGAATGCTGTTGATATTCCGATACGGTGTCCTGAGCTACACTAATCTGTTCTTCACATGCAAGAATACCCTTGTTCTAGTTCTTCAGTTTTATCGCCTCTTGGTCCTATTCTGTCAAAAGGCAGACAAATCCACACTCGTCATTGCTAAGGATGGTTTGAATTCAACTGGAACCATTGACTCGAAGGCTAAAATGGGATCGCTTAAAACAACAGGGACTCCCAAGCAGTGTAAGAAGATGAGTTTGGATGTCACTCTTGAGAGGCCAGAAGGTCTGGCTGAGAGGAGAAGATCTTCACTGATGAGGCAAGACTCAGTCACAGATTCCAGCCATACACAAGACACGGATGTGATGGACATAGGAATTGAAGAAGGCCATGATATCAATGATGGGGACATTGAGGATGAAGCAGCTGATTTGTCATCTGCTACGGTTCCAGACGAAGAACCTTCAAACGACAAAGGGAAGTCCAAGAAGAAGGAGAAGAAGAAGAAGAAAAAGAAAGAAGACAAGATGGGGAAAGGGAAAAGTAAACTTTCCGTGGAAGACAAAGATCACTGGGCTGATGTCAGGAAAATGGCAAAAGCACTGGCCTTCCTGAATGAGACAGGGAAATGTCGGACAGTGGTTGTGAATTCAGGCGGTAATGAACATACGCTACTGATTGTGGATGAAGCGGGTGCCAAGGAACTGGTTGGTAAAGGACATTGAAGTCCAGTGTGGTGGTTTTGGATCAGATAGATGACAATATCCATCTTGCGATGCCAAGGAACATTGGTTGGTGAGTGTGTTTAGTTGTTAGATTCTTGTTAGAAACTCTGAATTGCCTGCACGGGTCTAATGACTCGTTGTTGGAAGAACAATGATGTGATGCCAAAAAGAAGAAAAATGTACAATGTACAATGTGCATGCTTAGAGGCCGACCGTTTCATTTTCTGGGGCGGGGATTTCATATGGTTGGGATTTTATAGATAAAATTAATTGTTCCCGAAAATTATTGGAACTAATAATTATGTTTTAGACGGTTGAAAAAAAAATGAATTAAGATATATAATGCACTGGATAGACGAGGGTGGGCATTGAATAGAAACAAATATCCTCCCCTGATGATTGGAGTTTGATGCCTTGGATACCACAGAGTGTGTCCGGGGAGGTCTATATCTTGTTTGTACCAACATAAGGCCAACATCTGGAAAAGTGGTCTTCTTTGTTATGCCAGGTTTGTTTAGGTTCGAAAGTATTGTTTTGTTTTATTCGAAGTCGTATAGAACGCAATTCGGGCTAAAGAAACTATTTTTGCGCCAAAGAAAAATATTAGGAAATAAATACAGAAGAGCTATTAGGAAATAGTTACTTTAAGAGAATTATCATTTTTAGTGACACATCTTTTCCATTCCACAACAGAGAATAATAGACTTTACATAGTACATGATCGTATTTGAGCAGAGTGTTAATCAAGAGTGCGCTTCATATTTCAATATTAGTTTGGAAAATAAATGTTTTGAGTGATGAAAAGAGACTCTTTGCTTTATATTTTCTTGAGACCAATGACTGATATTATTAGCAACGATAAAAGCCATCGGGGTGCGATGACAAGCAATCAGCCAAGTCACCGAGTCTGACCGCGCCAGATTTGTTTTACACAGATATTCTTGGCAATATTTACATGTGGTCGATCATCGGCCGCGTCATACCAAAAGACGCAAAAGAGGGTACTTGTTGTTACCCTGCCTGGCACTCGGCATTAAGGAGCCAAAACACGGACTGGTCGGCTCGGAGTCAGTATACTGTGTCTTGTCTGAGTGGGGTATTCCTGTAAAACTGCTTCATGTGATCTCAGTGGGCTAGCACTATAAAATCGGCATTAACCCGGAATAGTACAAGCACACACACACACACACACACACACACACACACGCGTGCTTGTACGCGTACGTTGCTATGTAAGTTCAATAATCATCTTTGACGCGAAGTTAAACCCCATTACACCTAACCTCACAATCATCAATGGGATATACTCGCGTAATATACCTTAATAATACCTTTCAGCTTCAGACAAATTCTAATTTTCGCAAAACAATGTTGATACAGATATTAATTTTCATACACATTGTATATCACAAAAAATGAAACAGAATCCAATCTTCAGATTTAGATTATCCAAGAACTCTCCGTTGCTTAACGTCACCTGCCTTGTGACCTGTGACCTGTAACCGGTCGCCACGTGTTGTTGATTCACGATGGTACGACCTATTTAAGAAATGCACCTTTCACTAAATGGAGATCCATCATCTTGAGTTAACAGGGCGAATACATCAAACAACTCTCATGTAATACACAAGTGTTTAAAACAATGTAACAGATGTTATAATTGGGATAAAACTTTCTTAGTAAAGTACAGATTCACTTGCCAGAGTAAGGGACCTAATCGCCAGCACACAAAGTCAGCGATCTAACCCACTCAGCCACCGAGGCTTCCACAAAAAAGAAAGTCCGACAACTGGTAGTCTAGATCACGTACTTTGAGTACCCCTTTGACAAGCGTAACTGGGCACGGCTCCCATGGCCGAAAGCTATGAATACACAAATGTTTAAAACAATGTATATTCTTTGGTCTAACATCCCCCACATCACGAACTGTCATATACATGTGCCCAAAGAATGATTTGTTGTAATGAAAACAATACATTTTATCAAATATGTATAAAATATTTATTTACAATATCATAACAATTTATTTACAAAGTAACAGGTATGAATATCTTCATTTATTAACATTGTGTTTAAAAACAAACTCATCAAGAATGTAATAGCTATGTCCATGAAGATTTCAGAAGCACTTGCGGTACATTTGATTATATAAAAATAAAGATATTTTACTTCACTGTTTCCTATATACAAGCATCTACTGAGATCTACATCGTCAGTTCTCCGCGTTTTTGTATAAGCTACCTTCATCCATCACCCGAGAATACTCAGGGTCGATATGTTGTGTGGTAGTGACGTGTGCCTATTCTTAGCCAATGGAATGGGTCCTTGTATAACTCACGGATTGTCAAATGAGTCCTACCCGTTAATGACACCACAAGCATATGACACATCTCGATCCACATTATAATGTGTAGCAGTAACACATGAGGTACATGTGCTTTTCTGCGTCCCGCGTTAGGTTTATACTACGAGCTGAAGGGACGCATAATACCATATGTACCCCGAGTGATGCTGCTACAGCGAATTTGTCTTACCGACAGGGTATAATCTGCCGATGTAAAAGAATCAAAACAAATTCAAAATTGATTGAAAACAGCTGTTCGATTGAGCTGAGGTTGACTTGTGCTATGGCAATTGACTTTCATTGACACGGAAAAATCGTGAAGCTTTTTGCTTCGAAGCGGGTATGGTGCAGGGGAATTTTAGCTAAGATGATCAAGGATTCCATAACACGCGCTATAAAAATATGTATATGAAGCATTTGTTTGCTTCTCAGATATAGTTTATGCTTCTGGGTAATATTTTATGCTGAGAAATAATAATGTCTGTTAAGATTAAGAGTGAGTGGGGTGGGTTGAACATCGGTTTGAGCCACAGTTCAGTTATATCACAGCGTGTCAGCTTCCTGCTGGGGAAAGAACGGAGTGGGGCAGGTGTTGGGTATGCACCACTTTGCTGAAACCCACGAGATCGGGCATGGTGCACAGGAACAGAATCAGGGAGAACCTGGATTCGAACCCACGACCACGTGGCGCGCCACAGGAACGCAATTCAACTCTTGGCTGCGGTCTTCGTGTAAACTTAGTAGTTTTCAGTACTGGCTCAAGCCATTAAATGGAACATTTTGAATTCCTCACTATGAAAGTGTTTGATGTTACAGCCATTCGAGGATTATTTCAGCTACCTATCACGGCGTGTTTGTTTCATATGTGAAGAAAGTCCAAAGTTAAGTAATTATGAGTGAGTGAGTGCGTGAATGAGCTAGTGGGTGAGTGAGTGAGTATGGGTTTATGTCGCCTATATCAATATACCAGCACGGCGGGGATACAAGAAATGTACTGAGGAATCGAACCCGGGCCTTCGGCGTAAAGGACGAGCGCTTGACTAACCCACCGCCCCAAGCAATTATAATAATAAATGCATAATTATATTAGCCGTATCCATGTACTGCATGACCCTTCATAATTATTAACCTTGTCAATTGATCGGTGTGTACTCACAGGGCATTTTCAACTCCCTGGGGTGTATACAACCTTTCAGGAGGTTTTTGGATTATATTACCATCTCATACCAGTGAGGATGTCACGTTGATGAAGATGTTACTGTGATGACGTCACGTTGTCAGTGTGCTGATAAACCTAGGATCTTTATCAGAGAAAATCCGGGACTACAAACCTACAGGATCCCATCTTTATGTTTTTACAATTCACTTAAATATAAACTCACAAAATATTAACAGCTATGTACAATAAGATATCCTCAGCACTTGAGGTACACATTTGATAAAAAAAACATCTTTGCACATCAGTGACGTCACTCCGCACAGCGAATTACAACGCCTTCGACAATAGAGTTCCTGCTCTTCTCTTGTGTAATCGTCGTAAAAAGGCACGTTAGATTATTTATTTACACGTACCATCTATGTAACACGTCATCGTGACGTCATCATGACGTATCGCGTATTTTGGAATGCGCTGACGACTCGTCTGTCGTGGCTGTACTGCGTTCCTTTGATTCAGTTGACAGTCTCTCAAGGTAATCTCGTGCGAAAGTCTCGTATTTTCTCGTAGGCGAAGGAACTGTGGGAGACTTGGGAGGCTGAAGATTCAAGTCCACTGAAAGGTCAAGCAGAGAGGCGTTAGATACATTCCAGGTGGTTTAATTAGCATTCATGCCTTAATTCAACACATCTAATGGTGATACATCACAACTTGCGTGAGGGGCACGGGTGGCCCAGTCATATAAGGCGACGCGATTCGTTAAGCAGAGTTGCGTCCCTTGGGCACGCCAGAAACCTATGATTGTGGGTTCGAATCCCGGTTCGTCCCGATTTTGTTTCTAGGTTTGACAGCACCATACCCGTGCCCGTGGGTTTCACCGAAGTGGTTAACGTCTGAGACCTGCATCACTTCAGGCTTTCCTCCCACATTAAGCTGACACGACGTGTATAACTGGAATATTAAAAGCGGCGTTAAACCCAACTCACTCACTCACTCAACTTGCGTGTGTATCATAAAAGATTAGTTGTTTATGGGAATGGCTGTATCCTGGAGGCCAGAGACTTCCTCATACGGAGCAGGCTACCAATACCATGGTTTCTCTCCAATGTCTAGTTTATTCTGATTTAAGGAAAAATAGCTAACCAGGGCATTATCATTTTTCTCCAACCAAAAATTGCATCCTCCGATGTTTAACAGTTTATTGTGTGTTTGTCGTGTTCGTTAATAATGTCGGATACAATATGTTCCGTGTATATTTTTCAAGTGAACAATAGACTTGCCTTTGCATGTGTTCGTGACCGGTGCCACCGGTGATGTTCTGGTAAAATCGTCTAAAAGGTTTAAAGGATAAGAAGGACGAAGGCGGAATCTGCAGAAATTACCCCAGAAACACTGTAGGAAAGATGGAGGAAGTGTGCGAGTTTGATTTAACGTCACTTTAAAAAGCCCGAACAGATGCAGGTCGCAGATGTTCACCACTGTCGTGCCAGCCACGAGCACGCGTATGATGCTGATAACCTTGAAACATAATCCTGGCGAGTTTGGTATTCGAAGCAGAGACTCCTCGCACACCTGAGGGCGCAACTCGGGACAGACAAGTGCAGCCCTTAAACCACTGGGCTACTACGCCCCTTTG
Organism: Haliotis cracherodii; assembly: GCF_022045235.1. NCBI lineage: Eukaryota > Metazoa > Mollusca > Gastropoda > Lepetellida > Haliotidae > Haliotis > Haliotis cracherodii. The sequence goes on along the minus strand of NW_027266279.1, from coordinate 8,868,392 downwards.
TGGCAATGAGTGAGTATGGTTTAACGCTTCACACATTGTACCCATGTCGGGAATCGAACCCGGGTCTACGGCGTGACGAGCGAACGTTTTAACCACTAGGCTACCCGACCGTCCCTTTGAGGCAATGATTTACCTTTCAGATGTAATGGACTCTATTTACCTTTGAACAAGGGCTGGGAGTTGTCTATAGGAAACGTGGGCAGGTGGAAGAGTGGGGGAAAGGAGACCGGAAACCTCGGTATCCATGGAAACAATGGTGGTCGCATTGTAGGTGGAAGTGATGGCGGAAGTGATTGTAACGGATGTGAGATGACTTGTGGGTAGGTATCGCATCTTTGTCTCCATACATCAATCATTCGAACCATGCTCTTCTCCTGCTTCCGCCATTTAGCTCTTCTGTTTTGGAACCACACCTGAAACAAATAGACGCGTTCATGAGTCTTTGCATGTACAAGAGTGAGTGAGTGAGTGAGTGAGTGAGTGAGTGAGTGAGTGAGTGAGCTGGGTTTAACGCTGCTTTTAACATCATTCCAGTTATATCACGGCGTGTCAGCTTAACGTGGTAGGAAAGCCCGAAGTGATGCAGGTCTCAGATGTTAACCAATTTGGTGAAACCCACGAGCACGGGTATGGTGCTGACAAACCTAGAAGCATAATTGAGGCAAACCGGGATTCGAACCCACAATCATAGATTTCTGGAGTGCCCAAGGGATGCAACTCTGCATAGCAAATCGCGGCGCCTTAAACGACTGGGCCACCCTTGCCCCTTTGTATGGACAAGAAGCATATTCACGAAGCATATACAAGAAGCATATACTAGAAGCGTATACAGTAAGCATAGACAAGAAACCTTTACGAGATAGGTACACAAGAAGCATGTACACAATGTAGCTATCGAATGCTCGCTCGAAGCGCTGCTTAATCTGCTTACACTATTATTTTTTGAGCGTCTAAGTGGTCCTCTACCCGTAACTCCTAGCGCGAGGGGTTCACAAACATTATGCCACGTCGGTGTTGTTTTCCACAAGGAATTTCATCTCTAGATCACGTGTACCTTTATGTTTTCATATCTTTGGACGCCTCTCGGCAGCTTCCAGTATTGGAAATGTGGTCGATAAATTAATAGAAATATGACAGAGAGATAATCATAATCTGCATGAATCTGGGATTTGAACCCACAATCGTCGGATCCTGGTACGTCTGAGGGGCGCAACTCAACGCGTTGCCCGACCAGGCGGATCCTGCCCTCAACAAATCAGTATTCTTTCCCATTTTAACATTAAACATTTGATTTGAATAATATTGAGTATCTAATTATTAGGCACATGTCATTCAGTTCTACGTGTGTTCATAATTAACCGTTATTATTTCAATTAACATAGCTGTTTTTATGTTGGAATTCAATCAACTTAAGACCTTTGAAAATAAGACAAACATATAGAAAACGTATTTCAATAGAATTGTACGTTTGTCACTAACAGCAGAAAATAGGTATAGTTCCTGTAAAGCATTGGGGCATGAAAACGCGGTGAACTACAAGCGTCCTTGAAGCACCTATTAAATCTATTATCCCTAAAATAGGGCATTATTATCCGTGTCGGCAGCTTTCCCCACATTCCAAACGCACAGCATCAATTGAACTCCACATCACTGTTCTACATCGACGTAACGGGATGTTTAACAAACCAGATACTAAACATCGGGTATCGAAATCCCCTCTTACAAAATGGACTAATCCGATTACGCCGATGCGAGATCCCAGCGTGATTTTCATCAAAGGGAGGTAATCCGATAGACATTGTCTCCAATGAGTTAGAAAACAGGTACTTTTAGAAGGATCTACAATTGATATTTATAGAGGATTTGTTAGCGAGAAGATCAGTTGTAATTAAAGCTGTATCTGGCAGCATGGGCGGGATGTTCTGAGGGGAGACACTGCGGGGGGCGTCTATTTCTGCTCCAAACCAGCGGCGGAAATAACAAGATGATGCGACTTAAACATTATTTACAAAATGGCGGCAGGAGATATTCATTCATGCCGTATTTATTAACATATTTGTGATTCGTCAATAAAATTATAAATATTCGAAAAAGTTAGATCTGCTCAGAGGCCGACTATTGAATCTTCTTGGTGGTTATGTGGAGGTGGAGTGGGTGGTGGGGTGGGTTGTGAGGTTAATGGGCTTTTGATGAGATATTTTTTTAGACATTTTGAAGTTTTGATATTGACATTGTTATTATAAATTTCCCCCGCCACAACAGCATACGTAAGTGATTATTAACTTTTCACCGCATTCGGCAAAATCTCCAGCTGAAGCGAACTTGTGCAGTCAGTAAGTATTTTGTTTTCAAATCCCAGCCACATCATGGGCTGCTTACAGTGTATATCATATCCATTAGGAGATTCTAACCCGTGACGAGCTGACGTACCCACAAGGCTACCCCGCACTGCCCAGTGGTAAACCCTGAGGACAAACTAGTTTTCCAGTATTTTCGGAAACAGATTAATTGTTTAAAAAAACTTGAACTCCCAATGACATACAAAACACGTGGACTTGGAAAAAAGAGGAGTGGCGATGTAAGCCCATAGAGTGAGTGAGTGAGTATGGTTTTACGCCGCTTTTAGCAATATTCCAGCAATATCACGGCGGGGGACACCAGAAATGGGCTTCACACATTGTACCCATGTCGGGAATCGAACCCGGGTCTTCGGCGTTGCGAGCGGTAAGCCCATAGAGTGACTGAGTATCATGTCGGGACCATGTTACGTCGTCTTAACGATGTATATCGACTTAAAGACGTTGGAGTAATATAAACCACGTGACGAAACGTCTTAATGGAATCAAGGAAGCTAAGATATCAGTCACCTGTTATTCAATAATAATAACAGGGGAGTATAAACCTTATTACGACACTTTCAATAATCTCAGCTGGTTTCGAGACGCTAAGCAAGTATTTGTCGCGAGTAATCGGATTTGTGTGTGGTTTTAACCTTTCATTAGTAATCACTTGTTTACTTGTGGAGGTTTGTGTTGGTCCAAACTAAACACACAACTCTTTTGTGGTATAATACTCTTTTTGTATCGCAAACACATATGTATATTAAAACCTAGATTATGGGATCAATAATCTCAAGTGGTAATACGATATGAAAAGCGTCAGATTGTGGCATGTTTCTTAATGGAGGGGATCAGTTTTGTTAAAGAAATACTTGTCAGTTGTTTTATGGGTCACGTAATATTTTCCATTATTTATTTCTACACATGTTAAGATCCCAACACTTTTAATATACCTTTCTGTTAATGCAAAATGTTTACTTGTTTGACCGATTTAATATGGGAACATGGACATAGTCGTAAAAATTATTTTATTTTTTTTAACACAACAATTCTAGTTTGATTTAGTTTGATCTATTTGTGTTATGATTCATGTGTAATCTGATTATGATTTATTTCATCATACATCTCCATATTTAAAATCAAATAATTGTAAAATGTTAATTCATACTAATAATTGTAATCCTTTCATCATGTTTCAATCTCAGAATCATCGATAAAATAAATCAGCGATTCGCGTTTTGTTAAATAAATTGTACCCCTGAATGTTTCTGACAAGCGCAGATGATTAACCTCCGACCTGTGAGTACATGGTCTTCTAAGCCGATCACTCGACCAAACAACTCCTCTCAAAGATCGTGACATGTGTTCAACGAGCTCTCCTGATGCCATAACAATTGTAAAGCTCCAGCTCGCATTGTCCGTCCTTATTTTAGTTGTATTCCCGGAGCCCCCTAATCTGCTCGTAATTAGTCTCTCGTTGGCCAATCAAGGGAGGTAAATTGCAAGGTGGCGCTCTTGAGACCACGTGATGTCAGCGGGAGGCGGTCCGCAGTGAATGCAGTCTCGGGCTCGAGTGATTTCTAAATGAGCCAATAATTATCACAATTACCCATATAACTAGAAGCCTCTCGCTAGTCAATACACGGACAATGTTTGCACGATAGCCTGAAAACTATCCCCGACCCCCTTGGGTGTACCCCTACCCCCAGGCCATCTGATCTTTGGGGCGGGGACGTGAATAGCGAGCGAGATTTAAACACTTCATTAAACAAGTGATAACGGCGACCTGGCTCTCAAGAAGGCTTAATCAAAGGTGCCGATTACCAATTATCAGGTAGCAAACAAGGCATCCTTCATATGATGAAGCGAAGCCTTTCATTCACTCGTTGTTCAATACAGATGGACATTGTTGCATATCCACATCAGTTGACTTGAAACATTGTATTTCTTAATCCGTGAATGTTATCCCCTATTTTGGCTAGATGATAACCGTTTCGTTACACAAGAGCTGCAAGTCTACCTACCCAATAACATAGAAATGCATTCATTTTAACAAAGCGTGTGTAGAGTGTTGGTTTTTTTAAGTACTCAGCATTTTATTTTTTGTTTGTCATAATGGCATTTTGAACGAGTATTTAAATGGTATTTTCCCGTGATATGTTTTAACAGACGTTCTACACTTAATAAACAGGCAAGCGTGTCTGAGAAGGACAAGCAAGACCGTAGTTGGCCACTGCATGTTCCATTACAATGTACTATATTAAGTTTCAGTCTTAAGCACATTACAGAGTTCATGACTTTTATGACAAGTAAGTGGTTCATTAAAAACATATTTATACGGAAAATTAATTTCATCTGTTCCACGTGCACATATAGCTGACACTTCTTGATATGGTTGAATATGTTTGATTATTGCTAAGTTAAACAACAAACACGCGATATGATTGTACTCTGCATCAAACCCAACTCACTCACTCATACAATGTGGCCACTGGTCGGCTCTATGTTGAAAGAGGCGACTTAAGGGTCGGGCTCGTTGACATGGTTGATTCCTTGTCATCGCAGCCACAAGGCGTGGATCGATGCTCACAATGTCGACCACTGGGTTGTCTGGTCCAGACGCGATTATTTACATACCCATCATATTGCTTGAATACTGCTGTTCGGCGTTAAACAATGAATTATGATTGACTGGCGTCTCACCTGCACCCTTGCTTCCGTCAGGTCCACCTTGTCTGCAATCTGTTCCCGGAGGGTGCAGTCGGGATAGTGGGTGTGTTGGAACACCGACTCCAGCTCTCGAAGCTGCTCGGCCGAGAACGTTGTTCTGTTTCTTCTCTGTTTCTTGCTTGACCCACTTCCGTCGGAACTTACCCCAGCCTCGTCATCTGCTGATACAGGGGGATATGTGGTCAAACATATACAGCATCTCAAACACAAGGACAAATTAGACACAATTTATGGATAACAACTTCTTTATTTACCGTAAAGGCCACGTTTTGGTATAGATCCTTATACTGTGGCCAAGCAAGGATATATACCGAACATCGCCTTCACAGTAAATAAAGAAGTTGTTATCCATAACTTGTGTCTAATTTGTCACCCGTCAACTTCTAAGTAATGCCTATCAAACAATTTAAACACAAGGAATAATCATGCTTTCAGCAACAGCAACTTTAACTAGGTCTTGGACAAAAAAGCGACTTTAAAGTTACGACTGTCGCAAGTTAGTGATTAGTGATTAGATTGCTTTATGCAGCGGGAAACTGAACGAGGTAGTAGTCAACCATACGTCGCTTTCATAAACACAATGTACCCAAATGGGAATAGAACCCGGATTTTCGTCTATGCGACGAGCTACCTCACGAAAGTCTGATGTTTCAGTGAGGACTCCCAAACAGTAACTCGAGCTTACATGCAATACAACCAGCCCGCCGTATAATCAATTATACATGTAAGGAAGCGTCATACCACTGTAACAGTGCGGTATATTATGGCTGAGGGACAATTTGCATGTTTAAACACTATTCTCTCATTGACATATTTCACAGAAGTTGATAACTCTGCGTTCCATTCCATTTCTACACGATCTTCAGCTATGAAGACATGGAAAGTCAACGTCTTCATGTGTATTGATGGAAGGACAATTTGAACTGTCGTCACTGAATATACACGTTTGCATACCCGTGATATGTGAATATTGTTTGGGGGCTGTCAGAAAATGTTTTTGCTTCTTTAAATTCATAGAGTAAATCATTCTCATTGAGAAGGGCGGTGCAGCCAAAGAAATCAAGTGTCTTGTGCTATAGGAGGTAAGTTATATGCCGCTTAACATAACGGTATATTGAATATGTTCTTCCTGTCAGAGAAGTTGACTAAAAAATTTAGTTATAGAGAATCACCTTAATTTGCATATTCTAAACCCTAATCTGATGTTTGTGACATATGCCAGAACATCCAACAATCTGAGATACATTTTATTCCTAATCACGTGGTAAAGACTACACAAAAGTAATTGTTATATATTTTCCACTTCCACATGTTTAATTCCTCAATACTAAAGTGATCCCCATTGTTTAATGACACATGTCGATAAACAGGTCTGTGTATCCATTCATACGCTTAGGCATTTAACAGCAACAGTGAGTGAGTGAGTTGGGTTTAACGCCGCTTTTAACAGTATTCCATTTATATCGCTGGGTGTCAGCTTAATGTGGGAGGAAAGCTCGAAGTGATGCAGGTCTCAGACGTTTACCACTTCGGTGAAACCCACGAGCACGGGTATGGTGCTGACAAACCTAGAAACATAATCGGGGCGAACCGGGATTCGAACCCACAATCATAGTTTTCTGGCGTGCCCAAGGGACGCAATTCTGCACAGCGAATCGCGGCGCCTTAGACAACTGGGCCACCCGTGCCCCCTTTAACAGCAACAAAGTAAATAGATCAGGATGAATTTAATAGGGATATTAGTTTGTGTAATCAATTAATATCTTGAAGCTAAATAAGATTTTTAATGAATAGCCCATTACATTACAGAGTAAACTTTCGTATTTCTATGATTTGTTGATGATGTCTAAAAACGCTAAAAGCTCTCATATTCTGCAGATTATATTGAATAACAACAGAGCCAAGGTACCCTAAAAATATCATTTGCATCATCAAACACATACAGGTAATTACGTGTTACTGAAGTTCGGGAAGACAGTCACGACAGTGTCGCGAAAACACCTAGAAAAAAACACCACTCCTTTTTTCACATTCCGAACTAGGTGTATCTCTTGGCAATATCTACAGTGACACTGACCTTACTACCTGACCTTTCGCGAACAAATGGTGTCATAACTATTTGATAATGATTCATAAACATCTGCTATTGGCAGAGATTTCATAAGAATATGAAAAGGGTTTTGTCACGTTTATTTTATAAATACCAGAGGTAGCACTGATAATGAGCAACACTGTGTATACGGATTGTGTATGTTCCCCCGATGGTCGCAAGTACATGGTCATATCACATGATGCGACGATGTGAAACAGCAGTTCAAAGGTCATATAACCGTAACGCCATAGACCAGTCACAAAACATCTTATTACATACCCGATTTTTGTTTCCGATTTCAGCATGAGTTTGTCAGTTTTTAAACGAGAACAAATGTGTTTCGCCCGACAAAACTATAGGCTAGGGTTTTAAGACATTGCTATTCAACATGGCAATGTTTTATGGCAATGAGTTGTGGTAGTCGACATATGTCACATGAAATCAAAACCGTTCCGATTTGTGCAACCAACCAGACATACTGGTAAAGCGAAATCCATCAGATTCTTTAACAATATAACAACACATTCAAACTCTACACATACAGTTTGGAATTCAACCAGCACTTGTATGCACGTGTCTGAACTGATTGATTATACAACGGTATGATGGTCTCTACCGAAGCGTCGCATCATACCAGAATAAAGAAGTTGTCATCAAGAAAATATCTTGTCTTGAAAGAAGTACGTGTATTAATCGCAGTACATCAAGCGTCATTTAATATAAAATCGGCGTTGTGCGAATACAAACATTTACGACCAATTACAAACAGTATTGCGAAGTCTTGACCAGGGTCAAGGGGTCAGTATTGTGGTGAATAAGAGTATTCATGTCTTGTCATCATCGGGGACACTTGTTTTGTAATTGGCGACTGTCACTCTGCTAAACAAGTCATTATGTATTAGTTGTGATTAGTAGGGTTGTATTCGAATACAATATATGTGCATGTAAATATGAAGTAGGACTTTTTTCATGGTAATTTAATAAAATGATGTAGTTCTCAACGTAAACATAGAAATGGACAATTGAGGTTTACGGACCCGTGTAGGGCGATACAACGCATCTACAGGAATAAGTTTAGTATGTCACTGTGACTGATTCAACACGAAGCGTTACGTTTTATCAAAAGGTGAATTGTGTTCAACACGAAGCGTTACGTTTTATCAAAAAGTGAATTGTGTTCAGTATCTTACCATCATTCGCATTAAGACTTTCGTCTCTCTCAGAACTGGCCGAAGAAACCGCATCATCCTCCACATTCAAAGTGACGTCGTCATCATCAAAACTTCGTTCCGCAACATCGTCGTTGTTCTCAGTTTTCATACTGTCGGTTCTATGCCTTAACAATCAATAACGAGTTGAGTGTCTACAAAATCAGCACCCACCAAACCAATACGAATGTAGATAAAAACTGTGACCTTTCAGGGATCGAGCAATTGACTAAACTGGGTAGGTAGGTCTAAGAAGATACTGAGGGTTAGGCAAACACGTCTTCTAATCTGATCTGAGTTTCTGATGAATGAACAAGAGTCCTATCGCGGGTTTTACACCCCAGTTGTCATAATACCGCAAGTCGCCCCACTAATCTTTCTAATTTCTCCGAATGCTTAGAATTGTTAGAAGATTGGGATCTACGATTCTAGTTAACAAGAGGCTTAAAATGCACCATTCTTCTTTCAGCCAATCAGAAGCCTTCCCGCCCAGGGGGGCCCAGAGGAACCAGGAGGAGGGGGCGGGGGATGGCGTTACTCACGGGGAGGGCTTCATTAGACCAGAGGGGATTAAGAGGGGGATAATTAGAGGTTTGGGTATTGAACTTGTTTGCCTCGTAATTGTTTCGCGATATTCATCAGCCGCCATGTTGGCTTCAAGATATATTATTGCTCTGACCAGATTACATAGAATGGGATTTGCACGTGGGGTTAGTTGACTGAATGTCATTGAAAATGTCGTCACTTTAGACATCGTTTGATAGGCATTACCTAGAAGTTGATGGATGACAAAGTAGACACAATTTATGGATAACAACTTCTTTAATATTGTAAAAAGCGACGTTTCGGTATAGATACTTATACCGTTTACAGTCTTGCTTGGCAATGGTATAAGGATCTATACCGAAACATCGCCTTTACAATATTAAAGAAGTTGTTATCCATAAATTGTGTCTACTTTATAGGGTATAAAAGCTAATTGGGTACATTAGGTTTGAGGAAGAATGTAAACACATGGAGACTTGATCATTAAAATATCTGTCTGTCTGTCCGAACATAGGACTCTCGCTGTCTCTGGTTCAAATCTCGCCTACTCATCTGAGAACCTTGTGGAGTCATGACTGCGTCAGAAAACAGGAGGTGGGTTTCCTCTTCTCGAACGGCGAACATGACGTCATAACGTAAGCTATTTTATACAGAAAACCAATCACATAAAGAGCATTACCACAATATAATACCATGACAACAGAACAGAACAATGCTCTGGCGTGCGCTGGGTACATAGGAATAGTTCACATTCACCATTGCGTACACCTTCCTTTATCAATTTCAGTCAGTCACGGGGCCGCCTCCGTGGTCTAGTGGTAGAGCGTCTGCCCGGAGAACGATGCCCGGGTTTCGATCCCCGGCCGCGTCAAACCAAAAGGCGTGAAAAGATGGTACTTGTTGTTATTCTGTTTGGCGCTCAGCATTAAGGGATAAAACAAGGACTGGCCGGCTCGGAGTGCAATAATCTTGAACGAGACGTTAAATCCAACTTCAACTCAATCATTGCAAGGAATCTGGAACATATATCGTGTAGTGCGATTCCATCAGACTGCCAGGACCATAAGGTCGCGTGATTAACCAATATCTCGAGTTGATGGAGTTCAAACTAACCATGACTCACTGTAGACATAAAATTAATCTTGCTTCCAACAGTTATGTTGACACAGCTATACATATAAACCAAACTTGATAATGAAATAAGATATATTATTTTACCCTATTTAGTCAATTCGATCAACAGTTCATTATTATAATTACATTTTACTAAACACATTTTAAAACCTGGAAGTCATTCAACCAAGACAACTTCCGTGGCGCTGGACCATGAAGGGAGACATCTGGTGTTCAGGGGACATAACTCATAACTATCCATGTCAAGAGTCTCAACCCTGAACCCATGGTGTTTGTGGCTTCGTTGACAACCTTTGTGAAAGCTCGTGACTGACAGGTGCACATATCACAAGAGGTGAACATATGGCCAAACACTGTTGCTGTGTGTACCCAACTAAGAAAATAAAGGAAATTGTTGCAGATAAAAGTTAGTGAATCGCATGTGATATTGACATTGGCGTTTGATTAAAACGGCTTATACAGGGGAATGAAAAAGAGGCTTCGTGACCAGAGAATATTACACGTCGGTCAACTACCATAAGAAAATAATGATGATCGGCACAGTTTAATCACGTTGATTGACACATTATTTTAAAGTTGATTGACACTGTTTATAAAAGATGATTGACAGTGTCTTAAAGATAATTGACACTGTTTATTAATAATGATTGACACAGTATTTTAAAGATGATTGACACTGTTTATTAAAGATGATTGACAGTGTTTTAAAGATGATTGACACAGTTTATTATAGAAGATTGACAGTGTCTCAAAGATGATTGACATAGTTTATTATAGATGATTGACACAGTTTATTAAGATGATTGACACAGTAAGTAAAGACAGTTAATTCAAATAATTGACACGGTAAGCAAAGATGATTGACACTGTTGGTAAGATGTTTGACAGAGTAAGTAAAGATGATTGACACTGTAAGTAAAGATGATTGACAACGTAAGTAAAGATTGACACAGTAAGTAAGATGATTGAAACAGTTTATGAAAGATGATTAACACAGTCAGCAAGATGATTGACACAGTTTATTAAAGATGATTGACACAGTAAGTAAAGATGATTGACACAGTTTATTAAATATGATTAACACAGTAAGTAAAGATGACTGACACAGTAAGTAAAGATGATTGACACAGTAAGTAAGGTGATTGACAGTAAGTAAACATGATTGACACTGTAAGTAAAGACAGTAAGTAAAGATGATTGACACTGAAAGTAAAGATGATTGACACAGTAAGTAAGGTGATTGACACAGTAAGTAAAGGTGACTGACACAGTAAGTAAAGATGATTGACACAGTAAGTAAGGTGATTGACACAGTAAGTAAGGTGATTGACACAGTAAGTAAAGGTGATTGACACAGTAAGTAAAGATGATTGACACAGTTAGTAAGGTGATTGACACAGTAAGTAAAGATGACTGACACAGTAAGTAAAGATGACTGACACAGTAAGTAAAGATGATGGAGAGCAATGGTTTACTCGGGTTCCTCGGGTAATTTCTTAAATGGTGACCAGTGTTCGAGTATTAGGTCGTCGTCTATTATTGTGTGTTTAGTTTAAATTTATAATATACAACTTTACTTGAAAGACATAACTGGTTCATTCAAATATCGTCCTCTGTTACAGTTACATTAGTGTAGACATCAAAACTCGAAGGTCAGGAAACTATACAAATTATGGAGTAAAAAGACCGCCCATGTCACCAGGACTACAATCATGTTTGTTTGTTTGTTTAACGCCGCACTCCAGAAATATTCCAGCTTTTTGACAGCGGTCTCTAAATACTCGAATCTGGACCTCACAATCTAGTGATTAACATCATGAGCATCGATCTACGCAGTCGGGATACGATGATATGCATCAATCAGGTCAGCGAGCCTGACCACCCGATCCCGTTAGTTGCCTCTTACGACAAGACCAGTCGCCGCTTTTTACCATAAACAAGGTTACTGAAGAATAATTCTAAATCTGATCTTAACGGGACCTAGTCATGTGCGTATAAGCTGATTATATATACATTGTACAAATGTACAAGTTTTTCACTATTTTCATTTAAGTGTAAAATCAACGACAGACGTAAGTATATTTGGGCTCTTGTTAAATTCTTGTTACCATAAACAAACGTTTTTAAGATCAAAATCCCTTCTGTGGTAGTGCATTGTGCTTCTAATGTTATGATAGGCAGGACACGTGAAGAGGAAGTGAAGTGGAGAATCCAAATATAAACCACACTGACATGCTGCAGTATTTGAAATATGTCTTTCTACTTTATGACTATTAATATCACTACATCCAAATCTTAGACGAGCATGAACAATTTGACGATATCGAGTACCGTAATTTAAGTCAAAGTATACTGAACCACAAAAGAAACGTCACCATGGATAGATATATGATAAACCTTATTTGTCCAAACACTGTAAACATACTTTGAGACATATTAAAAAGATGAAACTTGGTTGAAATTAAAGTGTCAAATGTTTTTAAAGTGAAACACAACACTAGTCTCTGAGAAAATGGCATCACAAGTCAGTATCTCGTATGTCCTCCATGTGCGTTGATGACTGCCGTGCAACGTCGATACATGGAATGGATGAGGCGGTTGATGAAGGCCAAAGGCACTTGAGCCCACACTCCGAGGAACGCCTGTCTTTGAATCTCGTCCCACAAGTGCTCAGTGGGATTTAAATCGGGTGAGGTGAGGTGAACTTGGGTTTAACGTCGCGTCCAAGATTATTGCACTTATATAGCGACGTGCATGCACGTGTATGTGTGGCTGCCTGTACTGAAGCCGATTTATAGTGCTAGCTCACTGAGATACCATGCCGCAGTTTAACATGAATACCCTACTCAGACACAGTATACTGACTCCGAGCCGACAAATCCTTGTTTTAGCCCCTTAATGTCGAACGCCAGACAGGATAACAAGTAAAATCTTTTAACGTCTTTTTGTATGACGCGGCCGGGGATCGAACCCCGGACCCTCCGCTCTCCGGGCGGACGCTCTACCACAAGACCACAGAGGCGGTCCCTTTAAATCGGGACTGAGGGCAGGCCACTGCATGGTTCTGATGCCATTCTGCTGGAGGAAGTCTCTTGTTGCTCCCTCAGTGTTGGCACGGGCCTTATCACTAACTCGTGGCTGCGGCGACGTGCCAAATGAGGTATGGCGTGTGGTCTCAAGACTTGATCAATGTACCGAGCTGCTGTGACACCATTGCCTCCCCCTGGACCGATGTTCTGGAACACCACAGGGCCGACACTCTATGCAAGACCAATTTCACCCCACACCATGATGCTCGGATCACCCCACGAGTCTCTCTCAACAACACAAGCATCCGAATAACGTTCCCCACAGCGTCTCTCTCTCTCCCTCTCTCTCTCTCTCTCTCTCTCTCTCTCTCTCTCTCTCTCTCTCTCTCTCTCTCTCTCTCTGCCATCTGCTGTTGAGATACAGTAACGGCCTTCGTCTGAGAAGAGGACTCTTCTCCTCTGCTGGTGGCGCCAATGCTGGTGCTGTGTTGCCCACTGAAGACGGTCTCGGCGATCACAAGTGTCAGAATGGGACCTCGGCGTGGTCTGTGACAGTGAAGGTGTCTGTTCGTCAATCGTCGACGGTGTCCACACTAATGTGTCGCTGGTGTGTCCCCATGGTCTGTCGAGCAGTTTCCGCAGCAGTAACAAAGCGATCTTGAAGTTATCCGATCAGGGTGGATTTTTATAGGGCAAGAAATGGGGGAACGCATGTGCATTTCAAATTGCACGGAACTCACGTGCATCGGGTTACCATGGCTGTTGCCGTAGTGCGTTTGGGCGATCGGTTTTATTGTCATCTGCTTTTTTTATCATCAAATTTCAATTTGCCGGACAAGGTCATGTTAAATTTTAGAAACTTTGACAAAAATTTCCCACATATTTAAATGACAACTTTTCATGCAATGTTACTTGGGGTGATGTTTCTTTTGCGGTTCAGTATATTATTGGATGTGTTTCTCGTCTCTATGCTTTAAATTATTTGACGTGTCTCTCGTCTCTATGCTTTATATTATTTGACGTGTTTCTCGTCTCTATGCTTTATATTTTGGATGTGTTTCTCGTCTCTATGCTTTATATTATTGTATGTGTTTCTCGTCTCTATGCTTTATATTATTGGATGTGTTTCTCGTCTCTATGCTTTATATTATTGGATGTGTTTCTCGTCTCTATGCTTTATATTATTGGATGTGTTTCTCGTCTCTATGCTTTATATTATTGGACGTGTTTCTCGTCTCTATGCTTTATATCATTTGACGTGTTTCTCGTCTCTATGCTTTATATCATTGGATGTGTTTCTCGTCTCTATGCTTTATATTATTGGATGTGTTTTACTCGCTATTTATATACTTCATTATGACGTCATCGCGCCCGTGGTAGTCAGAGATAAATGTGGGTTATTTTTATGAAATTAAACAGTAAGTGAAATAAGATTGTTTTCTTATCGTACACTGGCCAAATACAATGCACTCATGGTTGGTATAAGTTTTTCAAACAAACATTGGGTACAGTGTGTGGAGCCCATTTCTGGTGTCCCCCGCCTTGATATTGCTGGTAAAAGCGGCGTAAAACTGTTCTCACGCAAACAAACAGTATCATGTTTCAAATATTCTCTCAGATGACGGTTCGTAGAATGAGGCCCGTTATTCTTCGATATAGTTGTTAACTTTGGTCTTTGATGATTAGAAAGCAGTCAAAGAGCATTCCAATTCATTAGACTACACTTTCATACACTGCTACACGTGTAGCTTAGAATATGGACAAGCAAATATATTTAAAAAAGGTTAAATCACGTTATTCCGGACGGTGTCGATATCAGCGAAATCGCCCTGATTTTAACAAAATAATCACGTGGACGTAAATAAACTGAGGGCCAAAAGAAACGTTACCAACATTACCACTTTGAAACAAAGATGCCAACCTGTTTAAAAACTGTAAAGAACACATCTCACGAATACAGCCTTCGTGTTTTATGTCGTTCTTTGCACGTGCTTTGCGGATTTTGGGAAATATTGGTGTTTTTCAGCAATTTTTTAAAACTTTCTTTCCCAAATTATCGTGCAATTTCCGGGTATAAATTACGCACGGATCTGTTCCCTATGATTGGTTGCGATGATTAACACCAACGAACATGCCAAGACTGACCGCTGTCCAGAGGGAGAGAGCCATAGGTATGCTGCAGATGGGAGCGACACAGAGAGCGGTTGCCATTAACATGAACTGCTCCAAGATGACCATTATCAGACTGGTCGCACGTCTCCGACAGACTGGCAGAACCACAGACAGACCACGGAGTGGCAAACCAAAGGTCACAATCCCGCAGGATGACCGCTTTTTACGGGTACTTCATCTGAGGAACGGACCTGGACCCGTCAACTTCGACGTGCCAGATTGACGCGGTGCAGGAAAACTCAGCGATGGCAACAAAGGGAATGGCGGCGAGTGCTGTTTAGTGACGAGAGCAGGTTCCAACTCATCAAACCTGATGGGCGGACGCGAGTTTATCGACGACGTGGTGAACGTACGACTCCTTGTTGTGTCCAGGGGGTGGAACCTTAAGGGGCGGAAGTGTGATGGTCTGGGTTGCATTTGCGGGGACGAGAAGACGGAATTTGTCATCATCGAAGGCAATCTGACAGCACACCGCTACATTGACAATATCTTACGGCCAGTGGTTCTTCCTTTCATCCAGCGTCAACAACGGACCCTATAAAGCCCGTATTACTAGAGACTTCCTCAACGCCAACAACGTGACTGTCCTGCCGTGGCCAGCTCGATCACCAGATCTGTCACCCATAGATCATCTCTGGGACCAGCTGGGGTGTCGTCTTCGGAAATGTCAACATCCTCCCTTCGCGAGACAAGCGTTGATCGTTGCCCTCCGTGAGGAATGGAATCGGATACCTGCAGTCGATGTGAGGACGCTTGTCTACTCAGTTCGACGCCGCATTCGAAGATGCATTGCCGCTCATGGAGGTCATATCCCGTATTAAACGGTCTGGGCCGTCGTCACCTTAAAGTTGTAACCAATGTTGTTGATCGAATACTGGACGAATGTGTCAAGAAATGTCCCTTTTGGAGGTCAAGGACTTTGTTGCTGAATTAGTGAATTCGCATTTTACTGTTCTGAATGATGAATTTCTACAATACAATTGTTATTGCTGCTTCAAATTGTCTTGGTCATATTTTATCCTAGAAATATCGTTGGTAACGTTTCTTTTGGCCGTCAGTTTATTATCACTTTAATCACAATACGACCTTTCTGACAGTAATGGTCCGGAATGCGAGGTGTCCGGAATGCGCGGTGTGCGTACTCTGGAGGGGGGGGGGTCTGGACATACATTTTTTTTAATTACCCTGCACGTACCCAAGTATGCGTATTAATATATTCATCGTGTACGTTTTATTGAATTATTCAAGGAAAACGTTTCATGTTGATAGATGCGGAGGTAAAATATTTCACAACGCCCCACACCGCGCACATATTCTGCGCATTGAAAACACTTAGGGGGTATTGTTGTTTCCACTGGATGACATATTGCCTGTCGTCGTTGTTGTTCGTTCACTGGAAACAGGTAGGTATCCTGATTTCAATATGAATTTACAAAATAAAATAGAAAATTCGAGATATTTGTTTCTTAGCCCTGGTGTGTTCCGAATGCATAAAACACACTGGAAGCCTTACAGGACAATAATGTTTTATTGCTGCAGTTTGTTTTAGTCCTTGCTTGTTTACATTACTTATCACAATAAAAAAAAGGGGCTTTTCCATTCCAATTCACCAGTAGTAGTAGTAGTAGTTGTAGTAGTGGTGGTAATCGTAGTAGTAGTGGTGGTAAACGTAGTTGCAGTTGTTGTAGCAGCAGTGGTAGTAGTCGTAGCAGTAGTGGTAGTAGTAGTAGTAGGAGTAATAGTAGTGGTAGTAGCAGCGGCAAAGCAGCAGCAGCAGAAGTAGTACTGTAGTAGTGGTGTTGATGGTGGCGGTTGTGGTTTTAGTAATTATTGTAGTGGTAGTAGTAGTAGTTTCGGTAGTAGTAGTAGTAGTAGTAGTAGTAGTAGTAGTAGTAGTAGTAGTAGTAGTAGTAGAAGTTTCGGTAGTAGTAGTAGTAGTAGTAGTAGTAGTCGTAGTAGTAGTAGTAGTAGTAGTAGTAGTAGTAGTAGTAGTAGTAGTAGTGCCGAAATGTAATAGACCTAACAGAAACCATGAGTTTCTGCCCTCATTAAACCTACTTGGTGTTTTAAAATACGTATTTTCATTCGTACAGCATGGGTGAGCTGTTTTTGCCGTTTGGCTGTTTGCCACGGGAATATTGAAGTGTTGGTCAGGATGGACGTATGTCGGAGAGTTTTACGATGAAGAGGAAAACTTGAACCGCACGAGTTGTACGAAGCTAACGTAAAATCCCCGATTCCGCGTATCTTCTGAACTGTCGAGCTCACACACTCACTCATTCACTCACTCGCGCGCTCAGTTGCTCCCTGCTCCTCACGCACTGACACTTCAACTCACCCCCACTCACCCCTCATGCAGTCTCACCTTATCTCACCCTCACTCTGACTTTGCCTCACCCTCACTCTGACTTTACCTCACCCTCACTCTGACTTTACCTCAACCTAACTCTGACTTTGCCTCACCCTCACTCTGACTTTGCCTCACCCTAACTCTGACTTTGCCTCACCCTCACTCTGACTTTACCTCAACCTAACTCTGACTTTACCTCAACCTAACTCTGACTTTGCCTCACCCTCACTCTGACTTTGCCTCACCCTCACTCTGACTTTATCTTCGAATATCTTGTTTTCCCCGATAATGTTTCTAGGTTTGTCAGCACTCTGGTAAATGTCTGAGACTAGCATCACTTCGGGCTTTCCTCCCACATTTAGCCGACACGCCGTGATACATGATTGGCTGGTTATGAAGAGGTGTCACACGTGGTGTACACAGGAGATGCTTATATACACTCAGTAAACAGTAACACGACCATGCAAAGCCAGTTTTGACCGAGGAGACACTCTAAATACTTTTATACACAGGATAATGTAAGAATAAATTATACATGCCATTGCATGAATAGAAGCAAAGTAGGTACATATATGTATACAGCCACAAAGAAGCCCCTCCCCACATGAACCCCATACATATATATGCACATAGACACAAGTGCGAACATATACACAACATATAACCGGAACACTGTTCAAAGAAGCGTTCAACCCAACTCACTCTCTCTCTTTATCTCAGCATCACTTTACCTTAAACCCAATTATCTCAACATCACCATCACTCAAATTTTATCTCAAATTCACAGTCACTTTATTTCACTCTCACTTTATCTCATTCACTTTATCTCACCCTCACTCTCACTTTATTTCACCCCCACACTCACTTTATCTCACCCTCACTTTATCTCACCCTCAATCTCACTTCATCTCACTCTCACCCTCACTTCATCTCACCCTTAGTTCATCTCACACTTACTCTCAATTATCTCACCCACACTCTAATGATAATAACATACAGATTTATATAGCGCTGGTATCCAGTTCGAAGAACTGCTCAAAAGCGCTTCATTTGAGTCTACACAAAAAAGAAACATTAAACAGCTAGGTAAACACAAAGCCTCAATACTTCAAGAAAGATTTGGTGAAAAGATAGGTTTTGAGTCTTGATCGGAACAAAGTAGGACTGTCAATGTTCCTGATATCCAATGGCAACTATGGCGAAACTCCGACCCCCAAAAGTCGCCGTTCTAACACTAGGCACAGAGAGTAGGGATTGGCAGCTTGATCTGGGAGATCAACCAGGCACGTACTCTTCAAGAAGCTCGCTGATATAAGTTGGTTTTTGATTGTGTCTCGCAATTGAACACAATCAGCATCACTTTATACTGGATTCTCTCATTGATTTTGAGCCAGTGGAGGTTCCGTAGAATCGGTGTGATATGGTCAAACTTTTTAGATTTAGTAACAAGCCTGGCAGCACAGTTTTGAACTCTTTGAAGTTTAGTCAAAAGGTTATGAGGAAGGCCGATAAGTAGTCCATTACAGAAATCTAGATGTGATAGAACACATGCGTGAACTAGAGAAGCAGCTGTTTTTGCATGGTCTCACTTTATCTCACTCTCATATTTATCTCACCCTCACTCTCACTTTATCTCACTCTTATCCTCACTTTAACTCATCATCACTCTCACTTTATTCACACTCTCACTTTATCTCACTTACACTTATCCCACCCACACTCTCACTCTATCTCACTCTCATTCTCACTTTAACTCACTCTCACTTTATCCCACATCCACTCTCACTTTATCTCACTCTCATATTTATCTCACCCTCACTTTATTCTCACTTATATCCTCTTACTCACACTTATCTCACGTCACTCTCACTTCATCTCACGATCTCTTTATCTCACTCTCACTTTATCTCACTCTCACTCTAACTATATTCTCACTTATATCCTCTTACTCACTTATCTCACACATACTCTCACTTTATCTCACTCTCATTATCACTTTTACTCACTCTCACTTTATCCCACATCCACTCTCACTTTATCTCACTCTCAATCTCACTTTATCTCACCCTCACTTTATCTCACTCTCACTTTATTCTCACTTATATCCTCTTACACTTATCTCACGTCACTCTCACTTCATCTCACGCTCTCTTTATCTCACTGTCACTTCATCTCACGCTCTCTTTATCTCACTCTCACTTCATCTCACGCTCTCTTTATCTCACTCTCACTTTATCTCACTCTAACTTTATTCTCACGTATATCCTCTTACTTATATCACACTCACTCTTACTGTATCTCACTCTGACTCTAACTTTATTCTCACTTATATCACGTCACTCTCACTTCATCTCACGCTCTCTTTATCTCACACTCACTCTCATTTTATCTCATCTCACTTTCTCTCAGCTTTATTCCCACTTTGTGCATTCACTCCTCACACTGTTTCTACACTCATTTGTCAGTTTTCAGATCAGGAATGATAACGTGATTTTCCACCCTTCCAGGCGAGTCAATACTTTCGTTTAATTGTGAATTTTGCTTAGAATGTTCGGGAAATCGAAGCAGAATTCTATTTACAATTTCACGTACCTACCCAAGAATATATTTTATGAAGCGTACTCATAGCGCCCAGCAGTAGCCCATAGCGAACACCCAAGTTCAACCGTCGCCTCCAAATTGGTGTGCATCAAGCCGTACCGTCCTACACGAACAACCCCTTTCACTCAGCCCCACTATTGCCACAGAAAGAGTTAACATAGCCAGAACTCCATAGAGCAGTGCACCGTGACAGATCTAACACTACAGCAATGTTCAACGTGGTCGGTCAATGAAGCTTGAAAGAGGGACGAAGACTCCCCTCGCTAAACAGTGGGGAGAGATCCGGGCCTGGCGCCGACGGTCTTGCATCGATACGTGATCGATCGTTGAACACACTTAACTTCGATCTCTCAACGATTCCGCATTACCTATTAATTCGGAGGACAAGAGAGCCGATGTTGTTACCACCTGAACGGTTTTATATTTATCTGTGGTGTGTAGTCTGTGCTTGCGAAGATAGCGATTTTATTTTATGGCATGTATAGTACTGTAATTCTGAAGGAAATTGTACATGAATGCACAGGGGATCGTTACGCAAATAAATAGCAGGTAAAAGATCTGTGGCCACAACCAGTGTCAGTATTATACAAAACACACACACAAAATAAGAAAAAAACCTTTATATAGTACTATCCCTGGTTGTGACCACACCTCTATTAGCGGCAAAACAAAATATATAAACTGATGTTTGATGGTGGCTACGAATAAAACCGATATATTGGATACAGGTATAAGTTTGCAGTGTTTCGGCGACTGTTTTAAGTTAAGTAACTTTTTTGCTAAACGTTTGTAACGTTTCTGTCAAATCCAATTTTCAGGTGCATACTTTCTGTTCCCCGTCAGCTAATCTTATAGCTGCTACGTTTTGCGTTACAGGTCCCTGCTCTTTTACAGGGTTTGATTACTTTCAAAGATTGTGAAAAAATATCTTAATTCACTTGTACAATCATCACAAATCACTTGGAATGCAATCACATTGACACAGTACATTTCATAGGCCTGTGTGCTGCACGTGCAATTCATGTGTAGTGTGATATTTAGTGTATCGTTTTCTCCGAGTTGGTTGTTTGTTTGTTGTTTAACGCCGCACTCAGCAATATTCCAACTATATGACGGCGGTTTGTAAATAATCGAGTCTGGACCAGACAATCCAGTCACTGACATCATGAGTATCGATCTACGCAACGATGATATGCATCAACCAAGTCAGAAAGCCTGACCAACCGACCCCGTCAGTCGCCTCTTACGACAAGCATGGGTAGTGGAAAGTGGTTACTCTTGGTTATTCCTGGTTAATCCTGGTTACTCCTGGATACTTCTGAGACTGCTCTTGTCGGGCTTTGTACCACGCCAATTTGAAAGACCGTTATACAATTGAAATGCTTTTATAGCTGCTTTGAAAGAAACTCACTCACTAAATCTGGCTAAATGTGACGCGCATACAGAACCCACAAGACGTAAACACTCGTAGGTTAAAAAAAGTCTCCTTACAGCGATGTATGCCTGCCTAACCAACAACAGTGACGTATGCCTGCCTAACAAACAGCAGTGACGCATGCCTGCCTAACAAACAACAGCGACGTATGCCTGTCTATCAAACAACAGTGACGCATGCCAGTCTATCAAACAAAAGTGACGTATGCCTGTCTAACAAACAACAGTGACGTATGCCTGCCTAACCAACAACAGTGACGTATGCCTGCCTAACAAACAGCAGTGACGCATGCCTGCCTAACAAACAACAGCGACGTATGCCTGTCTATCAAACAACAGTGACGCATGCCAGTCTATCAAACAAAAGTGACGTATGCCTGTCTAACAAACAACAGTGACGCATGCCTGCCTAACAAACAACAGTGACGTATGCCTGTCTAACAAACAACAGTGACGTATGGCTGCCTAACCAACAACAGTGATGTACGCCTGCCTAGCCAACAACAGTGACATATGCCTGCCTAACAAACAACAGCGATGTATGCCTGCCTAACAAACAACATCGACATATGCCTGCCTAACAAACACTCGTAGGTTAAAAAAAAGTCTCCTCACAGCGATGTATCTAACAAACAACAGTGACGTATGCCTGTCTATCAAACAACAGGGACGCATGCCTGTCTATCAACCAAAAGTGACGTATGCCTGTCTAACAAACAACAGTGACGTATGCCTGCCTAACCAACAACAGTGACGTATGCCTGCCTAACAAACAACAGTGACGTATGGCTGCCTAACCAACAACAGTGATGTACGCCTGCCTAACAAACAACAGTGACATATGCCTGCCTAACAAACAACAGCGATGTATGCCTGCCTAACAAACAACATCGACATATGCCTGCCTAACAAACACTCGTAGGTTAAAAAAAAGTCTCCTTACAGCGATGTAACTAACAAACAACAGTGACGTATGCCTGCTTAACAAACAACAGTGACGTATGCCTGCCTAAAAAACAACAGCGATGTACGCCTGCCTAACAAACAACAGTGAAATATGCCTGCCTAACAAACAACAGCGATGTATGCCTGCATAACAAACAACAGCGATGTATGCCTGCATAACAAACAACATCGACATATGCCTGCCTAACAAACACTCATAGGTTAAAAAAAGTCTCCTTACAGCGATGTATGCCTGCCTAACCAACAACAGTGACTTATGCCTGCCTAACAAACAACAGTGACGTATGCCTGCCTAACAAACAACAGCGACGTATGCCTTTCTATCAAACAACAGTGACGCATGCCAGTCTATTAAACAAAAGTGACGTATGCCTGTCTAACAAACAACAGTGACGTATGCCTGCCTAACCAACAACAGTGACGTATGCCTGCCTAACAAACAACAGCGATGTATGCCTGTCTATCAATCAACAGTGACGTATGCCTGCCTAACAAGCAACAGTGACGTATGCCTGTCTATCAAACAACAGTGACGTAGACCTGCCTGACCAACAACAGTGACGTATGCCTGCCTAACAAACAACAGTGACGTATGTCTGCCTAACAAACAACAGTGACGTATGTCTGCCTAACAAGCAACAGTGGCGTATGCCTGCCTGACCAACAACAGTGACGTATGTCTGCCTGTCAAACAACAGTGACGTATACCTGTCTAACAAACAACAGTGACGTATGCCTGCCTCACAAACAACAGTGACGTATGTCTGCCTGACCAACAACAGTGACGTATGCCTGCCTGACCAACAACAGTGACGTATGTCTGCCTGTCAAACAACAGTGACGCATACCTGCCTGACAAACAACAGTGACGTATGCCTACCTTACAAACAACAGTGACGTATGCCTGCCTAACCAACAACAGTGATGTATGCCTGCCTAACAAACAACAGTGACGTATGCCTGCCTAGCCTACAACAGTGACGTATGCCTGCCTAACCAACAACAGTGACGTATGTCTGCCTAACAAGCAACAGCGATGTATGCCTGTCTAACAAGCAACAGTGGCGTATGCCTGTCTATCCAACAACAGTGACGTATGCCTGCCTAACAAACAACAGTGACGTATGTCTGCCTAACAAACAACAGCGATGTATGCCTGTCTATTAAACAACAGTGACGTAGACCTGCCTGACCAACAACAGTGACGTATGCCTGCCTGACCAACAACAGTGACGTATGCCTGCCTAACAAACAACAGTGACGTATGCCTACCTAGCCAACAACAGTGGCGTATGCGTGCCTAACCAACAACAGTGACGTATGCCTGCCTAGCCAACAACAGTGACGTATGCCTGCTTCCCAACAGCGAGTCGTTACCGAACACACGGACTCTCTGACCACGACTTCAACCCTGTGTATAATTGAGAATGTCGCTGGTGGTGGTGGGAAGATATACCTTACTTCACGATCAACAGGAAATTTCATTCTCTGGTTTCAATCGTTGAGAAAATATACACTGAGATTGCAAATAAGGTGATATCAGCCCGGATATTGATGTATCCCGACCATAGCGGCGATATGGTTTTAATTAGGTGCAAATATTTGACAGTTAAGTCAGACAAACATTTTATACAAAGGAAATGTCTGCGGGAAAGGTCCCCGGAAATTGGACTTATATTGCAAATAATGTTACCTTGCCCTCTCCCTTGTACAGAGTTGCGCCCCTTAGGCGTGCCAGAATTCGACGATCCTCACGCCACCTGGCATGTCTTGATGTAACTAAAATACACTTTCGATTCTGCTTTGCACATGCACGTATTGGTTTGACCCTCTCGTTGAGAGTGACAGTCGGGGTAACGCCGCCTTGGACGGAATACGATTTATTTCAAGGAATGCCAACGTAGTACTCTAGGAACGCCATAACCATTGTGGGACTCGAACCCAGGATCAGAGGCTTCAGGCTTGAAGACGCCCATTAAACCACTGGACACCTCGGTCCCCTGTTCAGCCAGAGTAGCATTAATGAGTATCATGTCTCAGTGTGAGTCACATTCTCGATCGTGGAGAGTCATCAGATGGCCTCCACCTAGTGAGGATGCCGGAGTAGAATAAGTCCCCGGCAACCTATGCTCATCCTTAGAGGCGATTAAACGGATCGGGTGGTCGGACACGCTGACATGATCCCAAACAACCTATGCTGATTGTTAGAGGCGACAAGTGAATCGGGTGGTCAGATTCGCTGACTTGGTTAATAGTGTGTCATCGTTCCCCGACGGCAAGGATCGTTGCTAGAAATCTTGTCTGGGCCAGACTCGATTGCCTATGTCATATTGCTGGAAATTGCTGAGTGCGGCGTTAAACAACAAACAAACAAAACATGGCCTCTACAATAAGGTTTAATATCAGCGTTTGATGCTGGCGTTTGATGCCAGCGTTTGATCCCAAATCCGACTTCACAAATATTTACCTCGTAGCACAGTATCCTCCAGTCTTTCCGTAATTCTACAACGCACTTTTCACACCAAGACTCCTCCATAATAACATGTTTTTTCACACGAATAATATAAATTTGAAAAGGAAGAATTGCGAACGCAATATTCCTATTTGACCTGTTTACTGATAAAACTAAAAATGTTTGTTTTTTCTCATCGACAATTGTTGATGAAATATTTGACTTCCCATCCTAACAAACACACCTCCTCGAATGTCAGGACGCCGTACAATGACTCAATCAGGTGCTATTTGGCAAAGTGCGCAGGATAACATCATTACCGATGTAATTAGGCCGGTATTCCTCCGCCGTGAGATGTGTTTATTTGTGTACTAGTGAAGGCTGCGGTTGAAATGAGGGCACTCTGTAGAATCTCTTACTCCGTAGATGCAAGATCGACTCCGGCTAGTTAGAAATGGTACACTCAAATGAAAGTGTAAATATGAGCTTTCTGGGACCTTGTCAGCTGCCTATATAGCGGGTGCACATGTTTGTTGAGTGGTGTTTCTGGCAAGCCATATTTCGCACCTCGGTATGTGTTCATGTTCCAGAGACATACTGAACAGGATAGTGTATTATCAATAGTGTCGTCGTAGTACATGTCTTATCGGTCGTCGTTGTCGTCCGCAGTCTCACCATTATGTTTGTTTGTTTTTCGCGTGAATTCAGTAACAGTTAATGTACATAGATGCCTTGAATACATTTTTTAGAGTGAGTGAGTGAGTTGTGTTTAACGCCGCTTTTAACAGTATTCCAGTTATATCACGGCGTGTCAGCTTAATGTGGGAGGAAAGCCCGAAGTTTACCACTTCGGTGAAACCCACGAGCACGGGTATGGTGCTGACAAACCTAGAAACATAATTGGGGCGAACCGGGATTCGAACCCACAATCATAGGTTTGTGGCGTGCCCAAGGGACGCAACTCTGCACAACGAATTGCGGCGCCTTAGACGACTGGGCCACCCGTGCCCCCACATTTTTTAGAACCATAAATTATACGAAATACAGTTTGTATTGTCGTCACGCACGCTGTAGTCGCCGTACACGTCGTAACAAGTGCCGTCCCTCATTTGGAGAGATACGCAGTGACCAGTGTTTAGGTAAGACCAAATGCCGTACTGTATCTGTAATAGTTAGAGGTAAATTGCATGAATAAAAAATTGTCATACCAAATACAGTACTTGTGTCAAAAATAGTTATAGGTTATACCACATACAGTACTTGTGTCAAAAATAGTTATAGGTTATACCACATACAGTACTTGTGTCAAAAATAGTTATAGATTATACCACATACAGTACTTGTGTCAATAATAGTTATAGGTTATACCACATACAGTACTTGTGTCAAAAATAGTTATAGGTTATACCACATACAGTACTTGTGTCAATAATAGTTATAGGTTATACCACATACAGTACTTGTGTCAAAAATAGTTATAGGTTATACCACATACAGTACTTGTGTCAATAATAGTTATAGGTTATACCACATATAGTACTTGTGCCAATAATAGTTATAGGTTATACCACATACAGTACTTGTGTCAAAAATAGTTATAGGTTATACCACATACAGTACTTGTGTCAATAATAGTTATAGGTTATACCACATACAGTACTTGTGTCAATAATAGTTATAGGTTATACCACATACAGTACTTGTGTCAAAAATAGTTATAGGTTATACCACATACAGTACTTGTGTCAATAATAGTTATAGGTTATACCACATACAGTACTTGTGTCAAAAATAGTTATAGGTTATACCACATACAGTACTTGTGTCAATAATAGTTATAGGTTATACCACATATAGTACTTGTGCCAATAATAGTTATAGGTTATACAACATACAGTACTTGTGTCAATAATAGTTATAGGTTATACCACATACAGTACTTGTGTCAAAAATAGTTATAGGTTATACCACATACAGTACTTGTGTCAATAATAGTTATAGGTTATACCACATACAGTACTTGTGTCAATAATAGTTATAGGTTATACCACATACAGTACTTGTGTCAATAATAGTTATAGGTTATACCACATACAGTACTTGTGCCAATAATAGTTATAGGTTATACAACATACAGTACTTGTGCCAATAATAGTTATAGGTTATACAACATACAGTACTTGTGTCAATAACAGTTATAGGTTATACCACAAACAGTCAATAATAGTTATATTTTTAAACCACATGCGGTACACGCTTTACTAACAGTAAAACACGTTGTTTGTAGTTCTGCAATTTGTTAATTTACATTTTCGTTGTCATCGTCGGAAATGGATGCTGACGCTATAGGGTCACGTGTGACATGGCAGATGGCTGGCCTTGTGCCACACACCATAGCCCTAAAAAAGAACATGTGAATTTCAAAGGCGCGTGTAAACAAACATTCAAGTTAACGTACATGCAAGGTAACATACATACGAGTTAACATACATGTAAGTTAACATACATACGGGTTAACATGGATATCAGTTAACATACATAGAAGTTAACATAACAAATTACCATACAGTTTGTGACTCAGCGACCAGTGATCGTGGATTTGAATCCCGGTGCGCCCTGGTGACACTTCACTCACTCACTCAGTCATTCACTCACTCACTCACCCATCCGCCCACCCACCCACTCTCTCACTCACTCACTCACTCATTCACTCTCAAGGATTTTACGAAAAGTGGTGAAAGACCTGTGTTACTTCCGGCTTTCCTCCCACATGAAGCTAACACGTTAAAATACTGTTCAAATCGGCGTTAAACTCAACTCACTCACTCACTCACTCACTCAAGAACAATAATGTAAATTACCATCCCACGGGTGATTCTTGTACGATTTAGTCGCAATATGGCTGAAATAATGCCAATGCGACGTTAAATTTTAACTCACTTAAAATACATCTGTCATATCCGGATTGTTAGCTAGCGATGATGGCGTGCAAGTTTCCTCTCGTTCACCGATATAATTATGCATGCAATCTTCAGAAGGGACGTACTGTATATAGGAACATACTATGACGCTATGATAATGCCATCACTTGTCGGGTACTGATGTCAATAGTGGTACAGACGAACCACATAAATAAGTTCTCTTCATTCCGCACAAAGGAAGGTTTTCGTTTAATTTCGTTTGCTGGGATCGTTAGTCCAGAACGTTCTACCTGAAAACGATTCTGAAATAAATGATACGATGGTAAACATATGTCGTACATAAACAGAGTAAAATACAAGCAATTATTTTCCCCATATGTACTGACTAGTTCTAGAACCCCGCTCGGAGTCAGCGGGATTCGCCACAGTCCGGCAGTGTTACCTCCGCGTTAGCCTTGCTCCAAAAAACCATGGATGTGTAGTAATTCTATGCTCATAATACGCAAGTCTAAGGACTCCAGTCTTTTATAGGGACAACTGTTCTTATTATTTACATAATCTAGAAATTATGATTAAATCTAATAATTATTGCCTTAAAGACCTGTGCAAGTCTACCATCTTGAAGGTGACCTCAGATCCGCGACCGGAGCCTTTGTTTCATAATCTAAAGTTTTCCACAAATGTTTGGCAATTTTGATTTCGCAGAAGCCAAGCACGGCCAAGATGGTTTCACTTTGTGAATTTATTCAACGCTCCATTTGATGAGAAAAGCCAGATGTCTCAGGCAATGTTTTAAATATTTCTAATGGTCCAAAGCGACCCTAACAAAGGTTGCTTATCAGTTAAAACAGACCATATTTCAGACTGGATGAATTACCGACTATCTAACACAGGTGGTGAGACCCGTTGACCCCCGGGACGCCTTGAGCAAGGGGAGGGGTGGGTGTACTGGTGGGGGGAGGGGAAGGGGTGCGTCGACATGGCGTTGGCACTTTGATGTCCATCAATTTCTCTGCACAGTTTCTCAGGAATGGGGAATCGATCACAATGGACTAAAATCGCGGGGAGTTATAAGCTTTTCCTATTAACACAGCTGGTGTTGTTGTCGGGTGTGTCGGATGTGTCGGGAAGCACCCGATGAGAGTGTCTGTACAAGTATTTCATCCAGATTATGTCTCTTCATGTCTCGTGTCAAGAACCTTTTCCTTCCTTTGGGTTGAGTGAGTGAATGAGTGTGGTTTTATGCCGCTTTTAGCAGTTATCCCGCAGTGTCACGGCGGAGGACATCATTATTGTGTCCAAGTAGGGATACGACCCTGGGCCTTTGGACGAGCAAACACTTTAACCATTCGGCTACCTCCACCCACTTGTTAGTTATAGAGTTACGGAGTTATACAGTTAGCTATGTCATCTTTTTTGTGAATTTTCCTAAATTAAATCCAATTATATTCCAAAGGAAAGTCGACTGAGAACAGCGGGTGTATCACGTGATCAATTGAAGGAATCGAGACGGTGTTCTGAAATACGTGTTTGTATTGCAAGCACACTTTCCATTGGCTACATACTTTGTACACAGCAGTAGATAGCATCGGGTGTCAACTTACACTGATTTGTGTACAAGCCCAGTTGACATTACGCCCGATTACGCTAGAAAGAAGCCACCGTATAGGCGCAGTGACCGGTACGTCAACGTTACCCGCATGTTACGTGGGAGTTACGTGAGACTCGTAGTCGTTGTACGTTAGCAATGATTGACATGCTGACAATATCAGTCACACATATTGACCGAAATAATCACATCGACAAATGTCTGTTTATACTGCAGGCTACCAATACCATATCTAACAACAGTGGTAGCCTCACGCTGAAGTTCACGGCGTTCACGCGTAGGAGTCATACACATATGTGACCAGCCATGAGATAAGGGACCCAAAGGGGTGAACAATCACATCTTGATTTCTCATTATATTATTAAACTACATTATCTTAGGAACACAAAAACACAATGCACAGGTTTAAAGAGTGAGTGAGTTGGGTTTAACGCCGCTTTTCAGCTTAATGTGGGAGGAAAGCCCGATGTGATGCAGGTCTCAGACGTTTACCACTTCGGTGAAACCCACGAGCACGGGTATGGTGCTGACAAACCTGGAAACATAATTGGGGCGAACGGGGATTCGAACCCACAATCCTAGGTTTCTGGCATGCCCCAGGGACGCAACTCTGCACAGCGAATCGCGGCACCTCAGACGACTGGGCCACCCGTGCCCCCCTATTTATTAAAGAGATACTTGGCATCAAACGGTTGGACTAGTTTTCTGCAAAATCCCATTTTCAGACGTGATATAGCAGCTGTTGTAATAGTTTAGGAAGAGTAGCTTATTAATCGAAAGTAGACACGGAAGCTAAAAAGTTTTCAAATAAAACTTTTATTACATTACGACTTAACAAGAGAAAAATACGATATTTTTTGTACCGTCCGCATGGCGATTTTTAAGGAAATAGGTTGACGTCAAATGTTTTTCTATATGACGTCACAGCACAATTGTATCCTGCACCAATCAGGTCCCTTTTCTCCTGGCGGGTCTCATATGTAATTGATATCAGCAATCGTCATGATAACGTTATGAAGGGTTACCAGTACTTTGCGGTTCCCAGTGATATCATCTGCATTAACAAATGAGAATGAATACAGTGTGATGACTTGTAACCCGGAAACCACACATCCTCGACCATTACAGTTAGGAATACGTACATATCTATAAAGGACATTACTATGTAGGTGTGATTCGTTAAAACGGACATGTGTGAAAAGCACTGTCCTGATTGACAAGGTTTCACTTTATATGTAGACGTTGCATGCGGACATGATAAACTGTTCCCCGCGTCGTAAAACAACATTAAGCCACCCAATCACTCTCGTATATCAATATACTTTCCGTGTACGTGGGTGAGTGAGTGAGTGAGTTGGGTTTAATATTATTCCAGTTATATCAAGGCGTGTCAGCTTTATGTGGGAGGGAAGCCTGAAGTGGTGCAGGTCTCAGACGTCTACCACTTCGGTAAAACCCACGAGCACGGGTATGGTGCTGACAAACCTAGAAACATAATCGGGGCGAACCGGAATTCGGCCCCACAATCATAGGTTTCTGGCGTGCCCAGGGGACGCAACTCTGCACAGCGAATCGCTACGACTGGACCACCCGTGCCCCCATTTCCGTGTAAATTCAACACAACAAATCCTCGCCGGCCTGGAGCATTTTAATTCCATACGCTGAACTGCTCCTAAACATTAGGAAGCCAATAACATTCTAATTATTCACAAAAAGACGCTTGTTTGTTTTCCTGTTGTGCATTTATAGTGTCGTTTATGTCTATGATTCTACAACCTATTATCTATTTGTGAATGAAATACCAAAGGCATAAGGATTTCAATATTTTGTATTTTGGGAGCATGGGAATTGGACTGCGTTTTCTGTACACTTTCTATTGACTTTGTCTCACTTATAAAAGCTTTTGAATGTAAACAATCTCCCAGAAGGAGAACTATTCGAGCTACGCTGCGTGGAGTTCAAGTCGGGGGAAAAAGAGGCATTCATCCAACAGTGGCATAGTAGGGATAACTTATGCCACACCGACGCTGCCAGGAGTTTGTCTGGTTTGAGTTTGTACCAGAGCAGTGGTAGCACGTCAATGTGTTTCTTGTTATGACCCTAAACGGAGTTTTATGTGTCTTAAAGGGACCTATTTGGCTTCGTATACCATCATTTTAGGTGTAACGTTTATGCTGAAAACAGTTCGCTCATCTGGTCTACGAGCTCATGTTTTTTTGTGATTCTTGTCGAAATCATTTCTTAGTTTCGATTTCATCTTCATAATCGTTTTAGATTTACCGGAAACTGTAGCTGGAGCTATTCGTGACAATAACGTGACTTGAAAAATGAAAATATATCTCAGCAAACAAATATGGATAAAATCTAACTCTATAAACGTTGTAGATGTAGTTCTTATAACGAGGACAGTCACGTAGCCTTGTAATTAAACCATTCGTTCGTCACGACAAAGGACTGGTTTCGATTCCTCACATGAATACAATGAGTGAAGCCCGTGAGAATTACAACAAGGGAAAGGCTTCTGAAAATGTGAGGGATTTAAAAAATGTGGAACTAATTACAAACGTTTGTTTCAATACAGTAATCTACGCTTATAACGAACTGACCGATATAACAAACTTATTTTTAGTCCCGACCATTTGTTGTCTAAATGCTGTATATATGCTTATAACGAACGAAGTTATTACGAACTATTAGTGGTCCCATCGAGTTCCTTATAACCGTAGTTTACTTTACTAAATATCAATATAAATTCGCAGTGACAATTGTACAAGATTCAAAATTGATGATAAATGTTTCTTCGAAACTCTGCTTTTAATGAAACGAGGAGAAAGAGAAAAAAAAAGAAAAATATTATCAGTAAAGATAAAAAAGAAGAATTCCTAGATTAGTCAAACGACCAGCACACAAAAACCGAATTGATTACTGATTTATATCAAATGAAAGGAGACTTGGTAGATATTAACAAAATTAAAACTCAACATTTCATTGCAAGATCTAAAGCAACCCAGATAGAAAAAAAGAAGATCCTTGAATTTTCCATTTGACTTGAATCAAGAAACTCGTAAAATAAATATATTACCAGAATAACCGATAACAACGGTACAATACTTCACACACAGGAAAATATACATGTACAAAAAAGAAGTAGACATTTTTATCGAAAGCTGTATGCAAAACATTAACTTGAACTTACTTCTAACTCATTATCAGTTTCCATAACAAAGCATGTTTTTGCTTCGTCAATGGACCTATTTCTCGTGTTTTGGTATTCTATAAAGTTGCATCAATCTCTTGAAGACTCCAGCCAGTCCTTGCTTTATTGATAGATTAAGGCAAAATAGGTTTTATGTCTGGAAGCGTATGTCTAAGTTGGTATTTCTGCTGTCCAAAATGTCTGATTGTTGATATCAATGCGATGTTTAATAATTTGAGCTATGACCATTCGTATTTTCGCATTTAATTCACGCTCGCGTTAATTTCACGATTTACAGTACAGTAAAGTACGGTTATAACGAACAAAAAGGGACTACTAATTTTAGTTCGTTATAACCGTAGTTCGTTATAAACATATATACAGCCAAACTACACCATATAGTCGGGACCAAAAAGTAAGTTCGTTATATCCGTTAGTTCGTTATAAGCGTGTTCGTTATAACCGTAGTTTAATGTATATTAGGTAGATCTGAACGATGTCCACACGCAGCACCAGAGGAACTTGTGTCTTGCACGGTTCTTTGACCTAAAAGCAAGCACTGACAACACATGGCTTATTTGGATAGGGTGAAAAACAGTTCAAGAATCAAGCTATGTCCTCAATTGAAATTGTTAATATTTAAGAAACAGCATCGTCGAAACGATCCGAAACGACTTTTACAAATATTTCTTGTCGTCTTGGTGGTGTTTAAGTTAATCTATTCATTCCAAAGAACGATCAGATTTGGTTAAATGAAAACATTCAGATTAATTGAAAAGGTGCATGCTGTAAATATTGTCTGCTGTGTACATGATTTACTGGGGATCAAAGGCAAATTTCTACCATTTAACTCTTTTGTCAATATCATTTTTAGTTCAATATATAATTCTACATCCCTCACTGCCTACTGATAACATATAAATCAAAATAGGATATATGGACAGTAATATATATGTAGCTTTTGTGATGCAAACATCAAAACGATTAAACAACTTTTTTCGGAATGCAGCAAACTAAAAACGATCTGGACATCACTGGAACCATGGTTAAATACCAGCGCTCAAATTAAAGTAAATATCAACGATATGTTTTGCTTGGATACCTAAAAATTATTCCTTGCAAAAGTCTTATTGTTTCACAAAGAGATAAGAGGCAGTAGCGGCAGTAATTGTAGTAGTAGTGGTGGTAGTAGTAGTAGTAGTAGTAGTAGCAGCAGCAGTAGTAGTAGTAGTAGTAGTAGCAGTAGTAGTAGTAGAAGAAGAAGTTGTAGTAAGAGTAGCAGTAGCAGTAGCAGTGGTAGCAGTAGTAGTAGCAGTACTAGTAGTAACATTAGCAGCAGTGGTAGCAGTTGTAGTAGCAGTAGAGGTGGTGGTAGTAGTAGTAGTAGTAATAGTAGCATCAGCAGTAGTAGTAGTAGCAGCAGTAGTAGTAGAAGTAGTAGTAGTAGTGGTAGCAGTTGTAGCAGTGGAGATGGTGGTGGTAGCAGTGGTAGCAGTAGTAGTAGTAGTAACATTAGCAGTAGTAGTAGCAGTAGAGGTGGTGGTAGTGGTAGCATCGGCAGTAGTAGTAGTATGAGTAGTAGTAGCTGTAGTAGCAGTAGTAGTAGCAGCAGAAGCAGTAGTAGCAGTGGAGATGGTGGTGGTAGTAGTAGTAGCAGCAGCAATAGTAGCAGTAGTAGTAGTAGCAGCAGTAGTAGCAGCAGCAACAGTAGTAGCAGAAGTAGTAGCAGTGTAGTAGTAGTAGTAGTAGAAGTAGTAGTAGTAGTAGTAGCAGTAGTAGCAGCAGCAGCAGTAGTAGCAGCAGTAGTAGCAGTGTAGTAGTAGTAGTAGAAGTAGTAGTAGTAGTAGTAGTAGCAGCAGTAGTAGTAGTAGTAGTAGTAGCAGTAGTATTAGTAGTAGAAGAAGTTGTAGTAAGAGTAGCAGTAGTAGTAGCAGTGGTAGCAGTAGAAGTAGCAATAGTTGCAGCAGCAGTAGTAGTAGCAGTAGTAGTAGTAACATTAGCAGCAGTGGTAGCAGTTGTAGTAGCAGTAGAGGTGGTGGTAGTAGTAGTAGTAGTAGTAGTAGTAGTAGTAGTAGCATCAGCAGTAGTAGTAGTAGCAGCAGTAGTAGTAGAAGTAGTAGTAGCAGTGGTAGCAGTGGAGATGGTGGTGGTAGCAGTGGTAGCAGTAGTAGTAGTAACATTAGCAGTAGTAGTAGCAGTAGAGGTGGTGGTAGTGGTAGCATCGGCAGTAGTAGTAGTAGGAGTAGTAGTAGCTGTAGTAGCAGTAGTAGTAGCAGCAGAAGCAGTAGTAGCAGTGGAGATGGTGGTGGTAGTAGTAGTTGTAGTAGTAGCAGCAGCAATAGTAGCAGTAGTAGTAGTAGCAGCAGTAGTAGCAGCAGCAGCAGTAGCAGCAGCAGTAGTAGCAGTGTAGTAGTAGTAGTAGTAGTAGTAGTAGTAGTAGTAGTAGTAGTAGTAGTAGTAGAAGTAGTAGTAGCAGCAGCAGCAGCAGTAGCTTCACATGTTTCAGCACAAAAACACAGGGCCAGCATGCCGACACACCTCACACTGTACTTGAAAGTGACATGCGGCTTTCCTGACGGAAGAACGCCATTACAATAACCGGGCCGACGCTAAATGCCCCCAACACTAAATGCCGCAGCAAACAGATCGGCGTTTGTAGATGTGTTTATGTATGCCGTGCTAACTGGCCAGAGTCGATGTAATGTGCCTTTAACATACATATTAAACAGCAGGTTTTTACAGCGAAAACAATGCGTCTTCTCCCAACAGTCGCAGTGCAGCTCTACACTCGAGTAATAGGGTCTTTGAGGGTTGGTTTTGCTTCGCTAACCTCAGGTCGCAATATGTTGTGCATCTGGAGCCCTCGTCTGGTGTACTAAGGCACAACTCCTCGGCTCTTAGTGCGAAGTGCTGACCTTCATACACGTAAATTACGGCCTTAGTATTGATAGAGGCTCTGCCCGCCATATTGAGTCTGTGATGGTCACGACTGTGGCTTTCTTTGGTAGGTTGAAAAACACATATTGGTTTGATTGTATATATCATTAACTTCGTGGAATTATATCCCTTTGTACGTTCATGCATCCACTATTCGATATTGCAGTATCACAGAACACTATCATACTGTTATCAATTTACTCAGGGTACGAGATAAATATAAGTATACTTCCCAGGGAGCTGAGATTTGAGCGCACGCGGATCCAATTTCCTGGATAATAAAGATGTAGTGTCATGAGCATTCACATGGTCATTGGCGCGTTACAGACGGACCCATTATCAAAATACATGATTCAATCACTAAATGTTCAATATATCCTGAGTGCCCTGTATAACCATGTCCGTTGTATCCGGGGTAAGTCTATGTCCAGTATATTCATGCCCGTTGTGTCCAGGGTTAGACTATGTCCTGTATATTCATGTCCTTATTGTCAAGGGTTAGTCCTTGTCCTGTATATTCATGTCCGTTGTATCCAAGGTTAGCCTATGTCCTGTATATTCGTGTCCGTTGTGTCCAGGGTTAGTCCTTATCCTGTATATTCCTGTTCGTTGTGTCCAGGGTTAGTCCTTGTCCTGTATATCCATGTCCGTTGTATCCAAGGTTAGCCTATGTCCTGTATATTCATGTCCGTTGTGTCCAGGGTTAGTCCTTGTCCTGTATATTCATGTTCGTTGTGTCCAGTGTTAGTCCTTGTCCTGTATATTCATGTCCGTTGTATCCAAGGTTAGCATATGTCCTGTATATTCATGTCTGTTGTGTCCAGGGTTAGTCCATGTCCTGTATATTCATGTCCGTTTTATCAAGGGTTACTCTATGTCCAGAATATCAAAGTCCGCTGTATCCAAGGTTAGTTTATGTTCTGTATATTCATGTCCGTTGTATCCAGGGCTAGTCTATGCCCTGTATGTTCATGTGCGTATTGTCCAGGGTTAGTCCTTGTCCTGTATATCCATGTCCGCTGTAATCAAGGTCAGCTTGTGTCCAGTATATCAAAGAGGTGTGACTTCAACTTTCCAATAGTTCCAGCAATATTCCAGCAGCTCCAGCCTTTCATGTCTACATTCCCAACTTTTGAGGTACAATCGAGAATGTTCTCTCTCCGAAGATTTCTAAAAATGTCATACGACACTAACTCAAAAGTTGTTTGATCAAGGCCTCAGTAAAGCTTTCAAAAAGTTTTATGGTAGACTTGTGGAGGACATTTCCAAATGTGACGCATCAGTGACAAAAATGATGTCCAATGCAATTCCCTATTTTAACTTGTACAGTATACGTTTCCGTGTTGTTGTTTTTTTTCCCAGGTGAACAATTGACTTGCCTTTGCAGGTGTTTGTGACGGGTGCTACCGGTGGGGTAGGATACGTTCACCTTTTAACGAACATCTAATATGATCATTATTTGATTGATAGTGTTGCATAAACACATGCTTATGATATAGTCGGAATCACACGATGCTTTGAGCAGGGATTTCTTATGTATATGAAAATGGTTTGAGTCGCCTTTATTTCCAAAATAACTCGCTTTGCGCTAGTTCCATCTTTCTTTGTAGTCAAGGTTAACCGTTGTATATCTAAAACAACAACGTCTACCAATTCCTGCCTTTATACAAGAAATTAAACTCGTTAAGAAGGAGCATGTTTATACGTTCTCGCCTACATTTAACGCATAAATCTTCGGAGTGTGTTTAAAAGATATTTATCTTAATTAGATAAAAACGTATTAAACAGATTAAAACTTTTTCCCCAGCACTTTGATGATGAATGTTATCTCCCAGGAGTATCTCGGCAAGCAGACTCTCTATTAATCAAGCGACAAAAAGATGATGCATGTTAAGTTCTTTCACAAACAGTGAGAGACACAAGACAAAAACAAAGACTAAATCAAATCCAGAGTCATTACTCGTTCCACATATTTATTCGTTGTGGCGTTGTTTTAATTTAACGTCTCCAACTTGTTTACCGACCCCAGTATCAATGCCATGAAGAGTGAAAATACCGTTCCGGATCAGCAAGCTTACGATTTTACAAATGGGTACACAGTCCCTGACGTTATACATTGTCTTTCCCAATTGTCCGGAAAACGGAGATTCCTGACTAACGGGGTTTGGACTAAAGGTGTTCTTCTCTACATAAGGTGTCATTTAGTCGGTAATCATTTCAACAGTCTGTTGTTCGTTATTTAATAAACTTAGATTCTATTACCTCCATTATAAAATCAGAAATATTAACACAAATGTCAACGATTAATTTGCTGGGTGGCCATGCTTATTCGTGTGACATTGCTTTGAACTTTCCATATCTAATAATTTAAGTTAAGAAGAGTGAGTGAGTATGGTTTTACACCGCTTTTAGCAATATTCCAGCAATATCACGGCGGGGACACCAGAAATGGGCGTCACACATTGTACCCATGTCGGGAATCGAACCCGGGTCTTCGGCGTGACGAGCGAATGCTTTAACCACTAGGCTACCCGACCGCCCCTAAGTTATGAAGAAAAAATAGTTGAATTTGGTCATTCTGTAAATCAAATCAATGAAACTCTAAATCAAAATGGACTGAAATCGTCATGCCGTTTGTAAAGTGACTACAACTGTGGCTGAAATAAGGTATCGCCTGTTAGTATTAGGTACATGTACCTCTTCAACACAGTCACCGTGAGTTGGCGAAATTAAAGTGGTATGTTTTAGGATTTAACGCTGTACGATTGACGCTGTAACGCTGTTTGAGCGCAGTTAATTCCGCGAGTATACAGTGTACATTCCACAAGCGTACGATGTTAATTCAATAAGCATACAAAGTTAATTCTGCAAACATACGCTGTTAGTTCCACAAGCATGCGGTTAAAATTCACAAGCATACTGTGTTAACTACTCATGTACACAGCGTTAATTCTGCAAGCATACGTTTAAAATTCTTCAAGCATACGGTGTTAATTCCGCAAGCATGCGGTTTAAATTCGCAAGCATTCGGTGTTAATTCGCAAGCATACGGTGTTAATTCTGCATGCATACGTTTAAAATTCTTCAAGCTTACGGTGTTAATGCTGCAAGCATACGGTGTTCATTCTGCAAGCATACCGTGTCAATTCGACAAGCATACAATGTTGATTCGACAAGCATACAGTATTAATTCCACAAGCCCACAATGTTAATTCTGCAAGCATACATGTAGATACTGACCACTAACCTACGCAGATCATACAATGTAGATACTAACCAGTAATCTACGCAGGTCATACATGAAGATACTGACCACTAACCTACGCAGATCATACAATGTAGATACTAACCAGTAATCTACGCAGGTCATGCATGAAGATACTGACCACTTACCTACGCAGGTCATACATGTAGATACTGACCACTAACCTACGCAGGGCATACATGAAGATACTGACCACTAACCTTCGCAGGTCATACATGAAGATACTGACCACTAACCTTCGCAGGTCATACATGAAGATACTGACCACTAACCTTCGCAGGTCATACATGAAGATACTGACCACTAACCTGCGCAGGTCATACATGAAGATACTGACCACTAACCTACGCAGGTCATACAAGAAGATACTGACCACTAACCTACGCAGGTCATTTATGTAGATACTGACCACTAACCTACGCAGGTCATACGTGTAGATACTAACCACTAACCTACGCAGATCATACAAGAAGATACTGACCACTACCCTACGCAGGTCATACATGAAGATACTAACCATTAACCTACGCAGATCATACAATGTAGATACTAACCAGTAATCTACGCAGGTCATACAAGAAGATACTGACCACTAACCTACACAGGTCATTCATGAAGATACTGACCACTAACCTACGCAGGTCATACATGAAGATACTGACCACTAACCTACGCAGGTCATACATGAAGATACTGACCACTAACCTACGCAGGTCATACATGAAGATACTGACCACTAACCTACGCAGGTCATACATGAATATACTAACCATTAACCTACGCAGGTCATACGTGTAGATACTGACCACTAACCTAAACAGGTGGTCACCGGGCAAAGATCAAAATTGGCGCGAATTTGGGAATAGATCCAACCACGAGCGAATCCTGACAACCAAGGGGCGCAACTCTGCACCTGCGAGTATGACTACGACTTGAAGGGTGAGTTTCTTTCATGTGTGACCGACTGAGTGTTAGCAAATCCTGCCGTCGTTCACTCTTGCTCACGTTATTGACCACTGGTTAACATCACATGTCGTGCCCTGCGTTCTCACGTCACATAGCGCAGTGTCGCTACGTACCGTAAGAATGACTCCCAAGGCCGATGATCTGACACCGTTACGTTATTCAGAGCCTATGTCAAGCACATGCCATTTGGGTATGCGTCTTCCCGGTACATCTATAATGTGTTTATACGCTCGCTGTTTGTCTTGGCCACCGAACACTCTGTCAAGTCAGTGCGTTCTGTTCTGGGCTGCCACTATTCCGGGTCATAGCCGCGAACCACCTGACCATACGATCTTTCTCTACCTTCAGTGCAGTACAGTCTTGTCCGTTATATGCTTATAATGTATTTATGGCAGTTTCTGATAAATAATGAAATCGCTGAGACAAACACAAACGCAATATTTGTTCAAATAATGGACCGACCATGTACTGGACATCAGATTATATGTTCCACGTGACAAGCTTGACAATACAGATGCGTTGCACGCAACACAATATATTAAATCTTGACGCTACACCTACACTGCTAGCAACACAATATATTAGCCTGACGCTACACCTACACTGCTAGCAACACAATATATTAGCCTGACGCTACACCTACACTGCTAGCAACACAATATATTAGCCTGACGCTACACCTACACTGCTAGCAACACAATATATTAGCCTGACGCTACGTCTACACTGCTAGCAACACAATATATTAGCCATACGCTAAGTCTACACTGCTAGCAACACAAAAATTAGCCTAACGTTACACCTACGCTGCAAGGAACACAATATATTTGTCTGACGCTACACCTACACTGCAAGCAACACAATATATTAGCCTGACGCTACACCTACACTGCTAGCAACACAATATACTTAACAGACGCTAAGTACCCCGAGTGAAAAGCATCCCATGTCAGGCGACACACAACAGCGATGTGTGACAGCATATACAAGTACCTGCCGTCTTTCATGCGCCCTCTAAATAACTCCTCTAAACCGAGCGTAAACTTGAACTTTAAGAGACGTTTAAACGGGGTAAAATTGTGTGACAGCGCCAGTGTGCAGTCCATGACACGCCACTGACTCGAGTGTGTTATTGTGAAGGCGAGTGCAGCATCTCGGTGTCGCTACAAGCATGTACAACATAACCTCATTAATCCGAACTCCTGGAGAATTGCATCGAGTTACTCCTAGTTCAAGGCTAGTGTCGTTATCACTGCCTAGCGCCGTTGCAGACGTTGAAGGGACGCTTAGTGACATCGTCTTAAACGTTATAACGAGGTGAAGAAGTTTGAGTTAATAATGATTGTAGATGTAATGTATACGCTGCCTGATTGTTTACAAAACAACCTGCTACGTAATTTATTTGTTTATAATTTACGTATTGGCAATTGTTTCAATCCTGCAGCATTGTCTCCAGCCGCTCACAATGAAATGTGCATCAGAAAAGGGGCAGTTGAAACAAATAAATGATAAAAACTATTTTCAAGGCAGTTTTTATCATGTTGGGATCATTATTGAACAAAATTCATTCAGCACAATTATATTATCATTCAGCACAATTATATTGATTAATTTATATGTAATTACCTTGTAGTCCCCATATTTCTGACAATTGACGTTGTTGGTGTAATCGTGAGGTATATTTGTTTTACATACAGAAAAAAATCACGTGATAGTCTAAAAGTGAAAGACACAACAGAAAGTATAATGAGTTTGTTTTTTATGTGATTGAAAATTAAAAGAACAGTTGTTCAATCTGATTATGTCTTTTTAACTATCAATCGGTTCAACGAAGATGGGTTTAAGAAATAATTTTTTTTGCAATCACATGACATCTGTCATACTTAAAATGAAGTATTCTTTGAGTGCCGGTTAAGGGCAGTGAAGTTCATAATATATGTATATGTCACAAACATGCTTAACAAAACGTTCCCTATATCACAAACATGCTTAACAAAACGTTCTCTACATCACACACATGCATGACAAAACTTTCCCTATATCACACATATGCTTGACAAAACTTTCCCTATATCACACACATGATTAACAAAACGTTCTCTACATCACACACATGCATGACAAAACTTTCCCTATATCACACATATGCTTGACAAAACTTTCCCTATATCACACACATGCTTAACAAAACGTTCTCTATATCACACATATGCTTAACAAAACTTTCCTTATATCAGACACACGCTTAACAAAACTTTCCCTATATCACAAACATGCTTAACAAAACGTTCTCTACATCACACACATACTTGGCAAAACATTCCCTATATCACAAACATGATTGACCAAACGTTACAAATATCACACACATGCTTGACAAAACTTGCCCTATATCACACAAATACTTGACAACGCTTTCCCTATATCTCACACAGATGCTTGACAAAACTTTCCTTATATCACAAACATGCTTGACAAAACTTTCCCTATGTCACAAAAATGCTTAATAAAACATTCCCTATATCACACACACGGTTAACAAAACGTTCCCTATATCACAAACATCCATAAAAAAAAGTTCCCTATATCACAAACATCCTTATCAAAACGTTCTCTATATCACACATATGCTGAACAAAACTTTCCCTTTATAATAAACATGCTTAACAAAACGTTCTCTATGTCACACATATGCTAAACAAAACGTTCTCTATATCACACACATGCTTAACAAAACCTTCTTTATAGTACTCTCTACTTAACAAAACTTTCCCTTTATCACAGACATGCTTGACACAACTTTCAACTCATTATCGTAACCTGAATATCTGTTTTATCTAGGGTTTTGACGTTTCAAAGTTGTACTCTTTCTTTCGCCACCAACATCTGCTAATTTACTGATTCTGTGTTAAGCAATATTTTACCATTTAGGGATACAACCCGCAATATCCACTATCTTCATCACCTACTGCCGGCACGATCAATTATATCTCCCCCCGACCGCATAATAAACCATCTTCAATATCTGTTACCGGCATAATGGACTATCTTCATCACCTACAACCCAATTTCTCCACTATCTTGATTACATTCGATCCACACGTTTCCAACAGCCCTTGTTACTTTGAACTTGCATAATCCACTATTTTCATATCTACTGTCTACATTACCACTATCTTCATTAACTAATTACCCATGTTATCTTCATTACCGGCAGTATGCATTATCCACTATTTTCCTTACCTTCTTTCCGCATTATCCACTATTTTCCTTACCTTCTTCCCCCATTATCCACTATTTTCCTTACCTTCTTCCCCCATTATCCACTATTTTCCTTACCTTCTTCCCCCATTATCCACTATTTTCCTTACCTTCTTCCCCCATTATCCACTATTTTCCTTACCTTCTTCCCGCATTATCCACTATTTTCCTTACCTTCTTCCCCCATTATCCACTATTTTCCTTACCTTCTTCCCCCATTATCCACTATTTTCCTAACCTTCTTCCCGCATTATCCACTATTTTCCTTACCTTCTTTCCGCATTATCCACTATTTTCCTTACCTTCTTTCCGCATTATCCACTATTTTCCTTACCTTCTTCCCCCATTATCCACTATTTTCCTAACCTTCTTCTCGCATTATCCACTATTTTCCTTACCTTCTTTCCGCATTATCCACTATTTTCCTCACCTTTTTTCCGCATTATCCACTATTTTCCTTACCTTCTTCCCCCATTATCCACTATTTTCCTTATCTTCTTCCCCCATTATCCACTATTTCCTTACCTTCTTTCCGCATTATCCACTATTTTCATTACCTTCTTCCCCCATTATCCACTATTTTCCTTACCTTCTTCCCTCATTATCCACTATATTCCTTACCTTCTTCCCGCATTATCCACTATTTCCTTACCTTCTTCCCGCATAATCCACTATTTTCCTTACCTTCTTCCCCCATTATCCACTATTTTCCTTACCTTCCACACACATTATCCACTGTCACATTTACACACGTTATCCACTATCTGCAATGTCTAATACGCACGTAATGCACTATTTTATTACCCAGTAGTCACGTGAACTAAATTATGTTTAATTCTACAAACACTAGGTGTCACTTAGCGAGAAGTACGTAAAACTCCCGCATTATTCACTATCTGCAATATCTAACACCCACATAATTCACTATTCCATTACCTCTGACACGAACTATCCAAGATTCAATTGCCTTCTTCTGCATTATCCATTATCTGCAGTATCCATCATTTCATTACCTGCACTATCCACGATATCAATTGACTACTACTACTACTACTACTACTACTACTACTACTACTACTACTACTACTACTGAGGGCGGTCGGGTAGCCAAGTGGTTAAAGTGTTCGCTCGTCACGCCGAAGACCCGGGTTCGATTCCCAACATGGGT
Source organism: Haliotis cracherodii (assembly GCF_022045235.1). NCBI lineage: Eukaryota > Metazoa > Mollusca > Gastropoda > Lepetellida > Haliotidae > Haliotis > Haliotis cracherodii. The sequence continues at coordinate 8,824,015 of NW_027266279.1, read as the reverse complement.
ACAATGTGTGAAGCCAATTTCTGGTGTCCCCCGCCGTGATATTGCTGGAATATTGCTAAAAGCGGCGTAAAACCATACTCACTCACTCAATCACTCACTCCCTACTACTACTACTACTACTACTACTACTACTACTACTACTACTGCTACTACTAATTAGTTGTATCATAAACCACTGTTAGTATCAATTCACATCCCTATTCCAGGTACCAACAGCCAGTATCCTATATCGATCTAGTAAACTCTCAATTCAGCTGTCCCCGACATTCATGAATTAATCTTGCCCACAGCCGAGCAGACTCTTTCAGCCTACACATATGTGAACATGTTTACACAATCAGTTACAACAGACAGTATCAGTCTTGGGGAGTTTAATTTAAGCCAAAACGTCCCCCCTCTTTATCTTTTCTCCAAATCTGTGCCATTCGAGACACGATATAAAATAGGAATCAAAAGAGAAGGGTCGTTTGAAGGGATTTACAAGACAGTGGCTGTCTAAGTGTTCAGGGCAGAGCCAAGCCCCCCTAGTTTTGAGTACACTCCGTGCTTAATCGCCTCCAACGCAGAAAGGGGACACTTCAACAGTAGCTGCATCTAGCATCCATAGTTAGGATTTGTTACTTTTACTTTCCCGATTAGAGATCGCAATTAATTGAAGCTTTCCCGTTCCCCGTCCGTACTGAAGCTCAAATCTCGAGCGGTGGTCACGTGACAGTGCGTTTACATGTAGCCCAACGCGCTGGTCCGGCTCATTCAGTGCTTGGCTTCATGGAATCGGCGCGGTGTAGTGTTTTGTGCGCAGGTAGTGACTTGGTGGAGGGATATAGGATTAGCTTACTTCAAAGCACATCAAAGGGCGCTTAGTTATATCTCAATAAGAGCAGACGACACTTTAAGCAAAATGGAAGCTACGAAAGCGAGCAGACGAGAAATGAAGGAAATTGAAGACTTTGTGAAAGATTGAAATTTAAGGAAAGGATTTTTAAGTGGGACAGAGATTTAGTTAACTATGTTGAATGTGTTTCCCCTCTTGGCGGGGGTATGTGTCTGTGTGGGGGTGGGGGTAGCGGGCACGGGGAGAGGAACGGCGTTCCGGAACGATTACCTCGTGTCCGACAGGGCAGACGAATATGATCCGGAAGATTTTCCTAATCTCAGCACAAATGGAGACGAGGTAAGTCTTAAAGTATTTAACTGATTATATTCATACATCGTTGTTGCTTTATCACGTTTTCTTCACAGGACTTGCGGTAAATTTGTCATCAACTGAAGCAGGTTTCTTTGCCTTATTTTCATGTGGTATATGTTTATTGTTTGTTTAATTGATTGTCATTTCCCTTAAACGATTTAAAGTTTGTCATTAGGCAATAAGACTAAAGACAATAGCTACAAACATAAATCCAAGACATTCTTTACGAATATCGGCGGAACATGATAATAATAAACTATCATGCATTTTGTATATAGTAGTACACCATGTCAAACCGAAAGTAAATAGTTATTGTGTTATGAACATAAATAAATATGAAACATAAGGTTATCAGATAAATATGGAAAGTCTGGTTATATCGCAATGCATTTGTAGCAAACCAATATGTGAAATGGTATCCCTATATATTTAATGAACGATACATGAAGGATTCATGAATTTGTAAATTTGATCATGATGATATGATAATATAGAGAAACGTAACAAATCTCACCCATGCATACTGCATGTTGTTACCGGTGGTTCGATGTTCTCAAGTGACCGTGCATGTCCTCGTGCATGTTGACGTGCTACACACATTGAAGTACCAACACATCATATTATACTAATCAATTATAGAATTATAATACATATGCATTATGTGTGAAAATTGTTATACGACAGTGATGTATCTAATACATGTTACATAGTTGGTGTTTTGGAGTTTGGAGTCTTGGCGACTGTTTTGATAACGTTTGACATTTTCTGGTCAAATCTAATTTGAAAGTGTATACTTTCTTCTGTCCTGCAGTTTGCTACAAGCATTTCATTAATTACACAGTTACTATATTTACATTCAAGCCACCGACATGACTCAAAAGTGAACAAAAGAGATTTTTAAAATGGATAATCCACTTGCGTATGAATTTCAACGAATGTACATGTATTGAACAATATATATGTAGTGTGTTATATATTTGTCAGATATATCTGAAATTTATTTGAAATAAACAGAGCCGAAAGCCTGTGTCTGTCATGTCAGCAAAACCAGTGTAACACGAGACATGTTATATACTAGATTCTTAGGAAACAGCAACGAGCATGTATGCCACTGTAATATTTAACAAAATATTGTTAAATCAAGTTCGCAGACCCATGACCTGTCAAACGACTTTGTTTTGTTCTTCTTGTGTGTCTTGTATAATGGACTTTTCGTCTACACTCCCGTAAGGGTCAATTCATAATTTATTATTTAACTAGATTGTTTTCTTTTTAAAATTTTGGTAATACCAAAAACCACAATGCTTTTCTATCGTTTATGGATCTGTATACAAAGGAACCTTGATAAAATAGACAGCTTACAATCGAGTCAAAAGTGTGACGATTATGCTTGCTTAATCAAGAACACGTCCACACATACCTACGACGGATGAATCTGAACCTTTTTTTGTTGGGGGGGTGGGGGGTGGGGGGTGGGGGTAGATTTGTTGAGTTGAGTTACGTTTCACAAAGTGCTAATAAGATAGGTGACTATTGACAAGAGGGCCTGTTCATGATCAGTCTCGCGCTGTGTTCAATTTCACCATCGCACCAGTCCGTATAAACAGAACGCGACTACTTGCAGTGGAGCACATGGACATGCACACTTGCTCCAGCAGTAGATACAATGTTTATGGAGTTATGGCTTGATCATGTTTCTTTGATATCAGCAAATTAGTAATTACGACAAGGGGCCCAGCACAGATTGAGTACCAATGCATGATGAGATTATTAGCATTTGGTGATGAACTCAAAATCTCATGAATCTTGAATTCTCTGAAGCTGAGATAGAGAGATTCTTTTATAGGTTTCTTTTGATATGGGATCATTTGATAGGTGAACACATAAAGATTAGAACTTCCATCTGGGGACCTTGGAACGAGCTTAAATAAATAAGAATATGCACGGCAGGGGCTGATAATCTAGAACCCACCGATCTGAATGAGCATATTTAAGCAGTTGATATACACATATATATTTTCTGACGTGGTTTTCTATGACTAAGATTTGTTTCGGCATGTGTCAAAGGCATGTATTCGTTTATGACATGAAGGGGTTATAATTTGGCCTCAACAGGTACTGAAGAAACATTACTCGTGCTGTGTTTAAGTGTTCTGTTATCAATAGATTGAAAGGTTATATCTGAACATGTCGTTAATTTATAAGATTTCATTTTATATTTTTATTGATGTAATTCATTTTTAATAAAAGGGACAAAGCCCTTTATATATTCACAAGAGACGAGTGTGCGATTCCGACTTTATCACAAGCATGTGTTTATGAATCACTATCAAATACCTGATGTTCGCGCAAAGGTGAACGTGTCCGTCACAAACGCATGCAAATGCAGGCAAATTGTTCACCGAAATTGTTCGTATGACGCTTTTTGAAATCATGGTAAAAACTAGCATGCTCTATTGTATCACAAAAGTTGTGAAATGTAAATACGAAAGGCTGGAGCTGTGGGAATATTGCTCGACATGAAGGAAAAGTTTTTTGATAGTCATCCCTCATGTCTGTCACACAGTCTTGTGGAGAGTGTTCTGTCATTCCCAATGTTTCTGCATAGATCTAAATATGAAATAGATAAGGTGGTCTCACCTATATCCTATATTTTTAGTTCAGGTGGGTAAATAAATCAGTGGAAGGGAATTGGCTATTTGATGGTTATAGAACGATATCAGATCATCGATATACCTCAAATGTACGTTAAACTTCTTGGCCAAATTACCTTGTTTTGACATTTCCAATCCGAGCAGAAATTTCAGTTGTTGCCTATGGAGATGCTTACTGCTTACCTAAATATCTTACCATCAAATTGAAAGACAAATGTTATTTGAGATGCATCGTCTTCATATTGATATTTATATTAGGTCACGTGGTTAGAAAGAATGTCCGGGAAGACTATGAAAGGTATACAAGCTGGAAATAGACCCTTCAATACTTGAACACAATTGTAAACCAGCCAATATCAACCAGATCAGAGCAAGTACTTATAAGGATATGTGTCTATGAATGTGGCTCCATACACCAAGTGGAGCAACGTGTGCAGGGCAGCGTTATTAACTGAAACTCCATGAACTCGACACAATGTTAAAATGATGGAACCTTTTGGTTCACGAATAAGCCTGTTATTACCCACACACTAATTGTATCAAACAACGGATATGTCGATGTGATGCGATGGTCTCGAGGACATCGATGTGAGGAGGTTTCACGATGAGTTATGTACAAAGTTTATCCTTTGTTTTAAGTCATTATATTTGTTATTATCAGTTTAGTTTATCTTTTTCACTTATTCCAAATAAGACCGTCTCTTTCAGAATTCGTATCCCCTTAATTTGCAAAGTTTAAAACAATCAAAACAAAGGTATTTAACACTAAATGTGCCAATGTTAGAAGAATCGATCAGGTAGGTTTCTGAGATTTGAGGTGTGTCCGTTATTCAAGAAACTGATTGCAAACAAAGGGCAATGGCTGTATGGAGATGAGGCGGGGAATAATGCTCTTTGTACATGGACATGGATGATTGTGTATGAAGCAATGTGACCCAGCTCTTATCTCATCGGCAACATGTTGATGCAATGTTATCGGATATGGCCCCTGTAACTTGTCGGGACTGATTGTATTGTGCAGGTGGTATATTTGGACTTTTCAGTTTGATAAATGTACTATCAGTCATATAAAGTTAGAACATAACACACAAAATAGATGGAAGCCATGCTGATACAAATACAAATGGTCATCTTTTGATAATTCACGGATACTACTGGTGCCCCTGAAAATAACAACGAGATGAAGTCAATATGATGAACATGTCTATGTAATCAAATGCTTCATGTCAGGATATGCCTTTCATCCATCGAACGTCTGAGACAATATGTATAAATGTTGTACACACAGAGTGTGAACATGACCAAGGCTATATAAAGTCAACATGTGTATGTGACCCTCTCTACATTATGAATGATATCCATAAAGACTAATTAACATCATATAATTACATCACAAAGACTCACATGAAATCAAAGACAACACGTTTGCATGTATAAATTGTCAATGCAAGAGAATATCCAGCCAAGATTTTCTGCCGAAACAGATTCCACTTGGCGTAAAGGGCAATTAGCTGATTAAATATTAGGAATGGATTTGAAAGTCAGTGATGACACCATGTGTTCGCGGAAAGAGTAAGCATTTCCTGCCCTACCGGTAGCACCCGCCATTCATACAGTTTGGATCAAATTTGCAAGTATTTATTGCCTGACGCACTTCATGTAACACTTCATGCTCACGTACTTAGAGCATCTCATTTTCACGTCTTTTGATGTTACATATATCAACACACAACTGTTTCAACGAGTGTTAACATATTTGATATAAAAAAAGACACGTAATAGATTATTTATCATCTCAAATCTTTCATCCAACCTTTTCAGTTCGTTAACAATAATAACCAATGCTGAATACCCTTCAGCTTCTGTGGCAGATGGATGACTGATGTCATTTGAGGTATGACGTCATATAAACCGAATACGTCACAATGGTCTGCATGGCATTGTGATGCAATTCATTATCTTCTAGCTTGATCTCACCCAGGCGATAACTCCTGTTGAAGCCAGTTTGCGATGATAAAGTTATAAATACTATTTGATATAGATGAACATTTTTTTAACGACATGATTGCCACATATGAAACCTCATCAGAGGAATAGGGAATAACGCTGTATTCCCATTCGAACATACAGTCTCTTCTCTTTACAGAACAAAAGCACAGTCATCTTGTACATCAATTTGAAGACAATGCATATAAAATATCAGTTGCGAATACGCATGTATGTGTTTTCAGCCTGTTCTTGTGCATAAGAATATAAATCATTGAACACCATTAAAAACACCATATGAAATATGTACAGAGACGTCATGCTTAATAACGTTAAGACTGAGACCTGGTTACCATCGTGTAGATCTAGTTACCACCGTGTAGACCTAGTTACCATCGCGTAGACTAAGTTACCATCGTGAATACCGAGTTACAATCGTGTATACGTAGACCTAGTTACCATCGTGTAGATCTAGTTACCATCGTGTAGACTTAGTTACCATCGTGTAGATCTAGTTACCATCGTGTAGATCTATTTACCATCATGTAGACCTAGTTACCATCGTGTAGATCTAGTTACCATCGTGTAGATCTAGTTACCATCGTGTAGACCTAGTTACCATCGTGTAGATCTAGTTACCATCGTGTAGACCTAGTTACCATCGTGTAGATCTAGTTACCATCGTTTAGACCTAGTTACCATCGTGTAGACCTAGTTACCATCGTGTAGATCTAGTTACCATCGTGTAGATCTAGTTACCATCGTGTAGACCTAGTTACCATCGTGTAGATCTAGTTACCATCGTGTAAACCTAGTTACCATCGTGTAGACCTAGTTACCATCGCGTAGACTTAGTTACCATCGTGAATACCGAGTTACAATCGAGTAGACCTAGTTACCTAGTTACCATCGTGTAGACCTAGTTACCATCGTGTAGACCTAGTTACCATCGTATAGACCTAGTTACCATCGTGTAAGGAGAGTTTGTATGTTAAACATGAGGATAATGGTCCAGAAAGCTTCTTTGACGTGCTGTACGAATTCATTTGTCCTACAGACAGGGGGGTCCAGCCTCTGTAGCAATATTCCTACAAGTCTACGTGAAGTGTTCTTTCCTGTGAATATTTCAGTATTTATGCTAAGTTTAGAGGGACGGAACCATGGCATCTGTGTTTCCATTTGTTCAACGAAGCATTATTTACAACATGTATATTCAGAAGTGAGTGAGTTGATGTTGACACTGCTTTAAACAGTATTTCAGTCATATCACAGCGTGCCAGAAACCCAAGGTCATACAGGTCTGGGTTCGCGTCTGGTGCTGACAAACGGAGATATATAACCAGGACGACTCTGGGATGCAACCTTTACCTAGAAACTACCCATGATCAACCATATTCTTCACGTGGCATCCGAGTATGAACGCCATGGTTTGATACCGTTGTTTCAAATAAAGGATAATTCAAAGACACAGTGTGTTTACCCCATGTCTTTATATCTACAAATGCCGCATCATAAAGGGTGCTTCTAAATCTCTCTGGGGCGGTCAGGTAGCCTAGTGGTTAAAGCATTCGCTCGTCATGCCAAGGACCTGGGTTCCATTCCCGACATGGGTACAATGTGTGAAGCCCATTTCTGGTGTCCCCCGCCGTGATATTGCTGGAATATTGCTAAAAGCGGCGTAAAACCATACTCACTCACTCACTCACTCACTCACTCACTCACTCACTCACTCTAAATCTCTATACTCAATTCAAAGGAAATCCCTCCACCCATTTGGGGGCACGGGTGGCCCAGTCGTCTAAGGCGCCGCGATTCGCTGTGCAGAGTAGCGTCCCTTGGGCACGCCACAAACCTCTGATTGTTGGTTCGAATCCCGGTTCGCCCCAATTGTTTTTAGGTTTGTCAGCACCATACCCGTGCTCGTGGGTTTTACCGAAGTGGTAAACGTCTGAGACCTTCGGGCTTTCCACCCACATCAAGCTGACATGCCGTGATATAACTGGAATACTGTTAAAAGCGGCGTTAAACCAAACTCACTCACTCACACTCGCTCCATCCCTTAATGAAACAACTCGGTAACAGATATAATGACAACTATTTAACTTTCATATTGGATTATATTTTGTAATACGATGTCAACCCCTCTGGGGGGATCAACGCAAATCCTTTAAAGAAATCAGTTAACCCCATTGAGTAACCTTATTTAACCATTAATCTCTTTTGTGGGAACCCACTAGTCTCTTCGATCAAACAAATGAAACAACTTGATGAAAACGTGTGAATCCTTCTTCAAAAACGTTAACCAATGTGATAAAATACGTTAACCCCTCACATGAATGCATTGATCCCCTTTGGTGAAAATTCATTAGCCCATTGATTGAAAACACATGAACCCTTTTGATGAAAACCAATCTTTGTCATGTAACAGAGGCAAACATGCTACGTTTTCAGCAAGGTTGACATGAGTGGTGTAATTTGATAGATTCATAGAACAAATAGGATTCCACATTCAGATCCTCGGGTTTCCACCCATAGGTTAATGGGGTTTCACAAAGAGAGTGACACGGGATAGAATAGGTCTTCAGCAATCCATGCTTGCCGTAAAAGGCGACTATGCTTTTTGTAAGAGGCGACTAGCGGGATCGGGTGGTCAGGCTCGCTGACTCGCTGACACGCTGACATGTCATCGTATACTAATTGTGTGGATTGATGCTCATGATGTCAATCACTGGATTGTCTGGTCCAGACTTGATTATTTACAGACCGCCGCCATATAACTGGAATATTGCTGAGTGCGGCGTTAAACAACAAACAAAACATCACAAAGAGAGTAATGGGTTCCCGCAAAGAGAGTAGTGGGTTCCTCGAAACATTTTGAGGTTTAACAAAGGATTTGTGGGTTTCCACAAAGCGATTAATGTGTTTCCAAAGAGATCAGTGGGTTTCCACAAAGAGATTAATGGTTTTCCACAAAGAGATTAGTTTCAACACAATGATAAGTGGGTTTCCAGAAAGAGATTAGAGGGTTTCCATGAAGGGGTTAATGGTTTTCCACGAAGAGATTGGTGGGTTTCCACAAAGGGATTAATGGGTTTGGATCAAATGGGTTTCCGTTGAAATGGTTAACTAGGTTAATCAAAGTGGTTAACTTGATTTTATCAAAGGGTTTGCCTAAATAAGAGTACGTGTATTGTTTTTTTCTAGTTTTCAAACAGTTCGCACAAAAGGCGGATAATGTTACAAACAGTTCTTTCTGTTCACTTTACTATATTCGAAAATTTAAATGTATATTTTAATGGACATGTTTCTCATTACAAGTGCATGTATGCTACTTCTCATATAACTGTTTCAAATACAGCAGCTCGAGACGAACGTGTCTCACTTGGTATTGACTTGCCACGATTATCTCGCCCCGTGTTGAGTAGATACGAAAACATCGCTGTAAGTACATGTATTTTAAATTAGGGAGCAGTTTATCAACACATGGGTTATGTGCTGCTCTCGCAGGTATGCTGCCAGGATCAAATAGTTAGCATTCACAGGCGAGAATCTTCTCACCAAATGACGTTCACCTTGTTTCCCAGGCGTATTGAACCACCAATGTCAGCACACGACGAACAAACCCTGCCCCAGTTGGTACTGTCATAAAGACATTAATAGGATCCTCAAAATTCATTTTTTTACGTGTTAAGATTCTGAAAAATAATAATTGTTTTTAGAATATTCTTCTACTTTATTTTGTATTTAATATCGTTATTGGCCTCATATTATGTATTTAATATAACTTTTGGCCTCAATTATGTATTTCATGCGAATATTTTCCTCAATTATGTATTTGAAATAATATATCGTGTGTAAAAAGAGATACAACTGTTTCAATGTTATCTAAGGTTAGCATTTGATTTTGTATTAAACTTCATAGCAACAAACTGTATAAGGGAGCATCCACTCGATTTCAGTGAAGGAATAGTTTGTTCAGAAATGTGCCCGAAATTAATAGTTTGTTAACAGTAATGTAAAAATGAAGTTTGGAAGCAGTTGTGTAAAAATGAATAGTTTGTTAGCAGTGGTGTAAAAATTACTAATTTGTTGGCAGTGGTGTAAAAATGAATAGTTTATTATGTGTCATATTCCGAAATGTCAATATTTTGGTCTCAGTAGTGAAAATGAAAAGATTGTTTGTTGGTGCTCAGGAAATAAATAGTTTGTTGGATAAAGCTAGAAAAAAATAGATTGAGTAAAATCAAATAAAATGGATGCTCCCTGATGTGAAATAGGTTCATACCCTTTTTCAAGATTAATAACGAACCACTTAAAACTACTGAAAACTATTTAAACCTGTATACAGGATTTTTGTAAGAATGTTGACTTACATGCTACTTTCCATAAAACTGTCTAAGTGGAACCGATACGAATTTTCACCTCGATTAATTAACAGCTTGTATGGCGAAATTCCCGGAGAGCATTATAGCAAATACACATTTTCTCCATTAAACAGTTGTGTTTTTTACCTTCATCCATATGTAAACACTGAGGTGTTTACGCGTATACCATCGTGTATGTTTTTACTTCTGCATGTGGCGCTTCCTTATGACTAGTCGTCTCAATTCAGCTTACTCCTAGTACTTGGAAACGGTCATTATTCCTCTGAAACGATCAGACAAATTGGCAATATCTAGTCAGTGCCATGTGCAAGTCATATGCACTTTTCAATTTCATTTTCAAGATGATAACTCCAGTTTAAGTTCCTCCACTTGGCATCTGATGGAACACTGGAAGGTAATGAGAACAATTAAGTATAATTTTGTGAGGCTTCTCAAACTCCGGCGGGCAATGGAGGCTCATCGATCTGTTGGGCAGATGTAAAGTGCGGATCGAGAATTAATGCGGACGGGCGGATACTGGAATTATAAACAAAAATCTGCACTGAATACACATATGTGTATGCTATTTATTGTCATGCGCATTGCTCTCATCTGCACGTGCTGCGTTGTGTTAACCCTATACACGCCCAGCGCGTACACATAACCCGGATTTCATGGATGCCATTCTCCGAGGTGATGTCATCCTGTACGTTTAACCTCATCAACAAGACAATTGTTGGATAAAGAGCGTGATAAGATTTGGGTAAAGATTGCCTCTCGGTTGTCTGTCTGTCGTCAATTGAAAGATAATTGTGTATATCTCACTAATGATAGAGCGATCCCTCGGTCTATCAGTTGACAAATAAAGGACCCTGTGACGTCATGATACCCAAACGTTAAACATTCCTGCATACGATAAGGCTGTAGGGTAGCCATGTGGGTAAAGCGTTCGCTCGCCCTGCCTGTGACAACGTTTTGATTCCGAACATGGGTGCGATGTTGAAAGCATATTCTTTGTCTCTTGTGATATTTTGAAATATTATAGTGAAATATTAATCAAATATACCCAAATGTAGACAATTTAAATCCAAATATAGTTGTAGTTGGTTGATTGCTTTATTGTTTAACGCCGCACTCAGCAATATTCCAGCTAGATGACGGCGGTTTGTAAATAATCAAGTCTGGACCAGACAATCCAGTGATTAGTATCATGAGCTTTGATCCACATAATTGGGATCGATGACTTGCATCAAGCAAGTCAGCGAGCCTGACCACCCGATCCCGTTAGTCGCCTCCTACGACAAGCATAGTCGCCTTTTACGGCAAGCATGGGTTCCTGAAGACCTATTCTACCCCAGGTCTTCACGGGTCAAATGATGTTGTATCAAATTATAATTCTGTTTTATGTCAGAAGCGAATTTCGGATTAATCGCAAAAACTCTGAGGGTTCCCACTATCGGGAATTGACAGTGATTTGTTTCTTTATGGAGGATCACACTTTGGTTGGTGGGTCACACTTTGGTTGGTTGGTCATACTTGGGTTGGTAAGTCATACTTTGGTTGATGGGTCATACTTTGATTGATGGGTCATACTTGGGTTGATGGATCATACTTGGGTTGGTGTGTCATACTTTGGTTGATGGGTCATACTTGGGTTGATGGATACTACTTGGATTGGTGATACAAACTTTGGTTTTGATTTAAACTTGGGTTGGTGATTCATACTTGGTGATTCATACGTGGGTTGGTGATTCATACTTGGTGATTCATACTTGGGTTGGTGATTCATACTTGGGTTGGTGATTCATACTTGGGTTGGTGATTCTTACTTGGGTTGGTGATTCATACTTGGGTTGGTGATTCTTACTTGGGTTGGTGATTCTTACTTGGGTTGGTGATTCATACTTGGGTTGGTGATTCATACTTGGGTTGGTGATTCATACTTGGGTTGGTGATTCATACTTGGGTTGGTGATTCTTACTTGGGTTGGTGATTCATACGTGGGTTGGTGATTCATACTTGGTGATTCATACTTGGGTTGGTGATTCATACTTGGGTTGGTGATTCATACTTGGGTTGGTGATTCATACTTGGGTGGGTGATTCATACGTGGATTGGTGATTCTTACTTGGGTTGGTGATTCATACTTGGGTTGGTGCATATGTATTCATTTTTATCAGAATTTAACTTCTCTAAGCGAGTATATTTTCTTCTGCATAAATTAATTGGAAACAAAGGGACACATTCCGCAATAATTGACCGCCGATGCTGTTTCAAATGCCAACAGATTCTGATTACATATCCTTGTCCATCTGACAATTATGCTGCAACAACCAGTTGTCTATAACAACCATCTTTTTATGACAACCGCCTGTCCGTGACAACCATCTGTCTGTCACAACCTTGTGTCTATGACAACCATCTGTCTGTCACAACCGTCTGTCTTTGACAATCATCTGTCTGTGACAGTCATCTGTTTATGACAACCATACGTATGTGACAACATCTGTCTGTGACAACCGTCAGTCTGTGACAACATCTGTCTGTGACAACCATACGTCTGTGACAACCGTCAGTCTGTGACAACCATCTGTCTGTGACAACCGTCAATCTGTGACAGTCATCAGACTGTGACAACGATCTGGGTGTGAAAACTTCTGTCTGTGACAACCATCTGTCTGTGGCAACATCTCTCTGACAATCATCTTATTTTCAAAAAAGATACCACAGATATATTTTGGGATGTTGGTAAGAGGTACTGTGGTGAGTACTGTGTCAGTGGTACAAGAACACTGCGTTCCTCCAGACGGTCGCAAGTACTGTGTTAGTAGGTACAGGAAAATTATATCTCACTCCGGATGGTCGTAAGTACTGTGTTAGAAGGTACAGGAAAATTATATCTCACTCCGGATGGTCGCAAGTACTGTGTTAGTAGGTACAGGAAAATTATATCTCACTCCGGATGGTCGCAAGTACTGTGTTAGAAGGTACAGGAAAATTATATCTTACTCCAGACGGTCGCAAGTACTGTGTTAGTAGGTACAGGAAAATTATATCTTACTCCGGATGGTCGTAAGTTCTGTGTTAGAAGGTACAGGAAAATTATATCTTACTCCGGATGGTCGTAAGTACTGTGTTAGTAGGTACAGGAAAATTATATCTTACTCCGGATGTTCGCAAGTACTGTGTTAGTAGGTACAGGAAAATTATATCTTACTCCAGACGGTCGCAAGTACTGTGTTAGTAGGTACAGGAAAATTATATCTCACTCCGGATGGTCGCAAGTAAGTATTGCAGTGGAGCGGTTCCAACACATATTAGATAATCGATTTCGAGTTTTACATTTCAATATATGTACGTCACTTTGTACCCAAATGTGTACGTGGTTTGTCATTTCATTTAAATAGAACAGAAATCTCCTTTTTATACTGAATATACAGCTGGGGTTTATCTTCCCCGGTTGTACATGAACGTGAGCTACAGAACTTGAATCGGACTATCTGTTCAAAACAGGAAGCGAATTGTGATTTGAACATGAGAAAGCCAAAAGGCCAAAATTCCCTATAGACGCAAGATAGGGCCGACGTAAACATCGTTTACAACTACGAAGAATACACATGTAACGAAAAGTACCCCACGACGATCCCTTGTGACGACGTAAAGCCACTGTACGGGTGGCCCAAGTCTAGAGGCAGGGTATTAACATAACAGTCAAAGCTCGGGTTAATCTCTTCGTTTCCAAACATTCACTTGCTCCCCACTAGACATCAGAGTTGGGACTATAGCAAAGGCTCTCTTATTTTCTACGAACGAGAAACCGTCAAGGACCCTACATAGACTAAAGCTCGTGAAAAGCTTCATGGCCAGATGAACTTTATACCGTGCTGGGTGTTGAGGGTTTGTCTACCTTTGTTGAGCTCCCCTATATCGTCTGTCGGAGATAATGAAGCTGTCGTCTGTTGCTCCGTTACATTTCAATAGTTGTTCACGCATTTCATCATCCGGTCCCTTCTCCCGTGTCATTAACTAACGCTAGTGCGAGCTCACTTTTGTCCCTATTTTAACTCCCAAAACTTCTGGCGCCGGGTTTATAATACTTGAAGACATTGCAGTCGTGAAGCTTGTGTAATTAGCGCCACGTCCATTCAGCATGTGCACGTGCAGTCCATGCATGAAAGACCCGTGCTTTCTGCGCGTGCAGCGGACGTGCATGCATGTTCAATATGGCAGACGTGTCTCCCAGTTGAGATGATCTTGACTCCATTGATTTGACTGAGTGAAGCGCAAAAAATGGAGAGAAAAGTTGCCGAGGGATACCGACTGGTTGTGTAGAGATTCTCTAATCCATGAAGAGATTTTACACGGGGCTAAACCCGAGTAAAGAGCTAATTCAATCGTGTGCTTTGTCGCCAGTTTGGAAGTCGGGTGGGCACTCAGTCGCCTAACTAATCTCCACCGATCGGCTCAATTTTCATGTTTTATTTAGCATGTCTGAACGATGATAAGGGTCTATCGCTGTACATGTCTATGGCTAAGCTCTGTCCCCTCCCGATAACACTGCTGCCCCCTTCACATGGAGTCGTGGCGAGTCTCCCCCACCGTGGTGTTATGTCAAGCCCCCTTGAAACCCGGCTGGTTAGAAGTCTCCGATACTTAACCCAGTGCTCTTCACAACCCAGGTGGTCCTTCCCATTCATCATATGCGCTATTATGTTGAAGATGCGGGGTTACTTTCGGTGAAGCTTAGCTCATTTACATCTGGATAAAGTAGCCACAAAATATCTTTGAAGTCGTCATTTGTGAAATGTTAATAACACGAGACTGTAATATTCCTATAATCGTGAATGGGTAACTCTTATTCTACTCTGGTCTCGTCTTCTTCACCTAGGAGCGGTGAAGCTCCGGGTTCGATTCCCAACGTGGGTACAATGTGTGAAGCCAATTTCTGGCGTCCCTGATAAGGCTGAAAGCGTCGCGAAGCCTAGACTAACATTTAGTCTCTGAAATCTTATATTACACAATATCCTTCTTGACTCGAAAAATAAAAATATATCCCTATGCTGATTTCAGAATAGAGCTAGCTTGAGCTGGCTAGACTTGCTTTTGTATGCGTTTCTAGATTATTATTTTTTCATAAAATAAATATATTCCACGGTCATGGTGCAGGACTACGCGAAGCCCAACTCAGTTGCGAACATTCCTCCCTTCTTCACCAGCTGTTTCTCCGTCCGTTCTGCATGTAAATTGAACTCGCATTGTGCTAGCAAATAATATAAACCTTATTTCAAGCTGTAAATAGCTCGGGACAAGCGAAGCAGTGACTGACTCAAAACAGTCGCGACGATTTATGCTATCGGCGCACAATGACACGCGACCGGCCAAGACAGAGCATGACAACCCGATCCATTTAATCGCCTCTTACAACAAGCCTCGGACATGGGGAACCATTTCTAACCCGCAATGGGTTGGCCGAGTCATCTAAGTCGCTGCAATTCGTTGCGCTGAGTTGACCTTCAGACGTGCCAGAAACCTTAACCTTTTATTGGGGGTTCGAATCCCGGTTCGCCTAGATCAAGTTTCTTGGATTCGAACATATGAATCCTAACACGCCTTGGAGACGTCATAAACCACTAGACCACCCGTTTTAATCCTACTGATGCTGAATAGCAAAGTATTGTGTTTTCAAATGTATGCATGTCAAATATTTGACGCATGAGAGACAGAGAGAGAGAGAGAGAGAGAGAGAGAGAGAAAGAAAGAAAGAAAGAGAGACCTACAGAAGTCCTTCAAGGGGACGTTTTACGCCTCCCTGTGATAAAATGTTCATATCTGCCCGACACGCATATCACATGAGCATGCGTCAGATGCCAAGTGTGTCCGTTTCAAATACGGGTACATGGCTCCTTATAAACGGAAGCATCAATTGTGTCTAAACCTTTAAGAACACAAACACTACTTTGACGCTATTGTTGAACATTAAAACGTCGTCTTCCCCATGTCAAAGTACTATGTGTAGATGTTTGACGCAGGGCAAATGTCATTCTACAATTACCATCATCCAATAGTAAAACTCGACACAAACGTCTATGGTCGTAATCCCGTCACCAATCACTGAAACCCGACTCCGCCATTTTGTAAAATACGAAACTAACGTCTAAATCAACGGACGTTTAATGTCAGCCAAATACCCTATTAGACTATCGAATTAAACGCAATGGGTTTGTATAACTTGTAATTTTGGAAATCTTTCTCAAATAGTGGAGCACTGACTGGCGGAGTGTAGTTTTAACGAGCATTTAACGGTATGCTTCTGACGAGTGATGGGTCGTATTTGGTTTGTGGTTTATGGCTTGTGTCTGAGGAGGCTAAGCGTGGTCATGATCAAACGAGGTAGAGTTTCTTAAAGGACTTTCCACGGCTAGGAACTGGAGGAGAAGCTAAGGAGGAGGCAGATAGGGTAATGGCAGGAATGGCAGGACTGCCAATGAGAAGACAAGTATCTCATAAACACCCTTCCACTTACCGGGCTGCTGATAGTATAGATTCCCCACGACCGATTATCTGCCTTCGGTGATGTGATAATGACGGTGATGACGATTATCATGAGGTTGCTGATGATGACGACGATGAAGATGATAATATTTCTACCATACTGTATATTTATTATGATACCTGATTTTGGTGACGAGTTTGATGATGATGATGATGATGATGATGATGATGATGATGATGATGATGATGAAGACAAACACATACTCAGAGCGAACCGGGATTCGAACTGCAGTTTCTGACACGCCTAAAAGACAACTCTGCCGATGCCTCACTGTACTGGGCGACCCGTGACCCTTGGTGAAGCGCGGTGTGAGAGTTCAGGATCCTCTGATGTAATGATAATCTGCCTTACACGCAGAGGGAACGTGTGCAGGGCTCCGTTATCAGTATCTTACTTCATTTAAAACATTGTTAGATTAACACTCATTATCGACCATTTTACATAATGAACAATAAACCACTTATGAAGGTATTTTGTAAAGATGTATGCGCAGAAAGAGAAATGTAGTGACAAGGGACAAATTTTAAATTTTAAAAATGTCACCCATCTATTAATTGAGACACAAAACAAATGTTTCATATAAGTAGATTAATTGGTTAAAAAAAACTGTGAATAAATTAAATATAAAAGTGCTTGATGTCAACACAAATCATTTCTGACAAACTACCCAGGGTAAACCATATCAATCTGTCATTGTATTGTCAACCGCAAGTAATAAGACGAAGTTAAATGTTACAGTACCATAAACAACACAAAGATTTTATTCATTTATTCTGTTACACATTACTTTTCTGTGAACTCAATCCACAAACACACACACATACACACACACACACCACACACCCCCACACACACACACACACACCACACCCCACACCCCACACCCCACACCCTCTGAATATAACTGTTTAGACTGTGCTAATATTATTCGTTGGGGGATTTACAAAGGGGAACTTGTAATTGTACACGTCGATTCACAACCAGCAGACTGACCAATTGGATTGTATCGTTATAGGTTCCAGGTGCTCGTGTTTCAACAAGTATTTCTATGCATCAAAGAATGCATGAATGCATTTGGCATCCTGAAAGGGTTATGAACACTTCAAACACGCTTGACTATTCACAATTACAAATCGGATAAAAGTGTGTCATTGTTCCAACAGATGGCCTGATACAACGGTCTAGCCCGAAAAGGCATATGTCACTGTGAAGGTTTTTTCCTGATAATGACAAACTTTCTTGGCAACTACAAACAGAATACTCTCTGACTTTTGCAGATGCAATATACATGAGGCTACATTTATGGAATATTGTTTCTTGTCACTTTGTCAAAAATGGAAATAGGTCGAATTTCTGTCGGCTTTACATTTTTATTATACAAACACTCTTCTATCGTCTCAAGGGCGACTTAAGTTGTATACTCCCAAGAGAGACTATCATTATTATTAGTAGTAGTAGTAGTAGTAGTGTAAGTAGTAGTAGTAGTAGTAGTAGCAGTGTAAGTAGTAGTAGTAGTATCCATAGTAGTAGTAGTAGTAGTAGTAGTAGCAGCAGCAGTAGTAGTAGTAGTAGTGTAAGTAGTAGTAGTAGTAGTAGTAGTAGTGTAAGTAGTAGTAGTAGTAGTAGTAGTAGTAGTAGTAGTAGTAGTAGTAGTGTAAGTAGTAGTAGTAGTAGTAGTAGTAGTAGTAGTAGTAGTAGTAGTAGTAGTGTAAGTAGTAGTAGTAGTAGTAGTAGTAGTAGTATCCATAGTAGTAGTAGTATCCATAGTAGTAGTAGTAGTAGTAGTAGTGTATAGTAGTAGTAGTAGTAGTAGTGTAAGTAGTAGTAGTAGTAGTATCCATAGTAGTGGTAGTAGTAGTAGTAGTAGTAGTAGTAGTAGTGTAAGTAGTAGTAGTAGTAGTAGTAGTAGTAGTAGTAGTAGTAGTAGTAGTATCCATAGTAGTAGTAGTATCCATAGTAGTAGTAGTAGTATCCATGACAACAATGATAATCAGAATCTCCTGATTTGGTAAAATCTGGTCGCCAGAACTGGTTACATCAAAAAGTACAAATTGGAAATGGAAAATTATTCTAATATCGGAATCGGAATTCATAAAATGAAACAAAGTTTTGGTGTGGGTCGATCGATGATGAAAAACCAGAAAAAAGCCTGCCCTTAGTTGAAACTGAGTTCAAGACACGCATCTGTCAATATCCCTGCGAAAAGCGTTGGACAAGTGTGTGATAAAAGCTCCCTTCAATTTGTATTAGAGAGCGGGGCCTCGTTCACTGCTATGGCAGTCTGTTAACCCTCGTAGTTACCTGAGTCATGCGTTAAGATGGCTTTAGGAACAGGGCCCTGGCGAAAATAAGAAACACGTAACTGCAATTGGCATCACACTTTTCACACGACTCAACAAAGCTTTTTCTTTTTCCAAACTCCGGTTGAGAAAGTATTTTATGACGATCCAGTCGCCAGAAAGATTGATAAATAAATGCCAGATACACAGGAGAGAAGGTTTTTATCGGCACTTTCTCATGGACTTTGGTTTTCTATAAGTTCCAGTTGGTTCCATTTGGTTCCAGTTGTATGTCCCCGCCACACCGGCGGCCGTTCTCGAAACCTTCAACTCTCGCAAATTCTCATGTGATCTGAAGTAAAAACTCACGTCACTGGCAGAGTGTATTTGTCTCTGAAGAGGCAGTGTATCTATACAGAAAATTATGTCCACAAGTATCTCACTAAACGATACTAGCATAATCTCTTTATATAAAACTGAGCTATTTTTGATCTCTCCTGTCTCATAGGCCAACCGGCCGGGTGGTATATTATATATTTTGTCTTGTACTTTGAATGTATTTATTTTTATACTGCCTGACACGCAAATAAAATATTATCTTATCTTATCTTATGTCAAAAGTACACGTGTCAAGCTTTAGTGTTTAGAAGGAGAGATATTACCACTCGTCTTCTTTAAACTGCATATCAAGCTTGATCAGGGAGTTGTGTGTACTGCAATAGGGGTTTAGACGTCCGTTACAAAGAAGTCTTTGTGTGTCTAATATTAACAACAATATTATTTTACTGAACCGTCAATTCACCAGACGAAACATCTGTGTCATTAACGCAAAGCATGTGAAATATCATATATAAAGGGGCTCAATTAATTCAATATCTGGGATCATAAGGCCTTTTAGTAATCTGTAGTTGAACATTCTAAAATGTCTGGTGACAGTGTCAAATATAGAATTTATATTAACGTATTGCAAACACATGTTTTAGGTTAATATCAATATTTCTCTTTACATTAATATCTGTAGTACTTAGTGGGCTATACATGTTTACCCTTAGCATGACGATATTTTAAGTGACGGATTTATACTTTTCCCGTGTAATATCCGCGTCTTCCGAGGTCATTTTGACAAACGTGTGAACTGTACGCCTCATATGACCTCATAATTTAACGAATGGACAGGCCTCTAAGTCATAAACCGACCATAACTTGACTTATATATACGTCAGTATACCACAGGGTATTTGTTCTCAGGGGGGCCTCCTCCGTGGTGTAGGGGATAGAGCGTCTGCAAGGAGACCGCCTCCGTGGTGTAGTGGATAGAATGTCTGCCAGGAGATTGCCTCCGTGGTGTAGGGAATAGAGTGTCTGTCCGGAGACCGCCTCCGTGGTGTAGTGGATAGAGTGTCTGCCAGGAGATTGCCTCCGTGGTGTGCGGAGAATAGAGTGTCTGCCAGGAGACCGCCTCTGTTGTGTAGTGGATAGAGTGTCTGCCAGGAGATTGCCTCCGTGGTGTGCGGAGAATAGAGCGTCTGTCCGGAGACCGCCTCTGTTGTGTAGTGGATAGAGTGTCTGCCAGGAGATTGCCTCCGTGGTGTAGGGAATAGAGTGTCTGCCAGGAGACCGCCTCTGTTGTGTAGTGGATAGAGTGTCTGCCAGGAGATTGCCTCCGTGGTGTGCGGAGAATAGAGTGTCTGCCAGGAGACCGCCTCTGTTGTGTAGTGGATAGAGTGTCTGCCAGGAGACCGCCTCTGTGGTGTGCGGAGAATAGAGTGTCTGCCAGGAGACCGCCTCTGTTGTGTAGTGGATAGAGTGTCTGCCAGGAGACCGCCTCTGTTGTGTAGTGGATAGAGTGTCTGCCAGGAGACCGCCTCTGTTGTGTAGTGGATAGAGTGTCTGCCAGGAGACCGCCTCTGTTGTGTAGTGGATAGAGTGTCTGCCAGGAGACCGCCTCTGTTGTGTAGTGGATAGAGTGTCTGCCAGGAGACCGCCTCTGTGGTGTGCGGAGAATAGAGTGTCTGCCAGGAGACCGCCTCTGTTGTGTAGTGGATAGAGTGTCTGCCAGGAGACCGCCTCTGTTGTGTAGTGGATAGAGTGTCTGCCAGGAGACCGCCTCTGTTGTGTAGTGGATAGAGTGTCTGCCAGGAGACCGCCTCTGTTGTGTAGTGGATAGAGTGTCTGCCAGGAGACCGCCTCTGTTGTGTAGTGGATAGAGTGTCTGCCAGGAGACCGCCTCTGTGGTGTGCGGAGAATAGAGTGTCTGCCAGGAGACCGCCTCTGTTGTGTAGTGGATAGAGTGTCTGCCAGGAGACCGTCTCTGTGGTGTGCGGAGAATAGAGTGTCTGCCAGGAGACCGCCTCTGTTGTGTAGTGGATAGAGTGTCTGCCAGGAGACCGCCTCTGTGGTGTAGTGGATAGAGTGTCTGCCAGGAGACCGTCTCTGTGGT
The DNA here is from genome assembly GCF_022045235.1 of Haliotis cracherodii. NCBI lineage: Eukaryota > Metazoa > Mollusca > Gastropoda > Lepetellida > Haliotidae > Haliotis > Haliotis cracherodii. The sequence goes on along the minus strand of NW_027266279.1, from coordinate 8,802,550 downwards.
GTGCGGAGAATAGAGTGTCTGCCAGGAGACCGCCTCTGTTGTGTAGTGGATAGAGTGTCTGCCAGGAGACAGCCTCTGTGGTGTGAGGAGAATAGAGTGTCTGCCAGGAGACCGCCTCTGTTGTGTAGTGGATAGAGTGTCTGCCAGGAGACAGCCTCTGTGGTGTGCGGAGAATAGAGTGTCTGCCAGGAGACCGCCTCTGTGGTGTAGTGGATAGAGTGTCTGCCAGGAGACCGCCTCTGTGGTGTAGTGGATAGAGTGTCTGCCAGGAGACCGCCTCTGTGGTGTAATGTATAGAGTGTCTGCCAGGAGACCGCCTCTGTTGTGTAGTGGATAGAGTGTCTGCCAGGAGACCGCCTCTGTGGTGTAGTGGATAGAGTGTCTGCCAGGAGATCGCCTCCGTGGTGTAGTGGATAGAGTGTCTGCCAGGAGACCGCCTCTGTTGTGTAGTGGATAGAGTGTCTGCCAGGAGACAGCCTCTGTGGTGTGCGGAGAATAGAGTGTCTGCCAGGAGACCGCCTCTGTGGTGTAGTGGATAGAGTGTCTGCCAGGAGACCGCCTCTGTGGTGTAGTGGATAGAGTGTCTGCCAGGAGACCGCCTCTGTAGTGTAGTGGATAGAGTGTCTGCCAGGAGACCGCCTCCGTGGTGTAGTGGATAGAGTGTCTGCCAGGAGACCGCCTCTGTAGTGTAGTGGATAGAGTGTCTGCCAGGAGACCGCCTCCGTGGTGTAGTGGATAGAGTGTCTGCCAGGAGACCGCCTCTGTGGTGTAGTGGATAGAGTGTCTGCCAGGAGATCGCCTCCGTGGTGTAGTGGATAGAGTGTCTGCCCTGAGACCGCCTCCGTGGTGTAGTGGATAGAGTGTCTGCCAGGAGACCGCCTCTGTGGTGTAGTGGATAGAGTGTCTGCCAGGAGACCGCCTCTGTTGTGTAGTGGATAGAGTGTCTGCCAGGAGACCGCCTCTGTGGTGTAGCGGATATGCATAATGCGGAGCGGAATGTCGTTGGTACGCACCCCGGCCGCGTCATACCAACAAACGTTAAAAGAATGAACTTGTTGTTTCAACATTAAGGAGCTAAAACATGGACTGGTCTTCAGAGTCAGTGCACTTTGTCTGAGTGGGATATCCATGTTAACTGCGGCATGGTGTCTCAGTTGGCTAGCATTATAAAACATTTTTAAGTCCGGACTAGTAAAAGCAGGCACACACACACACGCACACACACATACACACGCACACACTAAAACTGACACTAACACAAGCGCACACGCACGTGCATACACGTCGATATATAAGTGTTATAATCTTGATCGCGACGTTAAAACCCACCTAGTTTTCAGGATGCAGTTTTTTTCAGTTGATACAATAGCCACTTGTCGAAAGGTACTTTTAGAAAACTAACAAAATAGCAGAAGAACGCATCTGCCCCGAGGCCTGTGTAGGGGAATTCCAAAACTCTAACACCCATGTGTTTAAAATACTTCCAGAACTTCCCGTGACCTCAGTACCAGTCTCGCTGGAGTACCAGAAACCTAGGATCGTAGGTTCGAATCCCGGTTCGCCCTGTTTATGTTTCGATGTTTTTTATCAGTATTACCGTGTTGGTGGTTTCACAAAAAATGTAAACATCCAAGACCTGCACTACTTGTGACTTTCCTCCCACGCCAAGCGGCGTTAACTCAAAACACACTCACTCACTCACTCACTCACTCACTCACTCATCACCAGGACATAGCGGAAATCCTTTACAAAAGCTGGGCACGATTCCATTAGACCTGGTTTGTCACCATGCACATCAACATTATCATATCAAACAGCCATAGACGGGAGCAGTTGGGGGGAGTTTTGAAACAGGACATGACGAAAGTTATGTTTGTCACGGAAGCACCATAAAGATTACCACCATTCGTTTAGGTATCTTAACAAATTGTCTCCCCACGAAAATAAATACCGGGCGCGCAACAACGCAACCATGAAAATTGGTGTGTCCACAAGAACGACGTGCCCGTTGAGGAGTTCCACGCTGTGCTGTTTGGCAACACCGAGCACGTTGACCGAGGGGCATGCAGATATAATAGAGAGCATTCAAGGCGATGCTGTCGATGCTTGTTCTTGGCTTAGCGACGTAGTAAAGACATGGTTTAAATTTTGCAAAATTTCACGAAACTAACTTGAAAGTTGAAAAAGTAAGACAATTCTTGAAATAGATTTTCAGAGTCCCATCCCTCTGAAGGCGAGACGTTGTGTGATAGTGTTACACACCAAAGGCGTTAATTTATGTAGGTTGTGATGATGATGATGATGATGATGATGATGATGATGATTGTTATTAATGTTATTAATATTTGCATATCATTGATATAACAAAGCCATTCTTTAAAGTGAGAAAAGGACATTTATGACTCGTCCGTATCTCTGATTAAATACAAGTTTTATGTCATACCTTGTGTCTTATTTTTTATATAAAATTGTGCATCACATCCGCTTTGATATGGAATCAAACGAATAATGAATAATAGAATTCAAAGGAGGCAAATAATTCAGTTCGTCTTCGTGTTTTATATTCGACGAAAAAGAGAAATATAGATTTCTGTTTTGATGGTACATGTGTTACATACATTATCAAATCCCGATATTGCTCTCTATTATATTGAATCGGTATTTCCACCTGGGGCCGGCACAGCACGTGTAGTATCATTGTGGGCCGATCACGTCATCTCCACAGAAGCTGCAAGACAAGTGTGTACTTAGTCCATCCTCGCATAGCGAGAGCCCAGGTTCCATGTACATGGAACACGCGTTTAATTAAACTACACTTTTATAAACCCGATAACCATTCGTGCACCTGACCTTGACGCTTTTTTTGATTGGTTTAAATGTTATGTTATTTGAAGCACATTCTTGCGGCCCCGTTATTAGTTACTGTATCACAAACTATCCACATTACAGGAACACGACGAAGTAACGCCGCACGGGGCTGGCTATAACCGGCCATATCCAACATGGATATTCTATTCATAACATTTTTCTTCTTTTATAGAATGCAGTTTTTTAATTTCATGGAGGATCCCTGTTTAAATACCATTACTACCTGCAGGGGTGCAGTATGTTGGCAATAAGCGCAACGCCGCGACGGGGAATTTGATATTCAGAAACTATTCCCGCTCGCATAGTTCCGCCATAAAATATTATCTTACATTTTTGTAAAAAAAATTTAAAAAACAATAAAAAATGAGGAGGGCAGACAAAGCAGTAAAACTCATGATGGCTGCTGTATAGTGCAACAAGGTAACATTTTCTGATCATATTACCTGGATCATATTACCAGGATTACATTACCAGGGTCATATTACCTGCATCATATTATCAGGATCACATTACCAGGATCATATTACCAGGATCATATTACCTGGATCATATTACCAGGATCATATTACCTGGATCATACTACCCAGTTCATATTACCTTGATCATATTACTAGGATCATATAACCTAGATCAAATTACCTGGATCATATTACCTGGATTATATTATCCAGTTCATATGTCCTGGATCATATTACCCAGTTCATATGACCAGGAGCATATTACCTAGATCATATTACCTGGATCATATTACCAGGATCATATTACCTGGATCATATTACCCAGTTCATATTACCTGGATCATATTACCAGGATCATATTACCAGGATCATATTACCTGGATCATATTATCTGGGTCATATTACCAGGATCATATTGCCGATTACATTACTCACCAGTAACAATCGTATATGCGTAAAAAAATTGGTATTATCAATGAAGTCACACACCAGTAACAATCTTATTTGAGCAATAAAATGTTGTATTATCAATGAAATTGGACACCTGTCACAATCCTACTTGTCAATCACTGGATACCGTTATGAATAATGCTAACCACTAGCAACATTTTGTGGCGTCCAGTAAGATAAAGCTAGACTGGAGTTACATACAGGTAGATTCTGGTAACATTAACTGGTGTCTTATCAGACAGTGTAACCTATGATATCACACGCATTCATAATACGCCAACATAGACAGTGTTACCTCAGTCGTGTTACCAATGTTGTTACACGCTAACAGTGCCTCTTCCGACAGGCAGCCACTGTATTTCTTTCGGCAGACATTATTATTGGGCAATATAAGAGATCAAACAACGTACTTATAACTTTTGATCCGCCAATGCAAGTCCTTTATTACAAAATAATGCAATTGTGCACTTGCCAGTAGTAGTAATCATAATGACATGTCCGAGTTTGTATTTAATGTATTCGTGAATCTGCTCCTAGTTTTCCCCGTTGTTTTCTGAATTAAAACAACGCACATATCGGCACAGACACCAATAAAGCTTCGTCTATTTTGCGATAAATAATATTCTGTTACATAAACATTTCATTCGTAAACTTCAAGCCCAATTACATCTTTACAGTTTTTGCAGCAACCCAGTGGTCCTATCCGCCATGTTCATTATGTTATTAACACACGGGGCTACCTTTAATAGGCAGTGTTATGGGCAAAGGTAATCCTGTGATGAACATATGCACTTCATTAGGAAACTCGTCATAAAAACACACAATGACGTCATCTTTACACGTTTCATAAATCACAACCCAAAGTTACAAATTTGCTGTTACACCCTCTGATGGTTAACAATTTCGAAAATATGTCTCTTCATATTTGAGAAAGTGTACATGCCTTCTTCTTAAAAGGTTGGCCCAAAGTAAATTTGAGTGTTTGAAGAAACGAGTAATTTATCTAATCGTGTGCATGTTTTTGCTTACACCTATTGTAATTATATGTTCCTCTCAGTGGGTATCACGTTATAGACGAGCATAACACAACGTAATATGCCCTGCTTGTTTAATGAGTCGTGTCTTAAAACATATACGTAACGGTTTCTTTACTGTTAATTTGAAGCAGATTTTACATTTGTTTAACATTTGGATGATTTCTCATTATTTCTGTCTGGATTGTTCTATATGTCGCATTTGTGATTACGTACCTTACTTTCATACTTCCTAAGCTGTTTACTATTTTCGCGCTGCTATTAATGGCTTCAATATTTCCGACAATGAAAGTCGTCATTTTTATTTTTATATTGGTTTATTATAGCGTCAAGCATGTATCACTTTATTTTTTATTACTAATACATTATTGTTATAAGTTCATATGTCAATAGGTGCGGTTGGGTAGCGTAGTGGTTACAGCGTCTCGTCACGCCGAAGACCCGGGTTCGATTCCCGACATGGGTTCAATGTGTGAAGCCCATTTCTGGTGTCCCCCGCCGTGATATTGCTGGAATATTGCTAAAAGCGGCGTAAAACCAGACTCACTCACTCACTAATATTTCAGCACAAAAGATATATACATATTTTCTTGTTCATAATCTTATAAACATATTTGGTTGTACATGAGAAATATATACAATTGCATATATTATTCACAAAATTGGAACATCTTTTCGTAACAAAATGTTTTAAATAACATTTTGTTGTCAAGACTAATTTAAAATTACAATACATGCAACAGACAATTATTCATGTGTGTACATTTGAACGGCTATGAACAATATATTTAGATAACACACATGCCTAGACGGACACTGACGTGATTACGTATCGTGGATCTTGTGTAACATTCGGAAGTACAAACACAACAACGATTTCAACTCTAAGAACGTTAATCCTCTTGGAGGAGATAGGCCACACATTCCCCCTGACTAGCTGTGTGTGCCCTATAGGGCCCCACCCACGCCACTTTATCATCCACCACCGTCGAGGTTTATCACTCATATACCCAATAAACAAAACACCTCGTGTCCCCATAGCTGCAGCGCTTGACTAATGCTGGGTGATAAACAAGATCAAACGCTGATCTTCGTTTGATTTTTTATACAAAAATTCATTTCAACGTGAAGCGGGTGGACTTTTTATAATTTAAAAAAAAATACTTACTTTTGTTTCACTTGAAGATGATTTAGATACACGGCGAGGGATATGAGTCACAGTATCACGGCCAGTGAGGTAGCTTTGTGGTTAAAGCCTTCATGATCGGTTCCCCCCATGGCATGTATGGGTAAATTGTGTGAAGCCAAATTCTGGTGTCTCCCGCCGTGATATTGCTGGACAATTGTTATAAACGTTGAGTAAAAGCATACCCTTTCACGATAGTACGGAAGGCCCAGTGCGGAACCCTACAAGGGAACGTGTCGCGTTGTGGATTTTGTCCCTTATAGGATTCCATACTAATAAAGTAACGCGACAATTGTTTTCTTTATTCCTTCAAGTTTTAGTTGTTCCGATTTGTGCAGCATTTGAAAACATTTAAAATATGCTACAGGCAATGAGGTGGATGGTTATAGAATAGAAGAAGAAAACTATCTGCAAAAAGCAAATACTACCTCTTGACGAAATGCACATAGAATAGAAATAGAATATTTCAGGATCGTATTTATAAGATTGCCAATAGGAGCAAAGTATTTCAACATGAATCGTATCAGTGGCTGGAATAATTTCAAGATGGATGCAAAATGTGACCAATCACAGCTGCAGGTGACTATGTTTATTACTAATCCATTATGAGAGCGAGCGTGTGTGCGTGCGTGCGTGCGTGCGTGCGTGCGTGCATGCGTGTCTTTGGGGATGACGCTGACAGGGAACGAGCCACCGACCTTCCGCTCTATCCCCCAGAACAGCCAGGCGGTCGGGTAGCCTTGTGGTGAAAGCGTTCGCTCGTCACACCGAAGACCCGGGTTTGATTCCCGACATGGGTACAATGTGTGAAGCCCATTTCTGGTGTCCCCCGCCGTGATATTGCTGGATTATTGCTAAAAACGGTGTAAACTCACTCACTCACTCAAGAACAGCCTCGTTGAAGTTAGACATAGCAAACACAGTTTGATTGATGTCAGATTCCTGTTGTGGAGGTAGCTCAGTGGGCACGTGTTCCCTCGTCGCGCGTCGGAATCTCGGGTTTGTGTCCCACAGGGACACGCTGTATGAAGCCTGTTTCTGTTTTTCTCCTCAATGGTATAGCTGGAATTATGTTAAAATCGGCGGAAAACCTCGCTTACTCACTCACTCACTCACTCACTCAATCATTCACATATTCTTAATGTCAGTGTTCTGTGCTGCTTGACGGTACAGAAATGAGTGTCAATCAAGCGAAGTGCCATATCAAATCGGCCCAGACTCAGGTTTTCAAGGAGAGGCCATCTGAACGCCCACTGCATCGAGTTTATGTACAGTGTGTTGAGAAGTTTAGCAATCCTGCAGAGTCCTTCGCTTGGATGAAGTCGACTAGCCTGAAAAGTGAAACAGAAGGCTTTCTGTTTGCTGCTCAGGACCAGTTACTTCCCACTTGAAATCGTCAATGTGTGATTTTGCATCAAAATGTGAATATGAAATGTAGATTATGCAATGAATTTGATGAGACTGTCCAACACATCGTGAGTGGATGCCACGCTTTGGCACAGACACAGCATCTTAAGCGACATGATGGGCTGGCTCGATCATTTCATTACCGTCTTCGCCATGCGGGTTTGACTAGGCAGCGCTTCCTGTGGGAAGTCCCATTCGCTGTCTGGGCTGCGTGTAGAGGGGGCAAGGGCCCTGAGCTAATGATGAGCCTAACCATCCTGACTGTGCCAGGATCACCCAAACCCTCTTTGCTGCATTATTAATTTTATTCTGTTATTTTTTTTTTTTTTTCTGTAAATAATAATGGTTGTGGTTTATACTCAGTGGTCCATCCATGGTTCGACACAGAATATGGAGAAGGACAATAATAACATTCCTTCGAATAGGCTAGTATACTGCCTCAGACGTATCCAAGCCAACAAACCTGATCTTGTCCTTTTACGGTAACATTGCCACCTCATGCTACCTGGTACCCATTTACTGCTGGGTGAGCAGATGCCTATCTCGAACAAAGGAACAATACATGATGGAGTCCTGCTCTTGAGGCATTTCATGAAATAACACAATCTGTAAAACAGCATTGAAAAATATGTATCATTTCAGAAAGCAACGGATGGATTTTTCTCCCTAGCATACGCTTCAAACGTTATGATCAAACATGAACATTTGCTTATTTCGTTGATGCTCGGACGCTGTGGCCTGTGATAGATATGAACACAGTCCACTGGTCCGATAGTGTTTAATAATACCCTGTAAACAATGTAAATCCAGGGAGTTTAACCTCTATCTGTGTTTACTCGAACTGAGAAATTTACAACCTGTCCCTATTGAGCTAATTCTACAGTATCTATCGCTATTGTCGTGTGGTAATACCACTTTAATCCAGGCACTTGGGCCAAATTTGACGGAGAAAAGGCGCCTATATTGTCGTCTGACATATAGCGCGTGCTGATAACGCAGCAGACGACGTGGATTGAAGAAGGCGGGAAATATCGCCTTCATAGCCGCCACTTTGTCATTAACCATGGCGGATTTATCGCCGAAGATTTGACGTGAAGAGGCCAATTTGGCAGCCAATTCACGCCGTTTGCGGATTTAGATACGCCAAAAATGTGCAACATTTGCCTGTGTGAGGTGATACGGTCTCGGAATGTGTGGGTGACAGTTTGGGTAGATATGTACCATACATCTGCTTGTTGTGTTACCGTCCATGTTCGCGCAACAAATTTGAATTTCTTTCCAGGTATTTCCGTTTGAGTCACACAGAAAACGTCTGTAAAGAAACAACTACACACTGTGTAATGTTTAATGAACAAAACCGATAAACCCCTTCCCAGATTCATAAGAAATCTCAGCCAAAAGCAGAGTCGATTTACGATTTCCACTATATCATGAGCATGTGTTTATGAATCAAACTGATATGCTCTAAACCCTGAAGGAGTAGTTTACTTTCCCGGTGTTGCAGTCAGGAATTATGACCTGTTATGTCTATTGTGGTTTTGTAAATTTATTTAAGTGGGATCTAATGTTATTGACAACACAACTATTTTATCATTGCAACATTATTGCCACTTCGTTCCTTATTGAATAAGGAGGCATGAGAGGTCAAAATGTCCCGGGTTCGATTCCCGCATTATGTAGAGCCTATAACGTTGCTGGGCCTCTACGTGTCCTCCTTAACCTTTCACTCAGAATGGGACACAAACTCCTCAAAGGTCTACCATTTTAGAAAATGACAAAGGCAGACCTCAAAATACCACAAAGGGCGTTATTCTACAATACTGGAAACTGAAGCTTAGCGATAATTTAGCGAATATCTATGTTAGATGTGGGACTCCAATATTTCGATCACTTTAAGAATGTGCATGTACTTGCGTGGGTGACCCGCTATCAATAGATCATGCCTGAAGCAAGGACTATGTTTACCACATGTACAGTGTGGATTTTTAGGGCTATTTTTGTTCCGCTATACATACACTCTTTTCAATGTAAGGTTTGCCTTGGCTATTTTTGGCAACAACTTTTAAGCGTTCAAGAAAACATATTTCTCAATCTATAAGTCAATGATATATCGATCAACATCAGGGTGGTTGAAATACGTTTCTGCGAAACACATTTTGTCCTCCAAAGCAGCCACGAGACGTGTCTTGTCGCGTACATGTTAGAAGTCTGATTTCTACTTTGCCTGTTTTTGTATTGTCGATCAGGTTCTAAAGAAATCAGGAGATCAATTTTCTAGCAAGCAACATCCTCTAATTAATTCCACAAAGGCATTTAGTCGATCGGATACATCACTTTACAGTCACGCTTCGCGGCATTAGATTGACAGACGGCATGTCGCCATCATGAAAGAGTCAGTTTACGGTAAGGAGAATCGCATTGATTGGTCAATGCACGGTGTGACGCGATGCGTTAACGGCCGTCTCGTTATGGAGACACAGCTCTAAATTATAAGAAAAGAAGTCGATGAAGTTAATGAAGTTACTGTTGCAATTTTCACGGAGTGTAATAAAAACTGTCATTTGTGAAATTGGTACGACATGGCAGATGTGTTCAATTTCTCGACTTGATGATTTTGACTAAATCGTTTACTGGAAATTTAGAATTGACACTTCAGTCTCGCATGCCTTTCTTTTCAAAGTGTCTTTTCGTCTTCTCATTTCATCCAATTTCTAGTCAACCCATCATTTGCGGGGCTTTTTATATTGTCAGATATTATACACTATGTCAGTGTTCTCTGCTGGGTGTTACATGGCACTGTAATATATTTTTAAACATTTATTGCAACTGTATTACATTATTTCTGTTGAGATTCAATAGATGTTCATTGCATTTTATTTGGACAAAGATTAGTTGTCAGGGTTGTAGCACTATTTAGGGTAAGCAGTGGTGAGGAAGTTATTATGTTTAGATGCTCGAATGATCTGTAAACTTCCGGAATTGCACTCAAGCGAAGAGTATCTATCACGTTGAAAAGAGTATCTATCGCGTTGAGAAGGGTATATATCACATTCAGAAGGGTATCTATCGCGTTGAGAAGGGTATCTATCGCGTTGAGAAGAGTATTTATCACGTTGAGAAGGGTATCTATCGCGTTGAGAAGAATATCTATTGCGTTAAGAAGTCTATCGCGTTGAGAAGAGTATCAATCGCGTATAGAAGAGTGTCTATAAAGTTGAGAAGGGTGTCTGTCATGTTGAGAAGGGTATCTATCGCGTATAGAAGGGTGTCTATCATGTTGAGAAGGGTATCAATCGCGTCGAGAAGGGTTCACTGTATCTTAGGTCAACCAGCGGTCAGTTTGACAATGCTGTTGTTGTGCCGCCTGCTCGGCCACTAAAACGTTTTAAATGAATATGGATTCTATGCTTCAAACTAGATCTGAACTATGTGATTTCAATATGGATATTGAATATGGAATACGGGCTTAACTGCATGTAGTATTTACTTTGCATCACATGTGGACCTCACAGGTTTTTAAGTAGTACTGAAATGTGCGTCACATGTGGACTATCTGGTTCTGACTTGGACTGAACTGAACCAAAGTACATGCATCGAGAGGAGTGTGAGTGAGTTTGGTTTAACGCCGCTTTTAACAGTATTCCAGTCACATCACGGCGTGTCAGCTTAATGTGGGAAGAAAGCCCGAAGTGATGCAGGTCTTAGACGTTTACCACTTCGGTGAAACCCACGAGCACGGGTATGGTGCTGACAAACCTAGAAACATAATCGGGGCGAACCGGGATTCGAACCCACAATCATAGGTTTCTGGCGTGCCCAAGGGACGCAACTCTGCATCGAGAGGAACGGAATGTTGTCCATTAAAATTTAAAGAGACACAAAGTTTTAATGTTCAGATAAAAGGCGAGGTGTTTTAAAAATGTAGCGAGTGAGTCTTGCAGGCATTCAATGCGCCAAGTGTTTACATCCTAACTATATCATAATAGGGTGGTGTGACAAATTATTGATATCGACCTAACTGATATAATGCAAAGTTAATGAAGTTTCAATGAACGTAAACAAACTTACTCTTTGTCATTTAAGTCTCACCGTGTGTTCCATTCAGTAATTCTGTTCTAATTTAGCGAGTTGGTGAGTTTGGTTTGACGCCGCTTTGAACAGTATTCCAGTTATATCACGGCACGTCAGCTTAATGTGGGAGGAAAGCCCGAAGTGATGCAGGTCTCAGACGTTAAGCACAACGACTTGCAGTGCCTTAGATGACTCTACTCAGGTCAATCAACAGTTGACTGTCTTCCATGTTTCACACCGTATCGTGATTAGGCCAGTATCCTTGATATAAATTCCAACTTGTGCTTAATTTTGCAGACATTTTGGGTTCCACTTATCGGATACGTTTAAATCTATTTTTACTCTTGGAATTATAAATTGAAATCAATGCAAACGTGATTCGACACATCCAGTTCGACACATCAGGGTTAAAACATATGGCTAAAGTTATTGAGAGTTTGTCGAGTCCGGACTGTGAGTTCGACACAACCAGGAATTCGATACATCCGAAACAACGGAGTTAAAACTATACATATAATATAGTCCTACTTTTGTGGGAGTGCATATTGGATTCTGGCAGATTGAAGGATGCGCTGCATCCAAATCTCTCAAGGTGGAGATCATATTCTCTACAACACACAGAGAAGCTAATAGAAGGAGAGATTCCTCGATAGATCAATCTATCTCTCAAGCCTCGAGAGCGGGTTTCGTTCAGATAACTCTCACTGTTTGAAACCAGCATAGGACGGAAGTTGGGCAATAGTTCCCGGCATCCTCTGGGTGACGACTGTTACGCACGTGCGAACTGTGCCCGGGGCTTATTAGTGCAAATTGCCGCCAGGACACTCCTTCTCGCGAGAATCAACGAGGTGAATATCTCCTATCAGTTCTACCTTATGGCAGAATGTTGACATTCACAGGCTAAGAATATCATGGCGTGCGAGCCACTCACAGAATAGACGGGTCCTATTCCGCCTGTGTTAAATATTGTTTTCAGGATCTTTGGGAAATGTTAAGATGTCGGGGATGGGTGGGATGGTGGGATATACTGTAAACGATATGCAAACTACAGGCATGTCTAAATAACGCCGGGCGGTGCGGTAGCCTGGTGGTTAAAGCATTCGCTCTCCACGCTGAAGACCCGGGTTCGATTACCGACATGGGTACAATGTGTGAAGCCCATTTCTGGTGTCCCCCGCCGTGATATTGCTGGTGGAATATTACTTAAACGGGTTCAACAATTCCCACTCACTCACTCACTCACTCTGTTAACGCCTGTCACGTGGTTGCAAAGGGAATCACAACAACTTCAAATTTCGGCCAATTGTAGCTATGGCCGTTTTGGCAGAACCATTTCGAGATAGAAATTTCGCAAATACGATAAAATGAAATACGTTATTGTTTAAACAGCAGGTTCACCTCACTAGCCATTCTCAGATAACCAACCCATTAATAATCATATAGAAATCCTGCGTTTTAGCATCTGATTTGAAGGTTAACAGATGTTGGGTCGCATAATAGCATACAATATAAAGTAGCATCATATGCTTCATCTGAACAAAATAGTCAGGCATTAATATGAATACAGTCAGACATGCGCATAATGAATACAGTCTGACATCCGCATAATGAATACAGTCAGACCTGCGCAAAATGAATACAGTCTGACATGCGCATAATGAATACATTCAGACATGCGCATAATGAATACAGTCTGACATGGGCATAATGAATACAGTCAGACATACGCATAATGAATACAGTCTGACATACGCATAATGAATACAGTCAGACATGCGCATAATTAATACAGTCAGATATGGGCATAAAGAATACAGTCAGACATGGGCATAATGAATACAGTCAGACCTGCGCAAAATGAATACAGTCTGACATGCGAATAATGAATACAGTCAGACATGCGCATAATGAATACAGTCTGACATTGGCATAATGAATACAGTCTGACATGCGCATAATGAATACAGTCAGACATGCGCAAAATGAATACAGCCAGACATGTGCATAATGAATAGTCAGACATGGGCATAATGAATACAGTCAGACATGCGCATAATGAATAGTCAGACATGGGCATAATGAATACAGTCAGGCATGCGCATAATGAATACTTGCAACCGTGTGCGAAATACGCATAATGTCGGAAGGTGCGCGTAAATAAGTAAATTGTAAATAAGTAAGAAAACCACGACAGCTATCAGTATTTTCATCATGTCAGACAGTTTTTATGCCAATATTTCATAAAGTTTTCGCAACTTTAAAATCTCCAAGAAGGGTCCTATCCTTCCTTTGAGTTTACAGACAAGCTGTGTGGTTTTGAGTGACATGCAATATAATCAAATGTTCTGAGACTGCCAGTTGGTCGGAGTTTGGTCCCCCTTTTACTATTTTTGGTGAAGGAGGGGGTGATAAATGCGGGAGATGCCAGTTGGTCGAAGTCTAATCCCCCTTTAACCACAGCTGGTGAAGGAGGGGGTGACATATGATGAGACTGCCTGTTGGTCGGAGTCTAGTCCCCCTTTAACTACATTTGGTGAAGGTGGGGGTGACATATGATGAGACTGCCAGTTGGTCGGAGTTTGGTCCCCCTTTAACTACAGTTGGTGACCGAGGGCGTGACATATGATGAGACTGCCAGTTGATCGGAGTTTGGTCCCCCTTTAACTACAGTTGGTGACGGAGGGCGTGACATATGCGGGGACTGCCAGTTGGTCGGAGTCTAGTCCCCCTTTAACTACAGTTGGTGACGGAGGGCGTGACATATGCGGGGACTGCCAGTTGGTCGGAGTCTAGTCCCCCTTTAACTACAGTTGGTGACGGAGGGCGTGACATATGCGGGGACTGCCAGTTGGTCGGAGTCTAGTCCCCCTTTAACTACAGTTGGTGAAGGAGGGGGTGACATATGCGGGAACTGCCAGTTGGTCGGAGTCTAGTCCCCCTTTAACTACAGTTGGTGACCGAGGGCGTGACATATGCGGGGGCTGCCAGTTGGTCGGATTCTAGTCCCCCTTTAACTACAGTTGGTGACGGAGGGACTTCTTCTGGGTAGATGTGTGAAACATATATATGTCTACTGTCTGTAACTATGTCTTGGTAGAGGACCACAAAACCTTCACGTACAAAAATGATATGGTATTGATTCACATTAGTGAAGATGTTGAGAGTCGGGCGTTTTTCTCAGGTCTCCATTCGTTAAGATAAACGTTTTACAAATCTCCAGGTAGGACTGACTGGTTTATCACTCGTCTGGACTAGCGTGTTTCCTACACTTTATGTACAAAAATTGCAAAACACTTTGTTTTTAATCTGAAATGTTGGATTATTGAGGTTCCGCTGAAGAGAGGTCACGACGTAATGACCCCACCGTACCTCTAGAAACAATATATTATCGCTTATCGGGTGCAGACCCTCATCTCGTACCGATTTGCAAATAGGCAAAACTAAGTTCCGAAATTAGTGTGATTAAATGGTCATAAAACCGTAGTTAATGTTCAAATTGGGTGTGAAAACACTTTGATCATAAGTCTGATTTAGCATCTCTTTAGTCATGTCCTTGCGTTGAAGTGTTACTTTTTGAGTTATAATTCGTTTAGTTGGTTCTCTTTTCATGAAGATCGTACACGATGAATTTTAGGAAGTTAGATCAAGCTTTTAAAAGCTACACCGAAACCTACACCGACACCCCTTACCCCCACACCAACGCCCACACCCCTTACCCCCACACCCACACCCGCACACACACACCCAAACCCACACCCCTTACCCACACACCCACACCAACACCCACGTCCCCTTACCCCACACCACACACACATACATCACCCACCCACCCACCCAAACCCACACACCTTACCCGCACACCCCTTATCCACACACCCAAACCCACATCCACACCCTCACCCACACCAATCCACACACGCCTTACCCACACACATCCACACACCCCTTAACCACACACCCACACCCACCCACACACCTTACCCCCACCCACACCCATCCACACATCCCTAACCCACACATCCACAAACCCTACCCCCACACACACACCAGACAATGGACAGCAGCTCAAGGAGAGTAGACCCCTTTATTGGCAAATATATGTCGTGGAAAATACGCTAATGACAACTTCAGACAACGCAGATTGCTTGTGGTCATGTAGAGCAGGCGTCTAATCTGTGGAACACCTAGTACGCAGATACAGAAACAACAAAAGTACTAATTTACATACTACCTTACTAAGCGGCATGGTCCAGTATGTCTAGACATCATACAATCTGTACATATTTTAACAACATGTTTTAGACCTGCGTAATCTCATACACAACGATCAAGTTGTGCTGCGGCATATTACATCAGAACTACGCATCTCCCCACTAACACTTTGAATTTGTTAATTACATGGCTTTAGTGCCCTTATCATGTCATCGTAACAATGTGTTAAGAAAAACACCCAAACCAAGACGACGCCAATTATTCAATTTGACGTAATTACAGAGAGTCTAACATGCGCGTCGGATCACCAACCGGCATCGGATGACCGATAACGAGGCTCTCTCGCGCGATTTATCGCCAACAACGGGATCTGTTGCACAAGTGCGAGATTAAATCACCGAGGGAGTGAAAACAGAGAAAGAGATTTGCCTGACTGTGTGTATGTTGTTGAGACGACTGTTTACAAGGTATTGGCTTGTGTTCTGGAAGTTGGGGTAGGTGGCTCCCAGCGTTAAACAATCCACCTTCAAGTGTTTGTACGTGTCGGAAGGTGTACAATGAATTTGATTCTTAAGTGGCTTATCATCGTCATCATCATCATCGTCGTCATCATCATCATCATCGTCGTCGTCGTCGTCGTCGTCGTCATCATCATCGTCGTCGTCGTCGTCTCCATCATCGTCGTCATCGTCAACATCACTATCGTCGTGGTCATCATCATCATCATCGTCGTCGTCATCGTCGTCATCAGCATCAACATCATCATTTTCATCATCATTAATTAGGACAACTTTTTCACTGAGCCAGTTGTTGGTGTATGATAGCGTTGTCTATACATTTCCATATCACGTCAACATGTGATATCCGACTCTGAACCAGAAAAACATGCGGCTGAAAACATGATCACCGATCCACAGAGGATGTTGACATCAGCCAAGACACCGTGCTGACCACGTGACCTCTTTACTCGCATCACACGACAATCATTGGATACTGATGACGTAGTCTGACCCGGCCATGTAAACCAGTGGTCGATAGTATGAGCAACGTCCCACAGTAGGGAATGGCGACATACAATCAGCCACTATGTCCAGCGAACAACATTTTTATTTTTATTTTTTTCACCTGACTGGGGAGTGAGTGACGGAGTCTGCGCTTGGTTTAACGCCGTGTTGAACAATATTCCTGTTATATAACGGTATGTCAGCTTCATGTGGGAGGAAAATCCGAAGTAATGCAGGTTTCAGACGTTTACCACTTTGCACTGACAGAAATAGTTCGTAAAGTTTACTTAGTGAATTTCACTCAGACACCAATATGTCTGTAGACTTTACTAAAACAGTTAAAAAATGTTTACTATTGAGACAAGTAGGTGGCCTGTCGGAGACTGGACGATTAACTCATCACTGCAATAGTATATTTATTAAGCTTTTAGTAAATTTGACAACACATTAACTAAGGGAGACAGGGGCGTTACCGACCCAAGTGTGACTCCTGCATGTGCCTGGGGGGCGGTCGGGTAGCCTAGTGGTTAAAGCGTTCGCTCGTCACGCCGAAGACCCGGGTTCGATTCCCGACATGGCTACAATGTGTGAAGCCCATTTCTGGTGTCCCCCGCCGTGATATTGCTAGAATATTGCTAAAGGCGGCGTAAAACCAAACTCACTCACTCACGCATGTGCCTGGGCGTGATGGACAGTGGGATACCCCACGGCAGCCATGTCTCAAGTTGGTCGTGATCCTAGAAAAAAACACACCTGAATCGTGAGGATGGCAAGGTGGCCGAGATTGCGATTACCCCGATTACCCCCTGGTGAAAGTATGTGTCAGTGTAAGGATCGGAAGACATAATCCTCAAATATTGAGATTTATTATCAGAGGTACGACCACTGATCACCAACAGCTTTAACACTTTAGGAGCTGGGACCCCCGCAGCGACACATGTCCCGACGGTTGTGACAATTACCAGCGTTGGTGTTGGCAATTACAGTATTCTGTATAATACTGAAATCTGGTCGTGTCAATGATGGTAATGCTGTTAATCAGTTAGTAGAGTTGCGTTCACCATGCGTGACAGAAACCTGTGGTCGTGGGCTTGATTATATTTCTTGGTTTGTCAGCACCATACCCATGCTCGTTGTTTTCATCATAGTTGTAAACTCACTCACTCACTCACTCACTCACTCACTCACTCACTCACTCACTCACTCACTCACTCACTCAACCACCCACCCACCCACCCACCAACCCACCCACTCACTCACTCACTCACCCACCCACCCACCCACCCACTCACTCACTCACTCACTCACCCACCAACCCACCCACCAACCCACTCACTCACTCACTCACTCAAAAAGCAAGCTCCTGTTAAGAAGAACTCCACTAAATCACTAAATCGGTATTTAAACACGTATCGACTCTATGGTTTGATATCGACTCTCCTCTTGTTTTGAATTACAGTTAAAAAAACTCGATAAATATCTCATGGTCCAAGGTTCTTCGACTTTACGAGATTAATCTGTATTTGATTTGTAATCTCTTGGATCATTATCGTCAGTCATCAGGATCCCAACCCACAATCAGCGAATCCTGGCAGGTAAGGGACATAACTCCGCCACACGTGCCCCTCTTGAGCGATTCCATATGGATACATGTCCACCGCTTTATTGATTTATAACGCGGCGTTCGAGGTGCCACCACGCATCTGTACGAACGTACGGCGTGATCTGGTGGTGCTTCTGAGATCGTGTATCACAACTCGAGAGGGGCTCGGGGGACTGTAGAGGGGGAGCGGACTACCCACGCGGACCAGAGTGTTTGTTCTTTTTGTTATTTAACGCCGCACTCAGCAATATTCTAGCTACATGATGGCGGCCTGTGAGCAATCGAGTCTGGTCAGACCGAATCGGGTGGTCAGACTCGCTGACTTGGTTGATGCATTTCATCGATCCCGATTGCGTGGATCGATGCTCATGATATTAATCACAGGACACAGGTCGCTGGTCAGAGTGAACCGATATGACTTCCCATCCTAACTACGACCGTACAGAACAGAAAACAGTCCGTCAGTTACCCATAACGGTATAAAGCTCAATTGTCCTCGCAAATGATAAACTTTAAGTAAGTACACTTTCATCCGAAGTATTTCCATCTGTGTAGACATATTTTCAGCTTCAGACATAATTTCATCCTCAGACATATTTCCATCTACAGACATATTTCCATCAACAGACATATTTCCATCAACAGACATATTTTCATCTAAAGACATATTTTCATCTAAAGACATATTTCCATCAACAGACATATTTCCATCTCCAGACATATTTCCAACTACAGACATATTTCAATCTTCATTTTGTTTGTTTGTTGTTTAACGCCGCACTCAGATATTTTCTGTAAATAATCGAGTCTGGCCCATTCAAAGCAGTGATTGAAATCATGAGCATCGATCTACGAGATTGGGATACGATGACATGCATCAACCAAGTCAGCGAGTCTGACCACCCGATCCCGTTAGTCGCTTCTTACAAGCATGGTCGTATTTCCATCTGTAGACATATGTTTATCCTTTTCTCGTGTTTTCAACAGTAAAGGCTTCTTGTGACCCCAAGCGGAGTAACCAAGGATGAGTTTCATTTTGTATCCATGAGTAGATTCGAACCCGGAATTCGTTCGTTAAGAGCGAAGTCACCAACTACTTGAGAGCGCCTATATTCACCGAGAACATTATAGGCCATTCAGAACATTAAAACTCGTCTAACAAAACAAAAACGCAAACTCGTAATGTCGAAATAATGTTTATGTCAAGTTCAAAATTATCCTAAATGTTGATATTAAACCCTTTCGTAGCTGCCGTTACCTCCAAATTCCAAGGTTTTTCTAACTTGGAGAAAAAGATAGAGACGCTCCATTGTAATTCAACAACTAAACAGACAGAGACATAGCTGTGTCGTTGATCATGGGGTTTGGTGAACTGTATACTTTCTAAATTTGTTTTTGTGTATATGTGGTGTCATTTGAAGAATGTGGCAGGTATCATATTGATTGATACTCCTTCAGTCTGTATAAGCATTCTTCCAGCGTGTGGCGGGGGCGTCGCATATCGCCCTCAGCTAACACTCATACACACATGGCGATGGGGTACGTATTAGCGCTGTTATTGTAGGAAAGTCGAACTCTTTATACACAAATATAGACTTCCGAATGGAAGTTCAGCGCTAATTGCACACGCATATAGTTAGGCTTAACCTAACGTTTTGAAATTAATTTTCAACTTTTAAGCTGTTGCATGAAAAAAGTACAATATTACTGATATTTACTTAAAACGGTTAATAAGGCTGATGGGCGATGGGGCAGCGAAGTAATCACCCGAAAGTCCGGGTTTGAATCTCTACTAGGTTTCAATGTGCCAAGCCTATTCTGTTGCCTTCAGCCTTGAAGCCCCCGTTATATCAAAGCAGCTGTAATACAATGCAATTTCAGCACATTATATAACATATGTTAAATCTATATATCATATTAGCCCACATATATTTGTCATTAGAATCTCATTATCACTCGATGCCTGGGGACCCTTTAATATGTGTCAAGATGTGCGTAGTTCGAGACAAACGATTCCGATCGTGGGTTTGAATCTCGGGTCGCCCGGATGACGTTTCTGGGGTTATAGTACCATACCGTACTCGTGGGCGTCACTAACGTGGTAATTATATAACGTCAGAGCAGGAGAAGAACCAGTCTTGATTATCCGCCGAAACATATTCCATTTGGCGTAAAGGGCAATAAAGTTGTGAAAATTATATGAATGTACCACTGAAAATCAGTGATGACACCAGATACTGGTGAAAAGGGAAGCATGCCCTGCCCAACCGGTAGCACCCGCCATTCACACAGTTTGCATAAAAGCGTAAATGTTTGTTTCCATGGCGGCCAGTAAACAAACCAGACAATGAAGTAATCGATGGACCAGAAAATCCAGTGACACCATAGCGCATTTACTGATTTTGTGACGTCTTTTTGTCTCTTCTGCCAACACGAAGCTGGAACGCCCTGAAACGCAATTGTGTTACAAAAATTCGAAACGGCGTTCAACTAAATTAACTCACCCCAATTAAAAAAACATAAAAACAGTTTTTGACACTATCCCTCGGCCACCCTCACTCCAAGTTTAGCTTCCGCTGGGGGTATACGGTGCACAACTGAGTAATTCAAACAGCGTTCTTCCGGATATACAGTTTTCAACCAAGGTTCACGCAGTGAGAAACAAATGTATTATTTTAATCCTGACAAGTTGAGTAGCCGTACTTTACCAATATCACGTGACAAGTTGTATATATGTTAATGACGCCATTTTGACTCTGGCATCACGGTACGCTCATGGCATGCTGGGTAGAAGTGGTTTGTTTATTTACCACTGTTATGAGGGGGGTGTTTAAAGAGTTGTAGCGGTCAGAAAATATTTTATTCTGACAAAGGACTTCATGAAAATACACACGATGGGGTAGAGAAAATGTTTTGGTAATAAATCGCTGTATATATATTTTAGTGAGTTATAAATTTAACGTCGCATCGACATTATTTCATACAGCGACGATAACAAGTTGAAATTATTACAACTGAGTCATAAATGCAAAGATTTATTTATAAACAAATTTTTCAAAGTATATATTTGTAGTGGCTAAGTGCTTCATACTTCTTGTTCCTGCAAGAATATATATATACTTTATAGCACTTACCGTGTATTCTTGGAATGTTACAATTAGGATTCTATACGAAGGATTTCCCGAGGTGGGTATAGGAGGGTGGGGGTTGTTTGTGGGGGTGAGGGTGGTCGGGAATATGGCTTCATGGAGGTTTGGTTCGAAGGGGTTTGTGGGGCTGGCCTTGTGGTGGTGACGTTATTGGTGATGTGGTGGTGGTGGTGATTTGGTGGTGGTGATGTGGTGATGTGGTGGTGTGGTGAAGGGGTAAATGGTGATGTGGTGGTTGGGTAAGTGGTATTGTGGCGGTGGTGATGTGGTGGTGGGTTAAGTGGTGATGTGGTGGTTGAGTAAGTGTTATTGTGGCGGTGGTGATGTGGTGGTGGGTTAAGTGATGATGTGGTGGTTGAGTAAGTGGTGATGTGGTGGTGGGGTTAGTGGTGATGTGGGGGGGGGGGGGGGGGGGTAGTGGTGGTGGGGTGAGTGGTGATGGGGTGGTGGGGGGGGTGGGTAGTGGTGATGTGGTGGTGGGGTTAGTGGTGATGTGGTGATGGGGTGAGTGGTGGTGGGGTTATTGGTGATGTGGTGGTGGGGTTAGTGGTGGTGGGGGGGGGTTAGTGGTGATGTGTCGTTGGGGTTAGTGGTGATGTGATGGTGGGGTTAGTGGTGATGTGGTGGTGGGGTTAGTGGTGATGTGGTGATGGGGTGAGTGGTGGTGGGGTTATTGGTGATGTGGTGGTGGGGTTAGTGGTGGTGGGGGGGTTAGTGGTGATGTGTCGTTGGGGTTAGTGGTGATGTGATGGTGGGGTTAGTGGTGATGTGGTGGTGGGGTTAGTGGTGATGTGGTGGTGGGGTGAGTGGTGGTGGGGTTAGTGGTGATGTGTTGGGGGGGGGGGGGGGGGGGTAGTGGTGGTGGGGTTAGTGGTGATGGGGTGGTGGGGGGGGGGGGGGGGTAGTGGTGATGTGGTGGTGGGGTTAGTGGTGATGTGGTGATGGGGTGAGTGGTGGTGGGGTTATTGGTGATGTGGTGGTGGGGTTAGTGGTGGTGGGGGGGTTAGTGGTGATGTGTCGTTGGGGTTAGTGGTGATGTGATGGTGGGGTTAGTGGTGATGTGGTGGTGGGGTTAGTGGTGATGTGTCGGTGGGGTTAGTGGTGATGTTGTGTTTGGGTTAGTGGTGATGTGGTAGTTGGGTGTGTGGTGATGTGGTGGTGGGGTGAGTGGTGGTGGGGTTATTGGTGATGTGGTGGTGGGGTTATTGGTGATGTGGTTGGGGGGGGGTTATTGGTGATGTGGTGGTGGGGGGTTAGTGGTGATGTGATGGTGGGATTAGTGGTGATGTATCGATGGGGTTAGTTGTGATGTGGTGGTGGGGGGTAGTGGTGATGTGGTGGTGGGGTTAGTGGTGATGTGTTGGTGGGTTAGTGGTGATGTGGTGGTGGGGTTAGTGGTGATGTTGTGTTTGTGTTAGTGGTGATGTGGTAGTTGGGTGTGTGGTGATGTGGTGGTGGGGTTATTGGTGATGTGGTTGGGGGGGGGGGGGTTAGTGGTGATGTGATGGTGGGGTTAGTGGTGATGTGTTGGTGGGTTAGTGGTGATGTGGTGGTGGGGTTAGTGGTGATGTTGTGTTTGTGTTAGTGGTGATGTGGTAGTTGGGTGTGTGGTGATGTGGTGGTGGGGTTATTGGTGATGTGGTGGTTGAGTAAGTGGTGATGTGGTGGTGGGGGGGGGGGGGGGTTAGTGGTGATGTGGTGGTGATTTTAGTGGTGATGTGGTGGTTGAGTAAGTGGTGATGTGGTACTGGGGTTAGGGTGTTTGGGAGGGCGGGGGTTAGAATAGGGAAGGTACGTCTCATACCACTAAATAACCACTGAGGTGTGAACCCCATTTCTTTTGTTACCCACAGTTATAAGGTTAGAATATTGCTAAAAGCGACGACAATAAACTACTTTCTAACTTTGAGCGAAACACTAGCAGTTATATAGACTACTCGTTTTCATCCAATGTTATTTAATTGGTCTAACGTCTTACTTTGAAATAATCGAGAGCAATAAAATCAGCTATGTTTCAATGGGGAGGAATAGATATTACAAGTTCGCTGTACGTTTCCAAACTTTCTTCACTCTGCGATTCTCCCTCTGCCTCTCTCCCCTGACCCTCTCCCTGGGCCGGCGCACGTGGCAGCCAGACCCGGTGCCCCGCCGGCCGCCAAGTCGGCTTTCAACAACCTGTTTGTTGACAAAAGCAGATTGTATTCGCTGTGCAATGAATTAGCACCATAGCTGGACTCTGCGTCTAATTTATCCAATATTATGATATAAACACAGTCTGTTCCCGGTGGATGTTGACGAAATGAGACTTCGTACTAAAGATGTCTGCCACAGAATAATATATTCCTTGAGCAGCGAGCATCATCTGTCGGGGATTGGCTAACGTGACTTCTTCAACGTAAATTGTTATTTCAAAGTGTAGATTTAAACAGAAGCGTTACTTGTGCATGTCGATTTGTTTTAACTGGTCGAATGAGTGAGTGAGTTGGGTTTAACGCCCTTTGAACAGTAGTTCGGTAATATCACGGCGTGTCAGCTTAATGTGGGAGGAAAGCCCGAAGTGATGCAGGTCTCAGACGTTTACCACTTCGGTGAAACCCACGAGCACGGGTATGGTGCTGACAAACCTAGCAATATAATCCGGATATTCTCTGGCACTTATATGTGAGAATAGTCGCTTATCACTAAGCCGCCTGTATAATTAACTCAGTTAAATCAAGCCCGATTAACTTATAAAATCAGGTGTATCAAACACGCTTATATAATAAACTCAGTTGTATCAAACCCGCTTATATAATAAACTCAGTTATATCAAATCCGCTTATGTAATAAACTCGGTTATATCAAACCTGTTTATATGAACTGTCATCTCAAACCCGCTTATTTAACAAACTCAGTTATATCAAACCCGCTTATATTATAAAATCAGGCACATCAAACCTAGTTATATAATAAAATCAGTTATATCAAACCCGCTTTTATAATAAACTCAGTTATATCAAACCCGCTTATATGATAAACTGGCATCTCAAACCCGCTTATTTAACACAGTTATATCAAACCCGCTTATATTATAAAATCAGGCACATCAAACCTAGTTAATAATAAAATCAGTTATATCAAACCCGCTTATATAATAAACTCAGTTATATCAAACCCACTTATTTAATAAACTTAGTTATATCAAACCTGCTTATGTAATAAACTCGATTATATCAAACCTGCTATTGTACTAAACACAGTTATATCAAACTTGCTTATATGATAAACTGTCATCTCAAACCCGCCCATATGAAAAACTCAGTTTTATCAAACCCGCTTATATAAAAAAATCAGGAATATCAAAACTACTTATTTAATAAACTCAGTTAAATCAAACCCGCTTATGTAATAAACTCGGTTAAATCAAACCTGCTAATGTACTAAACACAGTTATATCAAACCTGCTTATATAATAAGCTCATTTACCTCAAACCCGTTTATGTGATAAACTCAAATACCTCACACCAACTTGTGTGATAACACTGCTATCTCAATAACCGGTTAATATGATTAAGTCAGTTATGTCACACCCACCTGTATGATAACACTGTTATCTCAAACCGGCGGATATGACGCACACGGTTTAAACTCGGAGCGACCACCTCAACCACTGGGCCAGCCCGCCGCCCGGTGCCTATATTAGCGATACCCCGAAATGTGTATTTAAATACAACCCGCTGTTCGTTCCTACAAATATTATCACACGAACGTTTTCTCACAGATTCCTCGGAACAGAATCATATTTATCTCATTATCACGCGTGACCCTGTCCTAGACCGACCCGCAGTTGATAACGCTGGCTTTGTTTATTTCACATCAATAAAATTCTCTCAGATCTTCCATTTGCTGGTCGTCTAGGTTACCAGGAGTTGCAGTACTACGCGGAATTGCGTACAAGTGTGGAACTACTTTTTCATATGGTTGTAATACTCCGCATAATGATGTTTACCTATTTTTCGTTTAAATATAGCAATTAGGATCAGGCGTAGCTCACCCAAGGACTGTGACCATACGCCTAATCTACCTTCTTACAACAAATACTCCAATAAATGTATTTTCTTTACTATACACTGTATATTCAGTGCGCACGTTGCCCTCATGGAATATGAAATGAAAATAGGATACGCCCACCGTTTAGTTTTATTTGGATTTAAGAATTACCAAATGTTATACTTTGGTGTAAAATTACTTTACAAAACTTAATCGTCTTTTGTTACGACCCAAACGGGTCCAAGGTCTCAAGTACGTTAGCACAATGATGAATTTCTGTGATGTTGGTGTTATTTCTCAGAATGGCGAAAGCAGTGGTAAATATATCATCCGACGTTTATAACACAATCTCTCCAAAAGTCAAGAGGTCGTGTTTTTGATGAAACGCGGAAGTCATTTTCAATAGATTGCTTGTTGATGGGAACAATCTGTATAAAACACAAGCTCCTCTCACGATTTGCGTCTGCTCATGTGTAGACATAGGTAAAGAGTTGCGAATGACCGTTCTTGAGTCGATCTTCAGTCTGTGAGGAGAGATCACCGCTGTAGGTCTTGCGCACGGCGGTAGATCGCGAGAAG
Organism: Haliotis cracherodii; assembly: GCF_022045235.1. Taxonomy (NCBI): domain Eukaryota; kingdom Metazoa; phylum Mollusca; class Gastropoda; order Lepetellida; family Haliotidae; genus Haliotis; species Haliotis cracherodii. The sequence goes on along the minus strand of NW_027266279.1, from coordinate 8,776,500 downwards.
AGCTCGTTCCGTGAAAGGGTGTACTTAATTGTCTCCTCCACCTTCCATAGTCCGTCTCGCCGTAAAGGTTATTTAATGGCGAAACGACTTATTTGCTTTGAAACAACACTGTAAAGAAACTACATCGACTGTTTGGCGCTTCGTAACCAGCTTTGCCACTTGATAAAATGTCAGCCGACGACATGTGACGCGGTGAGACGGTGTGACGTCACTAAGGCCACATTGTTTTTAAATCCGAGAATGCTTGAAATGTTTCTGTCAGCATTTTTTATGCTGCCCGACTTATATCATTCTCGTTTGAAGAGTGTCCAAAAGTGTAAAAATGCGGAATACCATGCTCTTGGTTTGTTCTGAACTGAAAATACGAACGAAGACAAGTTACAGCAGCCATCAAATGTGCTGTTTTCCGAAGAAGCAACGCTTAACCAATGTTGTTAAAATGCAATCCCCTCAAGATGTTTTTTTTTTAACTGTTAATGAGTGTGTTTTTAAAGTTTAAATTTAGGATAGATGCCCTGGAAACATTTCGGCTCCTTTCAACGCCGTGACAACGAAATTGTGCGATCTGATATGAAGGCATTGCGGGGCTGATGGAACATATTCGGTTCAGCGCCTCTATCATGACCCAATCCTAAGCTGTGATTGTTTCCTTTCCGAAGGAGAGAGTGAGTGAGTGAGTGGGTTTAACGCCACCTTGTACAGTATTTCAGTTACATCACGGAATATCATGGGTGCTGTTCTTAGACCTTTACCACTTTGGTTCAACCAACGAGCGCGGGATTGGTGCTGGCAATCTAGAAACACACTGAGGGCGATCCGAGATTCGAACCCACAATCTTAGATCCCGGCACAGGAAAGGGACGCTACTCACAGTGAACTGATGCGCCTTAGAGGCCTGGCATGGACGTGATTACATACTATGGTCTGAGAAGAATGAATGGTTGCCGTTTTCACAATATTCCCTCAATATCACGACAGGGGACACCGGAAGTAGGCTTCATGCTGTACCCGTGTAGGAAATCGAACCCGTTCTTCGGCGTGGCGTGATATTTAGCTTCATTCTCATCATACGTTGACATGGATTATGGTGATGACATTGGGTATATTTTGTTGATGGTTTTCGATCAATCTGATACAGTTACCATGGGTATTTTTCAACCATTGCCTTCTGTTTTAGGAAATACGAACGCGACCCCCGCTTGACCCCAAAGGCAGCTGGTTAGAATTCGTCCGCCATTCAGACAGGATAAACAATAGGAAAATGTCAAAGAATAAACGGAAGAAAAAAAGAAAAACATTGGTAAGAAAGACAAGCCAAGGCTCCCTTTTGCGTTCCTCTGAGCCGAAGGCCCAAGTGAGTGTGTCCGGCGACAATTCTTTTTCTCTTAACTTTCTTAATTCTTTGTTTCTGGGAAACAAGCGAAACTAAACTAGCATGTCCTGTGTCACATTACTCACACACACACACACACACACACACACACACACACACACACACACACACACACACGCACACACACACATATGCACACGCACGCACGTACCGCTGCATCAGCCTTATTGCGTCACTACCCCTTGTAGGCAAAATCTGGTAGCATATTCTTACCATTGGCAACATTGCCCAAGCCCTATGTTGATCTTGTCCGCTAATCGTGGTGACATTGTCCCTCATGTCGATATATTGCCACCCGTGAAGATCCGGGGAATAATAACTCTTCAACAACCCATGCTTGTCGTAAAAGGCGACTAACAGGATCGGGTGGTCAGACTGGCTGACTTGGTTGATGCATGTCATCGATCCCAATTGCGTGGAACGATGCTCATGGTGTTAATCACTGGATTGTCTGGTCCAGACTCGATTATTTACAGACCGCCGTCAAATAGCTGGAATATTGCTGAGTGCGGCGTTAAACAACAAACAAACAAATATATTGCCCCTAATCATGTTGAACGCCCCTACCCATGTTGATATTGTCCCTGCCTGTCTTGATATTGACCCTGGCCATGTTGATATTGTCCCTCTTCATGTTGATATTGTCCCTGCCCATGTTGATATTGTCCCTGCCTGTCTTGATATTGACCCTGGCCGTGTTGATATTGTCCCTCATCATATTGACATTGTCCCTGCCTATCTTGATATTGACCCTGGCCGTGTTGATATTGTCCCTCATCATGTTGGTATTGTCCCTACCCATGTTGATATTGTCCCTGCCTATCTTGATATTGACCCTGGCCATGTTGATATTGTCCCTCATCATGTTGATATTGTCCCTGCCCATGTTGATATTGTCCCTGCCCATGTTGATATTGTCCCTCCCCATGTTGATATTGTCCCTGCCCATGTTGATATTGTCCCTGCCCATGTTGATATTGTCCCTCCCCATGTTGATATTGGCCCTGCCCATGTTGATATTGTCCCTGCCCATGTTGATATTGTCCCTGCCCATGTTGATATTGTCCCTCCCCATGTTGATATTGTCCCTGCCCATGTTGATATTGTCCCTGCCCATGTTGATATTGTCCCTGCCCATGTTGATATTGTCCCTCCCCATGTTGATATTGTCCCTGCCAATGTTGATATTGGCCCTGCCAATGATGATATTGTCCCTCATCATGTTGATATTGTCCCTGTCCATGTTGATATTGTACCTGCCCCTGCTCATATTGTCCCTAAACATGGTGATATCACTTTGTTGACATTAATTAGCAGACAATAGTCACCCCCACCCACCACCCACTCCAGAACCAGTACACAACCACCCCAACCCAACTCTCCCACACACACCCATACACCAACACTCCTGAACCAGTACACAGCCACCCACCCGACAATACACACACACACACACACACACACACACACACACACACACACACACACACACACACACACACACACACATAACTCAGCTGAATTTATTTTACAAACATTCAAGTTTTCAAGCTAATCTTTCGTGTCTACTTAAAATATTATACTACTGTAAAATACTTTCGTTTACCTCACTGACAATGTCAGGTAGTTTCTGATTGCATGTTACACCTGTGCGCCATCCCCGTGTTTCTTCCAGCACGGCCCCATAGGTCCCCCCGGCCCGCCTGGCCCCCAGGGTCCCGCAGGTCCCCCCGGGGCGGTCATCACCAAGGAGGAGATGCTGGCAGAGTTCAGAACAATGGTTAAAGGTGAGTAGAGTTACAGGGAGACCTCGCTAATATAGACGATGTCCTTTCTACCAAGCTTCGGAATATTTAACCGGTTTGAATTGCGAGTACCGAGTTATGGTGATTGTGTTCATGTGGACGCTATGACTAGAAATAACAGTCCATATAAACAGAGTTTCACTGTATTTGAAATTATTATGTACAATCATTGGATAGCTGTATGTGATCCTTAAGTGAGTGAGTGAGTTTAGTTTAACGCCGCTTTGAACATGATTTCAGTTACTAGTATATCACGGCGTGAGAACATTGTAGGACTAACGCCCGAAGTGGTGCAGGTCTCAGACGTTGACCACTTTGGCGATATACCCGCGCGTGAGTATGGTGCTGTTAAACCTAGAAACATAAACAGGGCGATTCTTGGATTCGAACCCACGACCTATGGTTTCTGGCATGCCTAGGGATGCGAATTGCGGCACCAACGGACACGTGTCCGGTAAAATGACCATCTTTACCAATGTGTTGTTTAAGCCAATACCCATCCTGACAGTTTAGATCGAAGTTTTCAAAGTCCTTGTCGGTATTTTCCCTTCATAATGTCACCGTAACACAAAGGCAGACGTAAGTGTGATCACATAAGTTGGTGAACACCAATCATAATGCAAATATCGACTGTATGTCATCAAAGATTCGTATACGACACACCACACACTTGCCAAGACCAGTAGCTTAATGCCGTTTTAATACCAATGGGGTCTAATTTTCCTCTCTCTTTTGTACATTATTATTCCTAAATGGAGAATAAACTTACCCACACATTGCTAATTTTTTTATTTAATATGAAACAGCCCATTTAAACGTCAAGAAAAGTACAACATAAATTGCCAACAAAAATACGGCAGTTTTGAATGATGTTCTTTAAAAATATAACAAATATCTATAACAATGTGATAAATAATGACAAAAGTGTCTTTAACTGTGTTTGAAACAAAAAGAGGGAAACAGACAAAACTCGTTCGTTTCGTCCGCTGGAGACCTTCCTCATTTTGTCGTCAACAAAAGTGTGACGTCATATCATATCAATGGCCAGTTACAACGGCAACCAGCTGTGTTTGCAGATCACGGCTTGTCCCCTCTGCCGATATCGCTTTGATAACATAGTACCTGTTTATGTCTTTCTTAATTGCCATCGACCTGCGAAGGATTACAAACTGCAAAGACGCCGATATACCAATATTTGCCAACGACTGTTACAGTATTTGCTATGACTGTTGCGGAAGTGTACCCCTTGTGGTGCCCAGACAGGCAAACTAATGGTCGCACATATGTCTTAACCCTCCTCCTACTGACAAGAGGTCCACAGTCCACTTAAACGATTCATTCGTAGGCAATTCCATCCAAAGGACCAGTTCAGAAGTCCACCAATAATGGTTTGTCGTTCTGCATACCGCTAAAATGTTTGTTTTGCACACGACTCGTTTCTGGTAACTACAATATTTGACCTCGGATTTAAGTCCGGAAACGGAGTGTTTCAATGGTCAGTGGTTGTTTAGTCGGTAAGGTCTTCGAAACAAAACAACGCGACCGGACACTTGACGTTTGTATGGTGACGCTGACCTTACGTCATGTTGTTCCTAACGATGTAAGTAGAGTGGTCAATACTATATCTTACCGCTCCATGTTTCTCATAATAGTCAGTGTTTACTTAACCAGCAACTTGGCTACTGAGCCTCAGCCACAATAGTATTATGAGGAGGAATGTTTGAGGTCTTGAGATGGACAAGAGCCGTACAAAGGTCGATGTTCCTCGAATGATCGATTCGTTGTGGAGCAAACATTTCTAAAAATTAAACATTTTTTATAAACGATTAAACTGCACGATTCCTAGAAAAATATCTTTCACGTTTTTCGCGTTAATCAGAGTTAACTTTGGTCCCCGGAACATATGATTGTCGTAAGAGGCGACTGGATGTATCGGGTGGTCAGGCTCGGTGACTTGATTGATTGCGCGTAATCGTACATGTATCCAGGTGGCAGGGATCGTTGCCCATTATATTTTTGGTTTGTTTGTTTGTTGTTGTTTAACGCCGCACTCAGCAATACTCTAGCCATATGACGGCGGTCTGTAAATAATCGAGTCTGGACCAGACAATCAAGTGATTGACATCATGAGCATCGATCCACGCAACTGGGATATGATTAGATGCATCAACCAATATCAGCGAGCCTGACCCTCCGATCCCGTTAGACGCCCCTTACGACAAGCATAGTCGCCTGTTACAGCAAGCATGGGTTCCTGAAGATCTATTCTACCCCGGATCTTCACATTTATCCATCACTGAATTGTCTGGCCCAGACTCGTTTACAAACAGTCGTACATCTGGAACACTGCTGAATGCAGCGTTCAACAACAATTAAACTAATCATTGTGTTGTAAAAATTATTCAAATGAAAAAAGTTTCAGTTGAAATATTTTATTTGCACATACTGGATACTTTTGGATTTTGATCTGAGCCAGTCAAATGTAAACACAAAAAACACAATCTCCTGGAGATCAGATATTTTACTCTCGAGAAGAGTCTGTATCCCTAAAGATCTGAGAACATCGCCATATTAGGTCGCGCCAGGTGAAACCTGAGCGAACTTTGACCTCCCACAGTCAGTTTTCAAATAACTCGGCATTATTTCGTTACCGCCGCGAATCAAAATATCGATCTCTGCCAAGAAAACCGACACAGAATACAATATGCCCGCCAAAGTAACACGTTTGAGTATAGATGCCATGTTGTTCACAAACGACAATTATATAGAATATGTACATCAAAATTATAGCGCGGCATTATATTTTCGCGCTCAGATTTCCTCGATTATATTTATTTCGCGTGTGGTCCTCCTGATTCGACCGCCGATGGAGGTGTGCTAAGATCTTGACGTGAGGATAGAGGTATCGTATCGGACTAAAATAAACACAAAGAAAAAAGTTAAGCAAAACCTAATATATTTCATTATTGTTTGGTCCCAATATTTTTAACAGTCATGAAAGATATAATTACGGGACGCGTGACGAAAGCTCACGTGCCATGCATGGTATGCCCGTGCACAAGCGGCAGTGTGATAGCCCAGTTGTTAAAGCCTTCGCTTGCCACACCGAAAACTGTTCGATTCTCCACATAGTTACGAAGTAAAGCCCGCTCAAGGTGTCCCCCGCTATGTCATAGGTGGGGCGATCGGGTAGCCTTGTGGTTAAAGCGTTCGCTCGTCACGTCGAAGACCCGAGTTAGATCCTTGACATGGGTACAATTTGTGAAGCCCATTTCTGGCGTCCCCCGCCGTGATATTGCCGGAATATTGTTAAAAGCGGCGTAAAACCATACTCACTCACACACTATGTCGTACCCGAATAAAATGAATGAGTGGCGTTAAATCATTCATTCAATCACTCACTCACTCACTCAAGCCAGTGAGGGCTGGCGGTTGTGGATGTAAATTCGAACCCTCTGTAATGATATTACCCTACCGAACAGCCCCGGTATCCATGAGGATACTGGCACGCGACAGCACAGGCTCCTCTCCCGGGCATGGCGGATACTCCAAGGTACTCTCCATCACGTGGCGTTTCTTGTTTGTAATATTTGCATATTTCTACTTTCTCGTGCTCATAACATAATGATGTTCATGTTTACAGAGGCTGCGGAAAAGAGAGCAGAAGAATTATTAACAGAGAGAGTAAGTATTTCACGGTCAAACCTCGTTGTAAGGAGGAAATTGGATGCCACAAAAGTGGGTGGACAAGCAAGGGCGTTATATAGAGGGCAGATGGTAAATCAATGAAACATCCACTGTTGATGCCATAGTAACTTATTTCATCACCATTCTGAAAATATGTTGGACTGTTCAAGAGGCATTTACTTCGCCACGAAGGTTCATTTGTAACCCACAAAACCATTGAGAAACTCATAAATTCCCGAGGATTTGTCTCTCCGAAACTGTTCCCATTCTATACCTACTTTGCACGTCACCGCCGCCATTCCACGTGCTTTCTGTGTGGAACACGCGCCATGATAACCTTCTTAAAGGGTCACGTAATATGTCGGCCGTAATCACGCTATGGCTGACAGTGCGAGAGTACCCGAGAACTCCAAAGACGTTTTCTGGTTAATTAATATCTCGAAAAGCATTTTCTACATGCATCCACTGATGTAAGTCTTCGGAGCCAATTTATTGCAACCACAGAGGTGGGGCCAGATTCGTTGATGCAGGAGCGAGATTAGTTGCCGTAGTCACTCTAGTTACCGTAGTCACTATAGTTGTCCTAGTCACTGTAGTTGTTGTAGTCACTGTAGTTGACCTAGTCACTATAGTTGTCGTAGTCACTCTAGTTACCGTAGTCACAGTAGTTGACCTAGTCACTCAAGTTGTCGTAGTCACTCTAGTTACCGTAGTCACTGTAGTTGACCTAGTCACTCAAGTTGTCGTAGTCACTCTAGTTACCGTAGTCACTATAGTTGTCCTAGTCACTATAGTTGTCCTAGTCACTATAGTTGTCCTAGTCATTGTAGTTGTTTTAGTCACTATAGTTGTCCTAGTCACTATAGTTGTCCTAGTCACTATAGTTGTCCTAGTCACTGTAATTGTTGTAGTCACTATAGTTGTCCTAGTCACTGTAGTTGTTGTAGTTACTGTAGTTGACCTAGTCACTCTATTTACCGTAGTCACTGCAGTTGCCGTAGTCACTCTAGTTACCGTAGTCACTATAGTTGTCCTAGTCACTGTAATTGATGTAGTCACTGTAGGTGACCTAGTCACTCTAGTTGCTGAAGTCACTCAAGTTGTCGTAGTCACTGTAGTTACCGTAGTCACTGCAGTTGTCCTAGTCACTCTAGTTACCGTAGTCACTGCAGTTGCCATAGTCACTCTAGTTACCGTAGTCACTGTAGTTGTCCTAGTCACTATAGTTGTCCTAGTCACTGTAGTTGTTGTAGTCACTATAGTTGTCCTAGTCACTGTAGTTGTTGTAGTTACTGTAGTTGACCTAGTCACTCTATTTACCGTAGTCACTGCAGTTGTTGTAGTCACTATAGTTGTCCTAGTCACTATAGTTGTCCTAGTCACTATAGTTGTCCTAGTCACTATAGTTGTTGTAGTCACTATAGTTGTCCTCGTCACTATAGTTGTCCTAGTCACTATAGTTGTCCTAGTCACTATTGTTGTCCTAGTCACTGTAGTTGTTGTAGTCACTCTAGTTGTCCTAGTCACTGTAGTTGTTGTAGTTACTGTAGTTGACCTAGTCACTATAGTTGTCCTAGTCACTATAGTTGTCCTAGTCACTATAGTTGTCCTAGTCACTATAGTTGTCCTAGTCACTGTAGTTGTTGTAGTTACTGTAGTTGTTGTAGTCACTATAGTTGTCCTAGTCACTATAGTTGTCCTAGTCACTATAGTTGTCCTAGTCACTATAGTTGTCCTAGTCACTATAGTTGTTCTAGTCACTATTGTTGTCCTAGTCACTGTAGTTGTTGTAGTTACTGTAGTTGACCTAGTCACTCTATTTACCGTAGTCACTGCAGTTGTTGTAGTAACTATAGTTGTCCTAGTCACTATAGTTGTCCTAGTCACTGTAATTGATGTAGTCACTGTAGGTGACCTAGTCACTCTAGTTGCTGAAGTCACTCAAGTTGTCGTAGTCACTGTAGTTACCGTAGTCACTGCAGTTGTCCTAGTCACTCTAGTTACCGTAGTCACTGTAGTTGTCCTAGTCACTATCGTTGTCCTAGTCACTGTAGTTGCTGTAGTCACTGTAGTTGACCTAGTCACTCTAGTTGTCGTAGTCACTCTAGTTGCCAAAGTCACTGCAGTTGTCCTAGTCACTGTAGTTGATGTAGTCACTGTAGTTGACCTAGTCATTCTAGTTGCTGTAGTCACTGCAGTTGTCGTAGTCACTCTAGTTGCTGTAGTCACTGCAGTTGTCGTAGTCGCTCTAGTTACTGTAGTCACTCTAGTTGTCGTAGTCACTGTAGTTGCTGTAGTCACTCTAGTTACCGTAGTCACTATAGTTGTCCTTGTCACTGTAGTTGACCTAGTCACTCTAGTTGCTGTAGTCACTGTAGTTGACCTAGTCACTCTAGTTGCTGTAGTCACTGCAGTTGTCGTAGTCACTCTAGTTACCGTAGTCACTGCAGTTGTCGTAGTCACTCTAGTTACCGTAGTCACTCAAGTTGTCGTAGTCACTCTAGTTACCGTAGTCACTGTAGTTGGCCTAGTCACTCTAGTTGCTGTAGTCACTCAAGTTGTCGTAGTCACTCTAGTTACCGTAGTCACTGTAGTTGCCGTAGTCACTCTAGTTACCGTAGTCACTCTAGTTACCGTAGTGACTATAGTTGTCCTAGTCACTGTAGTTGCTGTAGTCACTGCAGTTGTCGTACTCACTCTAGTTACCGTAGTCACTGCAGTTGTCGTAGTCACTGCAGTTGTCGTAGTCACTGCAGTTGTCGTAGTCACTCTAGTTACCGTAGTCACTCTAGTTGTCGTAGTCGCTTTAGTTACCGTAGTCAGTTTAGTTGAGGTCGTCGCTCTAGTTGCCGTTTTCACTCTATATGCCGTAGTCACTCTTGTTGCCGTATTCACTCTAGTTACCATAGTCAGTTTAGTTGCCGTGTTGCATTTGGAAATATCCTCCACATGGCGAACATAAAACTTTTTGAAAGCTTAGATAAGCCTTGAATCTCGTAACCCTGATAAGGCACACTATTGATGCATCAGGAATTCTGCACATGGGAGATTACCGAAGTAGATACAGTAACAATCTTAGCATTTATCTTTGACATACGAAATACAAAAATATCAGTCTGAAAACCCGCACTGGGGGAAAGTCATGAAACGGCACGTCGTGTTTACGACCCTTGAAACCAAGGCCGCCTCACTAATTACAACTGGTTTGATGTAGTGTCATATGCAAATACCCAATCCCCTATCGGCCAACCCTGCTGTATAGGGAGTGACTCGGGCGGGCAATATTCACTACCATAACTCCAGCGAGAGGTAACCCTGGTATCATATAATCAATCAAAGTCCCCCTCCGAACAAAGATATCGAACGTTGTCTAATTATCGATTGGTGCTTATCCGCTCTTTGGGACATGGGGTTGCCTCAAGAACAAGCATGGACCAAATTAACACGCTTTTCATATTTCTTATCATAAGGCCTATGAATGCCACGGCTTTGATCAAAGAGTCATAAAGATCTCAGTTGCAGGGATGAGGTGATGGAATGACCAGCATCCTAGAATGGCTGTGTTCAAATTGGCGCCAAACTGTCGCCAATGTTTTGGCGCTCATTTTGGGATGCCTATATATGCAAATGTATCCACAGATGTGTCGGCGACATGAAACACGGGGATTTAACACTTGTTAATTATAGGTTATTAAGACGAGAGATTGTTGTCTTAGTAATTTGACGACATAATTGTGTAATAAAGCGATTATCGCTTCTTGTTCTCAACGCACAACTTTATCATGGAGCTCGAGGCAAACATGAAACAGAAGGGATTCTTGAACGAGATGGACTGTAACTATTTCTTTCATTTATGAAACAATACGCAAACTACAATACGGAACTCAACCCCCAAAAGTACGAGAATGAGTACTTTACTGCGAAAGTGTTATCCAAAATATAACATTTGTTACATTTGACCACTTTCTAAATGACATTGTGTATTAATAGTAAACACTGTGTTTCATAAAGGGATGCTTAGTTTCATAAAGGGATAAAAGGTTTCCTAAAGGGTAGATGTCTTTCATTAAGAGATGGACCGCCGTCGTGGTCAAGTTGTAGACATTAAATATGGTACTTGTTGTTACCCTGTAGGGCGCTCGGCATTAAGGGGCTAAACAAGGACTTTCGGCTCGGAGTCAGTATACTGTGTTTGAGTGGGGTATTCATGTTAAACTGCGGCATGGTATCTCAGTGGGCTAGCACTATAAATCGGCATCAGTCCGGACTAGTACAAGCAGCCACACACACACACACACACACACACACACACACACACACACACACACACAGCAATATTCCAACAACATCAGGGGGTACGGGTGCCTAAAGCAGAGTTGCGTCCCTTGAGCACGACAGAAACCTATGAATGTGGGTTCGAATCACGGTTCGCCCCGATTATGTTTCTAGGTTTGTCAGCACCATACCCGTGCTCGTGGGTTTCACCGAAGTGGTAAACGTCTAAGACCTGCATCACTTGGGGCTTTCCTCCCACATAAAGATGACACGCCGTAATAGGACTGGAATACTGTTAAAAGCGGCGTTAAACACAGCTCTCACAAACTCTAACAACATCACAATATTAGACAGGAGATAAATGTAAATTGTAGCTGATCGTATGCATCTGTATTGATTCTCTGGTATATTTTGTTAAACATTGACGTTCAGTGAAACCATCAGATTATTTTGTTTGTTGCAGTGCGAAGCCTGTAGTTCCCTCCTAAACGGAAGTTACGTATTACCACCGGAAGTGGATGAGGTGCTGCTCGTACCACGGGTCACAGTGGCATTCCACATGCGCCTGCGCAGTAACATCATCGTTGCTCGGAGGACTTTTATGGAGCTGAAAAATTTTCACCAGGTGACTCTTTCTTATCTAGATTTTAGAAAATGTCCATGGCCAAAATTGTCTTAAGGATGGGCTAGAGGTGGGGTAACCTCGTGTCTAAAGCGTTCGCTCGCCACGAACGGGTTTGATTCCCCAAATGGGAACAATGTGTACAATCCGTTTCAGGTTATGTTTTATGAATGCAGGAAATTACCCCACGGGACCAGTTGGTGTTATAGACAGGTGATGCCTAACTTATCCCAATAAGTGGTCGGAGGATCACAGATGTTTGTCCACCTTAGGATTGCTTTGAGTTATACACATAAAAAATTGTAAGGTTTGATCCCCTCCCAGGGTCCGAAATGGGGGAGCGAAGTAATTCAAGTGTTGGTTCGTCACACCGAAAGCCCGGGTTTCATTCCCCACATGGTTGCAACAATTGCACCTCAGCTCTGGACTCTTTCCTGTGATGTCGCTGTACTATTTCTAAAGGCGCCGTCAAACCTTATCACTCACTCACTCACTCACTCACTCACTCACAAGGGCTTCGATTCTTCAAATGAACTAAATGTGTGAAGCCCGTGCTCAGTGTTACGTAATCATATTACCGTCGTATCATATTCCACTGGCCACATGACAAGACTAGCATATAACATAACAATACACCCATTTCAACAGTAAATAATAATAATTATAATAATAATAATGTGTGTGTGTGTGTGTGTGTGTGTGTGTGTGTGTGTGTGTGTGTGTGTGTGTACTATCATACTGAACTGCAATTACGCAAGAGCAATTATGAAAATGTATGTCATATATACTCAACAACAAAAGTTCCTGTGACACCAATATTTTAGTGTATTTTTCAAACAAGTAAAGTATTTCAATATTGTAGTACATGTATGGAATCAAGTCACAAAAACGCAACTGCCACAGAAAAGCATGCATTCCATGCAAAAGTTGACTTTTATGCAAGCCCCATGCACTTCACTACCCACGAATGGATATAAAAACGTGCGTTAACGGGATTCCATATGCATTGTTTAGCATCGTGCTGACAACAACCACTCAGAAAAAACAACAAAATAACGCAATTATTCAACATTACGAAATGCCACGCCTGTCCGAAAATGAGCGTATGCGAGCCATTGGTATGCTTGAAGCAGGATCGAGTCAACGTGATGTTGCAAGACAATTTAACGTGCACAGAAACACCATTTGGTGTTTATGGCAACGTGGGCAACAGACGAATGCAGTCAGAGACCATCCTCGGAGTGGCAGGCCACGCGTAACCAATAATCAAGACAACTGGATTCGAACAACACACCTACGAAATCGATTCCAGCCAGCAACAGTGACTGCAAGAAGCATCCCTGGCCTTCGACGAATACCTTCACAAACCGTACGTCGTCGCCTCAGATGTGCAGGGATTATCGCCAGAAGACCCGCCAGACGTACCATTTGGGCAGGAAGCCACCGTCAAGCAAGTTTACAATGATGCAGACAGCGTCTACGCTGGACGGCCATGCAGTGGGGACAAGTTCTATTCACTGACGAGTCTCGTTTTCACCTCAGCTACAGCGATGGACGGATTCGAGTGTACCGACGTCGAGGTGAACGTTACGTCAATCATTGTGTCATGGAAGAAGATCGGTTCGGGGGCGACAGCGTTATAGTATGGGGTGGGATTACAGCAAGACAGAGTACCCGTTTGATAGTGGTAGAGGCAACTCCCAATGGACAGCGCTACCGCGACGAGATCATCGGCCCTGTTGTTCTACCGTTTTTGCGTCGTCATGGCCCAGGCATTACCTTTCAATATGACAACGCCCGGCCTCATATTGCTCGCCTTGTTCAGGATTCCCTTCAACAAAACAACGTGAATGTCATCCCCTGGTCGGCTCGCTCCCCTGATCTCTCACCCAGCGAGCATATGTGGGATGAGATGGATCGACGCCTTTAACGTCAACCACGTGTTCCACAGACACTCCAAAAACTTCGAAACATGCTCCAGCAGATATGGACAGATATCCGAAAGGACTTTGGGCGACGCCTGGTCCATTCCATGAGACGAAGATGTGTTGCTTGCATCGCAACCAGAGGTGGACACACACGCTATTGATTTATAAATTGACATTTTGGCATGTTCATGTTATTTTATGAAATCATGCATTTTCTGAAGTCAGTATGGCAAATTATACCATTTGAACACTTACAGGAGTCTTTTATCTGTTGCGTATCGAAATTGTTTCAGATTTTGTAAAAAAAAACATAACTTTGCATTAAATCTTATTCAATGTCACAGGAACTTTTGTTCAGTAAATATAATTGGATAGAGTGTCTAAGTCAAAAGCGCTGTGCTCCTTGTAATTCACTTGAATTTGGCGCTTCGAGAACTTCCCCTGATTCCTACGCGGCGCCGGTGTATGTGCCAGCAGCGAGACTGCTTCTCACAACGTCTGTGGTCTTGGTTCAAATTCACTGTCAGTATTAAAAGAAAATAAAGGCACAACGATTTGACTATAAAGTTTATGTCGTTGAGAGTTCACACTTTCCGCGTGTTCAGTGCAGTGCATTAAGTGTTTGCTCTTGTTGATAAATATAGTTCTCAAACGAAGTAGAAACTTTCAGAAATTAAGTCAGTGGCGCCATACTTGTTTGCAAAACTGGAACAATCGTTGTAAAAGTAGATTATTTTGGCATTGCCATGCTACACTGTGTATTTGTAAAGCATGTGAGTGCGGTCGAGTTGCCACACTGTTAATCGGAACATCTCGCCTCTGTGACACGAATCGCACACTGACGAAGATTTACAACCTTAAGTGTCTATAAAATCCAGTCCAATCTGCTGGTTCACGATCTGCGCGTGTCTACAGCAACTTCCGCTCAGGATCGGTAGCACGTGACGCGCGACGGTTGTGTCAAATGGTGATCCGGACCTCTGGGAACGGATCAGGATTGGATCGACAACATTGGCGAAGCGTACTTTTAGAAGCGCTATCCATTTTCGCGATGCCTGCGTTAGTTTGCAAATAATCACTCCGTCTGAAGCTTAGCAGGTTTCTCTTCTCAATCGTAACAGATCAACAACTGCGCCAGATACATGGATTACACAGAGGGCTTATAAATCAGGCAGCAGTAGCCCCTCTCTACATAGCCCTTGAACATGTACCAGCCACGAGGGCTGTCGGATGTGAAGGGCCCAATAAAACACTGGTAATTCACACATGGGGGTGATAAGAGCCATGGCTAGCGGAGAGTTTGATAGAACTATCCATGTGCCCGAGGCAACCCTTCTCAACTTGATACCAACGTTGGCCTTTGAAATGTTGATGTAATACATAAACAAATCTAATGCGGATGTTGGAGAAATCACTGGATTGATTAACGACAAAATAATAGTTTAAGCAACATTTTACAATTTACTGACAAAGGGTAGATGGTTGATGGACATATCGACAGACAGTTACCAGGGAAACACGATGCATGGACACGTCAACAATCGAGTGAATGAATATGTGAGTGAATGTGTAATTGAACCACGTGATTTACCTGCATCACTGTCTTGGACGCTAGACCAAAGCACGGGGTTAAATGATTGATTGAGGGGGTTGTGAATGAATGATTGAGGGGTTTGTGATTGAGGGGGCTGTGAATGAGTGATTGAAGGGGTTGTGAATGAATAATTGATTGAGGGAGTTATGAATGAATGATGGGGCTGTAAATGAATGATTGATGGGTTGTAAATGAATGATTGAGGGGGTTGTAGATTACTGAACGAGGGGGTTGAAGATTACTGAATGAGGGAGTTGTGAATGAATGATTAAAGGGGTTGTGAATGAATGATTGAGGGGGCTGTGAATGAATGATTGAGGAGGTTGTGAATGAATGATTGAGGGGGCTGTGAAAGTGATTCAGGAGGTTGTAAATTATTGATTGAGGGGGTTGTAAATGAATGATTGAGGGGTTGTAAATTTATTATTTGGGGGATTGTGAATGAATGATTGAGAAGTTTGTAATTTACTGAACTAGGGGGTTGTGAATGAATGATTGAGGTTGTTTAAAATGAATAATTGGGGGATTGTACATTACTGAGTGAGGGGTTGTAAATTACTGATTGGGGGGTTGTGAATGAATGATTGATTGAGGGAGTTATGAATGAATGATTGAGGGGGTTGTAAATGAATAATTGGGAGTCTTGTGAATGAATGATTGAGGTTGTAAAATTAATTATTGGGGGGATTGTGAATGAATGATTGAGAGGGTTCGAATTAATTATTGAGAGAGTTGTGACTGAATGATTGATTGATGGTGTATGAATGAATGATTGAGGGGGCTGTGAATGATTGATTTAGAGGGCTGCAAATGAATAATTCTTTAGTGTAGTGAGTGTGCTTGGGATGAATGAAGGATTCTTTAGTGTAGTGAGTGTGCCTGAGATGGATGAAGGATTCTTTAGTGAAGTGAGTGTGCCTGAGATGGATGAAGAATTCTTTAGTGTAGTGAGTGTGCTTGGGATGAATGAAGGATTCTTTAGTGTAGTGAGTGTGCCTGAGATGGATGAAGGATTCTTTAGTGAAGTGAGTGTGCCTGAGATGGATGAAGGAT
Source organism: Haliotis cracherodii (assembly GCF_022045235.1). NCBI lineage: Eukaryota > Metazoa > Mollusca > Gastropoda > Lepetellida > Haliotidae > Haliotis > Haliotis cracherodii. The sequence goes on along the minus strand of NW_027266279.1, from coordinate 8,760,143 downwards.
TCTTTAGTGTAGTGAGTGTGCCTGAGATGGATGAAGGAATCTTTAGTGTAGTGAGTGTGCCTGAGATGGATGAAGGAATCTTTAGTGTAGTGAGTGTGCCAGCTGAGATGGATGAAAGATCGATTAGTGTTGAAAGTGTATGTTTGAGATGTATGCGGGATTGATAAGTGTATTGAGTGTGTTAACCGTGGACGAAGGATTGCTTGGTGTAGTGGGTGTGTTTAAGATGTATAAATGATTGATTAGTGTAGAGAGTGTATGTTTGAAATGTATGAAGGATTGGTTAGTGTAGAGTGTGTATGTTTGAAATGTATGAAGGATTGATTAGTGTCGTGAGTGTGTTTGAGATGTATGAAGGATTGATTAGTGTAGAGAGTGTGTTTAAAATGTATGAAGGATTGATTAGGGTAGAGAGTGTGTTTAAAATGTATAAAGGATTGATAAGTGTAGAGAGTGTGTTTAAAATGTATAAAGGATTGATTAGTGTGTTTAAAATGTATAAAGGATTGATTAGGGTAGAGAGTGTGTTTAAAATGTATAAAGGATTGATTAGTGTGTTTAAAATGTATAAAGGATTGATTAGGGTAGAAAGTGTGTTTGAGATGTATGCAGGATTGATCGGTGTAGAGAGTGTGTTTGAAATGTATGAAGGATTGATTAGTGTAGTGGGTGTGTTTAAGGTGTATAAAGGATTGATTAGTGTAGTGAGTGTATGTTTCAGATGAATGAAGGATTGATTAGTGTAGAGAGTGTATTTGATATGAATGAAGGATCAATTAGGGCAGAGAGTGTGTTCGAGATGTATGAAGGATGGATCAGTGTTGAGAGTGTGTTTGACCTGGACGAAGGATAGATTAGTACAGAGAGTGTGTTTGAGATGAATGAAGGGAAGATCAGTGAGTGTTGGTTCGTACATGTGTCTCCCATATTGTTTGAATACCGCCAACAGTCGTGTCTTTGACTTATGACAGACCTTTCAAAGCCTCTTTCATATAGAAAAATAAAGTTTGAAGAAAATAACGATTACTGACACACCAGACAAGGTGGAACCGCGAGGCGGGCTGAGGGGATTTTGAGTTCAGGCCACCCTGTCCCTGTAAGACGTCATGGCTGTTTTATTTTAATTGGCATTATTCGGCGCTTCTGTGCGATTGTAAGAACGCTTCCGTTAAGTGCCGAGAATGATGTATGATCGAATTGAATCTGGACCAGACAGGCCACCGATTGATTATGAACAAAACGATTTACGAACCGGGGTACGCTGTTTTATGAACCGGGGTACGCTGTTTTACGAACCGGGATACGCTGTTTTACGAACCGGGGTACGCTGTTTTACGAACCGGGGGACGCTGTTTTATGAACCGGGGTACGCTGTTTTACGAACCGGGATACGCTGTTTTACGAACCGGGGTACGCTGTTTTACGAACCGGGGTACGTTGTTTTATGAACCGGGGTACGCTGTTTTACGAACCGGGATACGCTGTTTTACGAACCGGGGTGCGTTGTAATACGAACCGGGATACGTTGTTGGTGGCAGTTCTAATGTATGTCACGTGTACAACTCTGTGTGCGGCAAGGGGCACTCAGATGGGCGAGGTCTAAGACGTTGACCATGTCAATGTGTGGGTATGGTGCCAACAGGCCAAGGGTCACAGCCGGGGTGAATCTGACTTTCGAACAAAGATAAGTGGATCCTGGCTCGACTAGGGTACACAGCTCTTTACAGCAAGTGGTTGCGCTTTAGACCACTTGGCTACCCATACCACTAGCGATATCACGACGCTTTATTGTTTATTGCATGTAACTGACTTCGACATGGCTGTATATTCGTTAGAGCCGAAGTTGACGATTATTTTTAAGTGCACATGACGATGTCAATGGCCAGACAGAAATAGGTCAGCCCTGGCTACTCACATTTTAAACCATCTCTGATAAGCATAAGTGTTTTTCACATATGTTTCAAAACGCCCGCAGAGAATGAATTACTACATAATTATCAATGAACAAAACCTGGACATATAGTAAAACACCTCTTCAATTCACTTACATGTGACGAACGCTGCATTTACAATTTTGCAGCACTCGGGGATGTGAAAAAATCTTCAATAAATAGCAAAAAATGGCTTTTCATAAATAAAACCAGTCATTAGTGTAAGCTGCGCAGTATGTCATTAGCGGTTTTCAATTTCAACCCCGTGACGAGTTATCTCCCACTGCACGTGCAAACCAGGAAGCGTTCGTTAAAGGTAAAAATCCGTCATAAAGCAGGTGTTTCAACATCGCAAGCAGGGAGGGGCAGCCATGCTGGTTTAAGGAGAGTTTTAAATACCGTAAATTGAAACCAGTGGTTGGTAAAGCACCCTTCTTTATGAGAGACACGCTGTCGTTAACGGGAAGCTCGTGTGTGCTCGAAAATAGAACACTGACCGACGAAAGGTTGCGCTGCATGTTTGTATACAATCCAAACGTGCTAAACAAATATTAGCTCGCATGTAATATGTGAGTGGAAGTTCAACAGTATTACGTCAGCTCTAGACCTTGCTGAATCGTACTCGCTAACCGGGTAATATAAGTTAAATAGATAAATATGTAGGTATGCGGGAATATGTGACTACATGTGTGAACGGCCGGTTTGACACGAGGTCTTATTACATCGTTCCTTGATTGAAACAAGCGATGGTGTCACCTGTCACTGAGGGGCAAAAGAAACTATACCAAGTATGGTTTTTTAAGTAATGAAAAAATGAAAGAACTGGTTTTTCGTCTATATAACCAGCACTCATTCCAGTTTGTAAACAGTAATCTATGGCTGGGTAACTTAGTGTAAAAATAAATTGGTTCAATAATAAAATGATATAAAATGAATTTGCAACCACTTGACCACTACCATTTTTGAAAACTTGTTTGCGTCAGAACATTTCGGGTTAACGGTTGGTTTGGTTGGTTGGTTTGTTGTTTAACGCCGCACTCAGCAATATTCCAGCTATATGACGGCGGTCTGTAAATAATCGAGTCGGGACCAGATAATCTTGTGATTGATATCATGAGCATCGATCCACGCAATTGAGATCGATGACATGCATCAACCAAGTCAGCGAGCCTGACCACCCGATCCCGTTAGTCGCCTTTTACGACAAGCATAGTCACCTTTTACGGCAAGCATGGGTTGCTGAAGACCTATTCTATCCCAGATTCTTCACGGGTCTCGGGTTTACGGACTACATTTTGTGTGATAGGCATTACTTAGAAGCTGACGGATGACAAGGTAGACACAATTTTATGGATACCAACTTCTTTAATACTGTAAAAAGGGACGTTTCGGTGTAGATCCTTATACCGTTGTCAAGCAGGTTTTTTTACGGACTACGCGATTTCACAGCATCTTCCTCCGTCTCAGTCTCTAGGTCATCACCCGCCCCATGTTGGTCTTTCTCGACTTTGAAGATGCTAAAGGCAAAGAGTTGAACATTATCGAAGTTTGAGTGAATATTAGACACAAATACTTGTACCCAAATATAACATTACTACCTCGGTCAGTGCGAGTGTTAAACAAAACAAATACAGTTATGGGCTAAAAGTAGATCAAGCGGATTGTTCCAATAACATATCACCCGCAGAACTCGTCTCGACACATGTAAAGAAGGTGAAGTGAAATTGGGTTTAACGTCGCGTCCAAGATTATTGCACTTGTATAGCGACGTGCATGCACGTGTGTGTGTGTATGTGGTGCTGCTTGTACTAGTCCGAACTGATGCCGATTTATAGTGCTAGCACACTGAGATACCATGACGCAGTTTAACATGAATACCCCACTCAGACACAGTATACTGACTCCGAGCCGACCAGTCCTTGTTTTAGCCCCTTAATGCCGAGCGCCAGACAGGGTAACAACAAATACCATCTTTTAACGTCTTTTGGTATGACGCGGCCGGGGATCGAACCCCGGATCTTCCGCTCTCCTGGCGGATGATCTACCACTAGACCACGGAGGCGGTCTTCATGGTTAGAATGGTCCACAAGTGAAAACATCACACAAATATACAATGCAAACTTTTAACGCCGCACTCAGCATTATTCCAGCCATATGACGGCGATCCGAAAATCATCAAGTCTGAACCTGACAATCCAATGCTTGAAGTCATGAGCATCGATCTACGCCATGTGGTAAAGATGACATGCATCAACCAAGTCAGCGAGTCTGACAACCCGATCCCGTTAGTTTCCTCTCGCTTCAAGCACAGTCGCGCCTCAGGACAAACAAACGGAACTTTTCGGGACAGCATGTTTCTAAGGGTGGTGTATGGAGAGATCACTACTCTTGCGTGGCATATTGCTTCCATAATGATAGACAGTATTCGATACTGATCAGAATACACATATCTTAGCGTGGTGGGGTAGCCTCGTGGTTAAAGTGTTCGCTCGTCACGCCGAGAGCCCGGTTTCGATCATCCACATGGGTATAATGTGTGAAGCCCTTTTCTTGTGTCCACGCCGGGATATTTCTGAAAGCGGCGTAAAACTATACTCACTTGTACCCCAGTTCGGACATGAACATAACGTCACGAACCTTGATTTCCTTAAAACACCGAGTGTTTTGCGTTGCAATGACGTAACGTCTGCGATACGTAAGTCAATACATTTTGTTTTATATTAGTTTATTTATTCATATGCTTTCAGCCGTTTGGTGGCGGGGCTTTCCACAGAGGGGATGTCTTCAACGCCCGAGACGGCCGCTTTGTGGCACCGCGTGATGGGGTCTACCACTTTGCTGCTAATTTGCATATTCAAATCAAGAAGAAAGGTCGAGGCAGCAAACGTTTGAGGAAGCGGGACAACATCAAGGTCCAAGTCTGCATAGACTCGTTGTGCCAGAAAAACACGTAAGTAGAATCATATCTGAAAATCATCGTACTTTCATTACTCTTAAAATAGGTCTTCAGCAACCCATGCATGCCGTAAAAGGCGACTAAGCTTGTTGTTAGAGGCGACTAACGGATCGGGTGGTCAGGCTCGCTGACTTGGTTGATGCATGTCATCGTATCCAAATTGCGTGGATCGATGCTCATGATTGGGGAGAGAAGCGTCCTTAAAATCATTTCCTGGAAATGAGGTGAGGTGAAATATGGTTTTACGTCGCATTGCAGATTATTGCGCTTGTATAACGACGTGCTTTGGTGTGTTTGCGTACTTGTACTAGTCCGGACTGAGATACAATACTACATTTTAACATGAATGCCCCACGCACAGACAGCATACTGACTTCGAGTTGACTGGGACGGTAAATTCTGGGGCGATTCATCTTCCCGAGGCAAGTGAGTTAACTCACTATAAAAGTCCAGTTTCGACCCTTGCCGAACTAGGCTGATATTATGGAGTTACATTTTGGCTGGACTAACGAGTCTATGCATAGTCCAATCAAAATCGCGCAACGAAATCGAAATCTGGTTCATAAATTGTCATGCAGATTTCGGTCGACTGCAGGATTTGCAAAGCATGTGCACCGCTAACTCGTTGTCAACAGATATTTTCTAAATCTTTTCATGCTTTTAATTAAGGTGCTCACGTGATTTGATGCAATTCGCGATGTAAGACTCATTTTATCACAATATAGATCTTGATTATCAATCAGATCGTCTTTACTGGGCGCCACCGTTTTGTTTGAAGCAAATGCAAGTGATACGAGAGGTGGAATCTGATTGGTCAATAGGAGAGGCATAGAAAGGACATAACTCGTAATAGCCACTGGTGTCGCTACGATCGAGCCCAGGAATTCCAGCCTAGTTCGGCAAGGGTGGAAACTGGACTTTAAAGTCAGTTAACTCACTTGCCTCGGGAAGATGGGGGCGATTGTACATGTACTTTGGCATCCAGCCATCAGAGTGAGTTTGGTTTGAGGCCGTTTTTAACAGTATTCTAGTTATATCGCGGCGTGTCAGCTTAATGGTGGAGGAAAGCCCGAAGTGATGCAGGTTTCAGACTTGTCCCACTTTCGTGAAACACACCAGCACGGGTATGGTGCTGATAAACCAACATACATAATCGGGGCGAACCAGGTTTCCTCTCATGATCATACGTTTCTGGTGCGTCCAAGGGACGCAACATTGGACAACCAATTGTGGAGCCTTAGACGACTGGGCCACCCGTGCCTCTGGTAGTCACAGTAAGTGACGCCACTTTGAACATTATTTCAGTTATGTCATGGAGTGCCAGATTGATTTGGGGAGAGACGTGCTCATGGTCTTAACTATTTACCGTTTTGTGAAACCCAGAAACTGGTGCTGGCAAATCCAGGACCATAATCAGAACAAATCTAGGATTTGAAACTGCCATCAGCGGAGCTCGGTTTAGGGAGGCAAGTCTACACAACGGTTTGTGGCGCCTTTGCCACTGAGCCACCTGAAAGTGTTTAACTTGTAAGGAACTATAAGTGTCGACGCTGTTGCGGCTGTGCCCCCGCTGTTACTGTTGCTGTTTAATCATTTCAGGTCCCTCGAGTACGTAACGGGTCTCGAGACCAACAGCAAGCTCTTCACAACCAGCGTTAGTGGACTGTTGGAACTGAAGGTCAGTCATGTAAAGGTCATTGGAATATCAAGGAAAAGGTCAAAGTAAATTTTCTTGGCCAAAAGCCGAGTAAATAGCAAACATTGGATACTTCATTTGTACCTATCAGTTTGGTCTCTCTTTTTTTAAAGAATGAACTCTTCTCAGATTTGTCAGCGCCGCTTTAAATTACAGCCTCGTTCTCGTTTCAGGCCGGGCAGTATGCATCAGTCTACATGGATAACTCTTCCGGTATCGTTGTCAGGATACAGAACGGATCAGACTTTACTGGGATTCTCTTCGGCGTTTAGCAGTGCATGCCGGGACATGTGACGTCACTACCTCTTTGACATTTTGTCATGAATCTGAGCAGAAACAATTTCAAGATCACGTGACTTGGCACGTCGTTTAACACTGCTGCATTTACCTCGTATCGCGGTTCCCCAAAGGTTGTGAAAGGATTGTCACGTGATCAACCTTTGCTGCTCTTTCCGGCTGCTGGTGATATACAACATGGTCTCCGACCAGGTTACGATTGTTTTGTCTGTATATTGTTGAGCTAGTCCATGTTGTGTGAAGGCGAGAAAGAACACCTTGATGGTTACTGATCACATGACAAAACAGGTGACTTGAAGGTTGATCACATACGGACATGAACTGCCAGAAAAGGTCATGGTGATTCTGGGTGGGTGTTTTGAATTCAGATTGACCGTGAAGTTAAAGAAGAATGAATTTAAAGAATACATATCAAGTTCTTAACAATCACAAACGAACGTGTGGAACTCCCCTATTTGAAATCGACGAACCCGTGGTGATGTGTGTCGGGCAGTCAAGTTGTTTAGGTTCACGGTTCGACACCAAATCATGACGCAAAGCTAGGCACCAGGACTGTTGCCTATGTGAACAATGACTTATAAGCCAGGTGTTGTGAATATTCAGTTCTACGTATATAGCGACATTTTGACATCACCGATGTATCTACTTTCATCTGCCTTACATCAGTAGCCCGAAGCTTCAGGCCACGTTTCTATGGCGACTATAATGGTATTCCTGCGTGATAGTATTCCTTGAGAAATCCGCAAAGTAGAGTTGACAGTGAACAGGAAGTAGTATGCGTCCGTGACACTATCAAAACACACAAAGTTCGTGAAATAAAGTTTTTAAAGAACGCCAGTTACGGGATCTGAAGTTTCGGACTACTTCAATGTCCCGACTCCATGTGACGTTTATATATTTCTGTACTCTGAGTCATCGGTTAATAGAATGCATGAACACGTGATTTATGACCTTCTTTAGTGATTGTATAAAACTATTTATTGTCATAGGAATTACCGTGCTTTGCGTTGGTTTGTTTTTAATAACTTAAAGAGATCGCCTACCCTACACTCTTTAACCCCGGGGTCGCTGACAGCAAAAGTGTGAATGAGTAAGTATAGTTTTACGCCATCTTTAGAAATTGGCATTCCGGCAATATCCAGCAGAAAAAGGGCTGCACACATTGTACCCATATAGGGAATCGAATCTGGGTCTTCGGCGTGACGAGCAAACGCTTTAACCACAAGGCTACCCCAGCGCCCCCGACATAAGAGAGCGAGTGGGGCCTGACGCCACTTTGTTGGCTTAATTTGGGAGGAAAGCAATATCCAGCAGAAAAAGGGCTGCACACATTGTACCCATATAGGGAATCGAATCTGGGCCTTCGGTGTGACGAGCAAACGCATTAACCACAAGGCTACCCCACCGCCCCCGACATAAGAGAGCGAGCGGGGCCTGACGCCATTTTGTTGGCTTAATTTGGGAGGTCACACCAAGCATCGTGATAGGGGTGAATCTGGAAGAGGTATTTTCATATTTTCTGAAATATTACCAGTGATTGTACTTAATTTTAATTTAATTTTTAATGCTTAATTTTACCGTCAAAGATCGAAGAAAAGAAAAGTTAGAAGAGTGATCTCCCCTAGACTGTTTATCATGACATGAGCTTCATTTTGAACAAATGAATTATCAAACTAAATACTGATCCTGTCCTCACCATTATGACGTGGTGTCTTGGCATCGTCGGAATTGTCGTGTGAGAAAGTATTTTTCGAGTATCTCACTGGTCTCCTCCCATTAGTAAGACAGCCCAGTTGTGAGACACCTTAAAACAACACGGTCATACCTGGTTGCACATGTTAATCAGGTAATTAACCCCTATCATGAAAATGGACTTGTCTTATTATAGACAAAAGAAATGACCCAAGATGTTTGATACCCTCTTTTACTTTATTTAATTACTTTATTTAATTCAACATTTTAATTCATCCATCCCTTAAAATCCATTAAAATCCAGTTAAAGTCCACCTGGAATGTCTCCTGAGAATATTCAAACAGAATTACTGGCCTACTCTTATTAATTAATCCGCTAATCATGGGCTGTGACCATTGTTAAGTGGGTAGACTGGCTGTGTTAGCTAATTAATCCCACCTACTCCCCTGTCTTACAATGGGTGTCTCACTAATGGGATGTCTCACTAATGGGATGTAACCATCTCACTGAGTGAGATAGGTTTAATGCCGCTTTGTAAAGTATTTCAGTTATACCATGGCGTGTCAGCATGATGCAAGGCAAGTTATGCAGATGTTCGGCATCGATCAATATGGTGAATCCCACCAGGACATGAATAGCTCTCACAAACCAAGAATAGAACAAATCTGGATTTCGATTTAGGATTATAAATAAATAGGACGCACTCTTCACAGCGAATTAACAACTGTGGCCGTACCCCGCCCTGTCACCATAATGACCCACACTGGAACACTCTCGAGTAATTGTAGATATGGACGGTTTTGTACTAACTGCACGTGTCTGGAACACGCTCGAGCAATGGTAGATATGGACGGTTTTGTACTAACTGTTTGTACTAACTGCACGTGCCTGGAACACGCTCGAGTAATTGTAGATATGGACGGTTTTGTACTAACTGCACGTGTCTGGAACACGCTCGAGTAATGGTAGATATGGACGGTTTTGTACTAACTGCACGTGTCTGGAACAAGCTCGAGTAATGGTAGATATGGACGGTTTTGTACTAACTGCACGTGTCTGGAACACGCTCGAGTAATGGTAGATATGGACGGTTTTGTACTAACTGCACGTGTCTGGAACACGCTCGAGTAATGGTAGATATGGACGGTTTTGTACTAACTGCACGTGTCTGGAACACGCTCGAGTAATGGTAGATATGGACGGTTTTGTACTAACTGCACGTGTCTGGAACACGCTTGAGTAATAGTAGACATGGGCCTTCTCTTGCAAACCCTGATGAAATTATTAATTATACCAATTCAGGTTAAATGCCCGCGGTCCGTAACATCACGTCGATACACACGGAGACCGCTGAAAACTTTCACAACCTCCGGACACAGCTGTACAAGCACTGAAGTATACCCACCTAGGATTTATAGATACAATAACACAATAACATAAGCTGACAACATACGTATCACATTTATTGATATCAACTTTGATCATATATACTTGATAGGAACAATGGAACAATAGTATATTTTAATACAACAATGGTTAACGAACAGCGACAATGTAATAATATAATACAAACAATTCAGCGTCCATACACTTTTATACCACACGCTAATGGTAGGCCTTGTAAAAGCTTAATTTCGATACGGTTCGAGTAACATTTTCATAGACAGGTAGATATGGGCGTGCAGATATTGCCAATGCTGTTTTATTAATATGATCAGAGAATCTCCCTTCAACATCCACTACGAAGCATACGTAACGCCCTGTATATTACTTCAATGCTTCAATAGATGTACTTCAGTTCCATTAATGCAGCTGGTGCCACCTACTTTTCTGATATTTGTGCGTTTTGTTTCATATTTTTGTTTTCCTTTCTGAAAAAAAGCATATTGAAACATAACACAAAAATGATTTCATATATGCGTGAGTGAATTTGGCGCCGCTTTAGTCACTGTTTCGGTTACAGTGAATTTTGGTTAACGCCAATTCAAACAGATGTCAGCAAGCCAGTAAATAGCTAACACCAACTTTAGTTATTTTGTTTGTTGATATACGCTGCACTCAGCAATAATCCAGCTATATAACGGCGGCCTGTAAATAATCGAGCCTGGACAAGACAATCTAGTGATTGAAATCATGAGCATATTTCAACGCAAATAGGATACTATGACACGCATCAACTAAGTCACCGATCCCGTCAGGCGCCTATTACGACACGCATGAGTTGCTGTTTCCCGAATCTTCACGGGGATAGCACTAAGCTAGATCCAACCAGTCGTGGTATGTTCACTGTCCTTGTGGCATGGACATTCTTTTCTTTTTGCTTCGCCCGTGTTTGTTATTTAACGCCACCCTCAGCAATATTCCAGCTATATGACGTCGGCCTGTTAAAATTCGAGTCTGGAACAGACAATCCAGTGATTGGTGTTATGAACTACGATCCACGCTGCTGGGTGCGATGACACACAATCACCCAGGTTACCGAGCCTGATACCCCCACACCACACCACACCACACCACACCCATACGGCCGTTGATGGGGATCAGTTCTTACCCGGAATCCTGAAACACATGGTGGGAGCTAGAGGGCTAATATTTTGGGCTGGAACCATTTTATGTTTATGACGTTACTTGTGAATCTCGACAGAAGAATCCGTTCCCATTCTCACGAACGGAGGCTTCTAAAGAACGAGCATATATAGGAGCTTTCTGGCGGAATTGTGAAATGTCAACTGTTTTCATATAGATGCTATAAATATGTTGTTTGACACTAAAAGCCAAACGCCCCAGTCACTATGTGTTGGCATACCTGATCTCAATCATGTCTGAATACAATGGCGTCACCGCGTCGGACAGACAGTACTTCCGACACAACGTGACACCTGACTGACTGATATACGGTATTATTGGATAACTGAGTGGATTGTATGTCGACTTTGATTTTTACATAAATATAAGATGTCTTCACTAAATACAATCTACATACTATACTCCGTGAATGGGAAAAATTAAATATCTTGACTTTTCCACCGATTTGTGCTGACTGCACGTGTCCACTGTTGCGACTTGTATGTAGCTAAATATCCGAGATTTACATGGACCTAGAACATATTTCCGACTGCGTCAAGATTCAACAGCAGCTCCTCTGTAGCAGCAAACCATCTCCGTTAACAACCTGTGAAAACAGATCACACCAATATGAGACACATTTTATAAATGATAGATTCATTTTCACTTTCACGTTCCTCCTAACACGCCCCATCTTAGAATTTCTCCTTGACGGGCAGACCCATGCGAAAATGACGTACATGTCCAGAACGTTATATGACAGGGCGGGGGTTGGAATCCCGGTTCGCCCCGATCATGTTTCTTGGTTTGTCAGCACCACACCCGTACTCGTGGTAAACGTCTGAGTGAGTGAGTGAGTGAGTATGGTTTTACGCCGCTTTTAGCAATATTCCAGCAATATCACGGCGGGGGACACCAGAAATGTAAACGTCTGAGACCTGCATCACTTCGGGCTACGAGTCGCTATTCGGCTTGTCCCGCTATAACACGAGTTGGTCACGAATGTAGAGCACGTACCGCACGTGTATGCTCGTTTTTATACAGCGCCCTGGAATGCATCTCATACAGCAGCATGTACCTCGGAATGTACCTGGGGTACGTACCTGCTGTACCCCTTCAGCTTTATTTCACAGCCTGGCTGGTTACATGGCGCTAGTCCGCGGTACTGTTATACACAAGCCGATTGGTCAGACATGGATACGCCATACGGCAGTGGCTAAAAGTGTTCCATGTTCTTCCAACTAAATGCCCAATTTTCAAAGTCTTCATTCAGCCTTGATGGGCTAAATAACAATGTAAGAAATAACACACAACCAGCATCACTGTCATCCTATATGGACACACTTCTACACTTACTTGATTCCCCACGCCAACAGGAACGCTCCGCACAGCATTCCGACAACGGGATCCAGGTACCAAAAGTCGTCACTCTTCTCCGTCGCCAATAGGCTGCACAGAGTGCCGAAACTCACAGCAGAGCCCGTGAAGGTTATCACGCCTGCAAACGAACAATTGTTTGTGTGAAGAACATCACTGTAATCAAAGGAACAGGCCATTGAATCACATGGTGAGTGAATATGATTGTACGCCACATTTCAGCAATATTCCAGCAATATGACGGGGGGCACCAGAAATGGGCTTCATACATTGTATCCTTTGGAGAATCGAACCCGAAGCTTTGGCTTGACGAGCACTTTAACCACCAGGCTACCCCACCGCCCCTGGAACCCGGAGATGGAATATACAAAATGCATGACCAGACTAAATGTAAGTCATCGTTGACTGACGCTCCACACGTTGTTGTCCAGTGCAAATGGTAACAGTGTGAACAATCTCTTTCAAAAGTTAAACATTACATTGTACGGGACCCGTGACGATCCGGGATAGAATAGGTCTTCAGCAACACATGCTTGTCGTAAAAGGCGACTATGCTTGTCGTAAGAAGCGACTAACGGGATCGGGTGGTCAGACTCGCTGACTTGGTTGATGATTGTCATCGTATACCAATTGTGTGGATTGATGCTTATGATTTCAATCACTGGATTGTCTGGTCCAGCCGCGATTATTTTCAGACCGCCGTCATAAAGCTAGAATATTGCTGATTGCGGCGTTAAACAACAAACAAAACATCATACGGACATATATACTAATGTACATGAACCTCTTTTACAATGACTACATACAAAACAGTAATGATGCATGTACACATCTAGCAAAACATTCTAATTTTTTGGCCATTCTCAAATTGCTTACTGTCGGTTATCAAAGCTTTGCTTTCCAGTTTATAGCCAAGGATGACCTTGGTGATGGCAAGGGCGAGAGAGACGAGGGCGTTACATATCGCCAGCCCATACAAGATGTCGCTGCCTGTCTCCTTCACTTCCATAGCAAGAGCGTTGGCAGATTTGCCGACCAAACACGTGGCTGCTACCAGAAACAGCAGCGATATGACGATACAGGCACTGGAAGAGAAACATGAAACGGGATTATTTTGTGTGAGAGGTTCCTGATGTACACAATCAAGTGTGTCACTGACAGAGTGAGTGGTGTTTGGTTGAACGTCACTTTTAACAATGGCTGTCACAACAATAGTCCAGAACGTCGAATGAAAGTCCATCGTGACAGTCACGCTGATCGTAAAACACCTCCGTAACCCACTTCAGAAAAACACTTCCGTTAAACTCTTCCGTTAAACACTTCCGTAAAACACTTGAGAGAACAGTTCAGAAAAACACTTCCGTAAAAAACCTCCGCAAACCACTTCAGAAAAACACCTCCGTAAAAGACTTCTGTAAAACAGTTCAGAAAAACACTTCCGTAAAACAGTTCAGAAAAACACTTCCGTAAAACAGTTCAGAAAAACACTTCCGTAAAACACTTCAGAAAACAGTTCAGAAAAAACACTTCCGTAAAACAGTTCAGCAAAACCCTACGATGACGATTATGTTCCAAGTACTATCCGAGCATCATGTACCACCGGGACTATGGTGAGGACAAACCAAGGGTCATAATCTGGGCGAATCTTGCCATCGAACCCATGACCGTCGGATCCTGGCTGGACTAAGGGACTAAATCGACACGGAATAAATGTGGCTCAGAAGTCTTGGACAAGGCTCCATGAAAAGATACATCTGTAGGCTATACTTACATTCGTTCCCGTTTAGCTGAGTATACGGATCGGTCACTACCGTAAAATCTCCACAGGACGACAATGGACGAGATCCCGTCCAAAATAGCGTCCAACTGGACAATGCAAACAACATTCATGTTTAATCAATATGAACAAAACCGACAAGATCGCGTGTCATTTTCAGCCAGACAGTAGTTTACTGTCTCATCCCATATATAATGTGTTGGTATATAGACGTTTGATAAAGGTATAAATATTGTATGGCATATAGATTTATGCTATAAATATAAATATTGTATGGCATATAGATTTATGCTATATATATAAATATTGTATGGCATATAGATTTATGATATAGGTATAAATATTGTATGGCATATAGATTTATGATATAGGTATAAATATTGTATGGCATAATACACTTATGATACAGGTATAAATATTGTATGGCATGTAGATTTATCATCCAAAACTTGCTCCCACAGGAGATATCGCTTGGGTGAGATCAAGCGATATCTACACTGTAGATATCGCTGCAATGAAATTGCATCACAATGCTTTGCAAACCATTGTGACGTCATTGGTTACCATGACGTCACAATCATATGACATCACTAATGGCTCTGCTACTGAAGCTGTAAGCAGTACTTTTTACACTTAAGACACTGCTAATTACTGTCTACAGACTGAAAAGGTTTGAAGAATGATGTTGGATGATAAATAAAATCTCACCCTCGTGTCTTTTGATATCAAATATATCAACACTCGTTGATAAAAGTGGAAAAAAACCTCGGCAAGCCTCGGAGTTTTCCCACTTTTATCAACTCGTGTTGATATATTTGATATCAAAAGACACTCGAGTGAGATTCTCTATTTATGACATCGGTTTTAATATTGTGTGGCATATAGATCTGTGAAAGGTATTCGTATTGTATGGCATATACATTTATGATATACCTGTATGTATTAATATTGTGTGACATATAGATTTATGATATAGGTGTTAGCATTGTATGGCATATAGATCTATAGACTATTAGTATTGTGTGCTGCTTTGTCGTGACAGACATAGTTGGAAGACATTTTAGTGAAGGTGATGCATGTGGAAGCTAACTTCGATCTTCTGAAAATCATTTGGCGGCAATTCAGACTGATAAATCAATGAGAAAAAATAATGAGAACTGTTTGGGTTTTTTATTTAACGCCAGGAGTAAAGGTTTTACATTGGCGCTGTTGTGTCTGAATGATCAAGACTAAATATTAATAGTTTAAACGTTGAGTAATGGAGTTCGAATATGACATACAAACACAGATATAGATCACATCCCACTTACCCCATAACCAAACAGCGATTGGCTCCTTTCGAGAGTACTGAAAACTGAAACAGAAGATGAAGTTTGGAGATATTATGGTTTCAGCAACGTTAACAAGAAAGAATATTCTTGTAAATGTTATTTGCATCGCTGCACGTGTGTATTCCTTCTGTTTCATTAAAATAGCCACATACCTTGAGGAGATTGGGTCCATTAGGGTCTGTGTGACCTGGGAGAATGTGTGTGTTCACAACAGAACCAAATGGAGGAATCAGACCGTGAGGGAGAATAACAGTTTACTCACTAACTCTTCACGGAGACGAGTGAGACACCTACCAAGAGCAACGATGCCCGTTGACAGAGCAAAGACCACAGACACCCAGGAAACTGCTATGGCAGCCACACGGAGTCGTGTGGCGGTGCTGTAGGTGACTCGGTGGTGGCTGTCCTTGGTCAGGTAATCTGTGGAGAGATGGAGACAGGCAATACAACTCTGCTACGAATCAATAAAAGAACACAAGCAACGATCTTGCTATTGGCATTCCGTCAGTTGATAATACATTTCCATTCTCAAAAGAAGGTATTAAAATCCACAATCTTCGAAATCACTTACGGTTGTCATTGACAACAATAAGGTTGTCCTAGTATTCTCATTGAAGTAAGTACAGAACACATGATATAATTAATTTTGTAAAATCCGTACTGGGAACCTCACGCAGGCTGTGTTAAAACCAGGTAAAGGCAATACATCCTCACACCATACAAGTGCGGAAATTGTTATTACAAACTGATTTTATTGAAACTCAATTATAATAGGAATCGTGACAATGAAAGCGACCTAAGGGAAACTGCTAGTGACATCTTAAGTGCCACCTCATCATCTCAAAGCAAAATCGCCCTGTAAATGTAAATGTACCAACTTCTTTGCTATTGTGGTTTATAATGTCGATAAAAGAAATCGGAAATATTTGTGGGCAAAGCCAAAGAAAAATGGTTATATCACAGTTACAATTGATTTGTAGAAGATACACGTCTACTTGTAATCGATACAACGACTGAAGCCATATAGACTCGCAGCAGATGGTGGATGAGGATGGTATAGCCTATCATTAACCATCTATAGGTGTCACATGTATTCTGACTCTTCAACCAGCTCCAGATACGCTGCGTCACTGTGTAAGATACGCAGAAACCAATTACTTTGCGTACAGATTATAAAAAAAACTAGTACAAGAACCTTTGTGAGTAATTACAAAATGTTGCATGTTCAGCCTGTTTGATCGTTTGTTTGTCTGTTGTTTGACGCCGCATTCAGCAATATCTCTGCTCTATGACGACGGTCTGTTGCTGAAGACGTATTGTAACCCGGATGTCTCACCTTCCTCACTGTATGTTCCATGTGTTCGCGCCGAGCTGGCGGGTGATGCTAGCTGCATCGGTTGGAGTTCGACAACGTCAGCCTGGAACAACACAAGAGTGCACCATTACACACTATCACTGCAGAATAGAACGCGATGGGTATATCCTGAAGTACGCTCGCCACTGGATTGAAAATATGCCCCCCATTGTAGGTATAAATAAAACGTACCGTTTCTTGCAGAAAAGTGTCCGAAGATAAAGTTAGTTATTTCTATTTACTTAAAATAATATAATTGAGCACCTGTTTATTACTTTAAAAGAATTGAGCTCCTAAACATGCTCATCTCAAACCTAAATTTCTCAGAGCCAAATAGCTACTCCCTAATGGTAAAAGTGGCGTAAACCCGAACTCACTCACTCACATTCTCACCGCCGTGACTTGACTTGAGTTATCGTAACTTCAAAACAGCACAGTTAGTCGATGGATATCTCTTTTGTTTGTGCGTGTCCCATCTTCCCGATTTGATGCAATTTGCGATGTAAGACTCAATTTATCACAATATATAGATCTTGATTATGGATCAGATCGTCTTGACTGGGCGCCACCGTTTTGTTTGAAGCAAATGCAAGTGATACGAGAGGTGGCAGTTATGCTAATATAAAATCTCTTCTGCAACCCAAATTATATATAGTAGAACAGTATAGAGACAAAATATTAGTTAAAGCAATGCCTAAATTTCGAATATCTCTTCACAACTTTTGAGTCAACATTATTCGTCAAAGGTTATTGTTAAATATACCTATACAGTATCTACATGTAAAGAATGTGACCTTCATATAGTAGGATGAATACCATGTATTTTTTGCGTGTAAGAAATATATTCACTTGGAAAATACTTCTTTTTACCTCATTACAGAAATATGATAAACGTAATATCTTTGCAAATTTATTTAAATCCTGTGACATTAATGTACTACGCTTGATAGCTTTATATTTATGTAAATAATTTAACATGAGATCGACCGAGATGTATCACTCTGGATATGTGACCTAAAATATCATTATCTTACGACTGTACTGAGGGCCATGTGTCGTGAATTACGAAATAAACTTGATTGACTATGTGACAAAAACACAGAAATAAAACATCAGCTTGCTTCAATTGACCCCACTTGACCTCGCCAGCACGACACAATGACAGTGTTAAAGTCAAGAGTAAATGTTTCAGTTTCCTCATAATGCACGTGTGGTTCTACGCCGCTTCTAACATTATACTGGCAAATCACAGCCAGGAACACGGCAAAACACGTTTTTATTGCGTTGAAGAGTGAGTGAGAATAATTTTACGCCGTTTCAGCAATATCACGGCAGGGGGCACCAGAAATGGGCTTCACACATTGCACCCATTTCGGGAATTGAACCCGGGTCTTCGGCGTGACGAACGAACGTTTTAACCACTCGGCTTCTCGACCGCCCCTATTGTATGAAGATAGAGTGTCATTCTACAGACTATATCTGTTGAGACAGTGATGAATGAACATTTATTAAATGGAAGGTACACTGTAAGCCGAAGACGAGCTATTATCATAATACCTGAAACATGGACATGTGCCCTTTTCGCATACGAGTAGAGAATGGACGCACATAGTTGATGTGAGTCGTGTTGGAGGCAAACAGTATGACTGTTTGAATCGTTAAATTTATCAATACTGTAGATTGCATGTTGATTGTACATTGCAATTCTGGTAAAAAAAAAAGGGGGCAGTCGGGTAGCCTAGTGGTTATCGCATTCGCTCGTCACGCCGAAGACCCGGGTATTGGGTACAAGGCGTGGAGCCCATTTCTGGTGTCCCCCGCCGTGATATTGCTGGAATATCGCTAAAAGCGGCGTAAAACCATACTTACTCACTCACTCACTCTGGTAAAAAAAAAAAACATAAAGAGTTCAGGGTGTCATTGCTTGAACCACTGAACCACACCCACCACACCACACCACACCACACCACACCACACACCATACACCACACCACTCAAGAACAGCAGGCATGTTGGTTCCGAGGACGTGACATCAATACAGTTCTCGGTGGTTAAGTGAAGATCTCGGGGCTCTCGTCATAGACAGTGGGTTTAATCACGGTTATCACCCAGAGCCAATTACGCCACCTGCACCCACAATTCATAAACGAAATCAATCTCTACAGCCCTTGACGTCAATATACATCAACACATGCAGGTGCGTACACATACAACACAATGTACTTAATTACAGGTGAGGTGAAATGGAGTTTAACGTCGCGACCACGATTATTGCACTTGTAGAGCGTGTGTGTGCGTTTACGTGTATGTGTACGTGTATGTGTGCGTGCGTGCGTGTGTGTGTGTGCGTGCGTGTGACTGATTGTGAAGGTGCTAGCATACGGAGATACCATGCCGCAGTTTAACATGAATACCCTACTCAAAATGGATTCCGAGCCGATCAGTTTTTGTTTTAACCCCTTAATTCCGAGCGCCATGTGATACACTTTTCTAGTATTACGCGCACGTGGCCAATCACGGACCTTTCGCCTCCGGGCTGACGCTCTATATACTTCACCAAGGAGGCGGTCTCAGGGTAGACACCCTATCCACTACACCACGGAGGCGGTCTCCGGGCAGACACTCTATCCACTACACCACAGAGGCGGTCTCAGGGCAGACACTCTATCCACTACACCACGGAGGCGGTCTCAGGGTAGACACCCTACCCACTACACCACGGAGGTGGTCTCCGGGCAGACACTCTATCCACTACACCACGGAGGCGGTCTCAGGGCAGACGCTCTATCCACTACACCACGGAGGCGGTCTCAGGGTAGACACCCTATCCACTACACCACGGAGGCGGTCTCCGGGCAGACACTCTATCCACTACACCACGGAGGCGGTCTCAGGGTAGACACCCTATCCACTACACCACGGAGGCGGTCTCCGGGCAGACACTCTATCCACTACACCACGGAGGCGGTCTCAGGGCAGACACTCTATCCACTACACCACGGAGGCGGTCTCAGGGCAGACACTCTATCCACTACACCACGGAGGCGGTCTCAGGGTAGACGCTCTGTCCACTACACCACGGAGGCGGTCTCCGGGTAGACGCTCTATCCACTACACCACGGAGGCGGTCTCCGGGTAAACGCTCTATCCACTACACCACGGAGGCGGTCTCCGGGTAGACGCTCTGTCCACTACACCACGGAGGCGGTCTCCGGGCAGACGCTCTATCCACTACACCATGGATGCGGTCTCCGGGTAGACACTCTCTCCACTACACCATGGAGGCGGTCTCTGGGCAGACACTCTATACACTACCCCATGGAGCCGGTCTCTGGGCAGACACTATCAACAACACCACGGAGGCGGTCTCCGGACAGACACTCTATTCACTACACCACGGAGGCGGTCTCCGGACAGACACTCTATTCACTACATCACGGAGGCGGTCTCCGGGCAGACGCTCTATCCACTATACCGAAGAGGTGGTCTCCGGGTAGACGCTCTATTCACTACACCACGGAGGCGGTCTCCGGGCAGACGCTCTATCCACAAACACCGTGTAGGTGGTCTCCGGGTAGATACTCTATTCACTACACCACGAGGCGGTCTCCGGGTAGACGCTCTATCAACTACACCGAAGAGGCGGTCTCCGGGTAGACGCTCTATTCACTACACCACGGAGGCGGTCTCCGGGCAGACGCTCTATCCACTACACCACGGAAGGTGTATCCAGGCAGACACTCTGTACTCTATGACTTGGTTGATGCATTTCACCGTGTCCAAATTGCGAAGATCATGACGTCAATCACTTGATCGTCTAGTCCAAACTCGATTATTTACAGAGCACCGTCTCACAGCTGGAATATTGCTGAGTGCGGCGTTAAGCAACACAGATATAAACTTCAAGCCGGAGTACTTGAGACCTACCATTTAGTGTACTCCACACGGGATGGCATTACTTAGCTAGTGGGCTCTTTATGTGCGAGTACAGCAGACACTGATATCACTTCGCATAATACCCGTGACGATCCGGGTTAAGTGTTGGTTCAGTGGGAAGGAGACCCGTGAAGATCCCGAGTAGAATAGGTCTTCAACAGACCATGCTTGCCGTAAAAGGCGACTATGCTTGTCGTAAGAGGCGACAACCGGGATCGGATGGTCAGGCTCGCTGACTTAGTTGATGCAGGTCATCTATACCATTTGCGTGGATCGATGCTCATGATGTCAATCACTGGATTGTCTGGTCCAGACTCGATTATTTACAGTCCGTCGTCATATAGCTGGAATATTGCTGAGCGCAGCGTTAATCAACAAACAAACAAACAAACACTGTATCACCACATTCCAGAAAAAGTACATTGCAAAATGAACCCGAACTTCTCTTAGCCCTTTAACTTACTTTGCTCCCAAATGTCAAAAATTTATATGAAATCACTTTCAGATTGGTTCAAATTCTAGGTTAACCAGTAATCCTGAAAACCACAAGGGCCGCCCCACACCCCTCAACACCCACCCAAACTATAAACCATATTATTGTCATTTTTGCCCGGTCCTTACTGTTATGCTATAGCCCTAGATGAAACAAGTCTGGATCTCTCTGAGACTCCTTCAATTTACAGGGAGTTGTTTCTGTTCAAATAATATCTTTTCATCGATTAATCAGTAGTCTACAAGGACCCCCACTGAATTTCGAGCACATGCCCTAAACTATATAAAAATGTCTCCCTGTCAAATAAAACCTACAATATTACAATATGTCTCTCTTTTAGATCATAAACATGTCCCCTGTGATATAAATTAACGTATTGTCTCACTACACGTACATATATACATAAAGCGTCTGCCTGTGTCCTATATATTAATCTCTAGATAATACTATATATATATATATATATATATATATATATATATATATATATATATATATATATATATATATATATATATATGTGCACCACAAAATTTAATAAGTGTATGGCTTCGTTTTTTCCAATACATCTCTCTTTGTAATATAGCATTTCGTGTTTATTTAATAACATTTTATTTTATTGCACATGTAGAGGTATTCACTATACTTAATTGTTGGAAATACAACTACAGCTGAAAAACTAGTCTGTCATACAGACCCTGAAAAAAATATCAAATACAGCCCATACAAGTCTATAATATTTGGCACGTCTAGATTCATAACTATAACTTAACAACTGTTTTTCTGTGAAATATATTGATTTCAGAGACTAGATGTTACTCTACTGCAAAACCAGATATCTTATATAATTAAAAACTATGAGCGTAAATAATACCAAAAAAATTAAAAAACACGTTTTGCCAACAGTTCGGCAATTCGAGCGGAGAAATGTACCTTGCAATCACGTCAGAATGGGTCCCAGCCAATCAAATTTCGACAAAGTAAGATAATGAATGATATCATGGTAAAATGAATTCTTCTTAAAAACTGCACCGGACTAGATCCGTTGTCTTCAGCAACATGCTTGCCGTAATAGACGACTGTTGCTTGTCGTAATCTGGATCGTTGACTTTGTTGATGCATGTCAACGTATCCCAATCGCGTAGATCGCGTAGATCGCATAGATTATTTACAGACCGCCATACTGTAGCAGGATTCTTGCTGCGTGCGGCGTTAAACAACAAACAAATGAAAACTTTATATTTGTAACTTATAAATGCAACCCCGGGGATACAAGCACCTACACACCTGGTTTAGAAAATCAACATGACAATTACAGCTCTCACCTTTCTTGTACATTCTAAAGATTCATTGATGTAAAACTGTATCATTTCGGGCCCAAGAACAACCTCCATGTTTGTGCTGGCTGTGTCGTCTGCGTTTGATAAACGACAAGGCTTGCGCGAGAAGTGCGTGTTTTTGTTTGTGCACGTGTTGATTTCATGGGGGGGGGTCAAACGTTGCACGGATTGCTCGTGCCCAGTTGCACAAAAGGTTCGTTTTCGAGTCTATTTCATGTGTGATACATCTCACGGATGATCGCGGCGCAAAAAAAAGCATCAAATCGGCTCATGTTTATCTCCAAAAGGATGGGGACAATTTAGCTCACATTCACTAAAGGTCGGTCGACTTTGCTCAGATCGTCTCCGTCAGCGGTTAAGTCAATTTAAACATTTGGCAGTTATTTTCTCTCCATATTTTGATTTGTGATACCCAGAAAGTTAAGCGGTCAAACTTATAAACGATAAACGTCAATCCCAGAGTCACACTGAAATCCTGTTACGTAAGATAGAGGGGTTTTTTTTAAAAATCGCAGAACAGTTAGTGATGAGTTTAGTTCTATTCTCTGTGAACATTATTTCATAATATCACGGATTGGCAGTTTGGTGTGGTAGGAAAGCCGTAAGTGATGCAGGTGTTAGATTTTCCTGTTTTGGAAACCCACGAGAACGGGTTGTTTGTGAGAAACCCATTCATCGCAAGTCGCCCCTTTCCGTAACCTGCAAGAAGACTCGTCCCCCTATCGATGAATGTCATGTGCGAAAATACGACAAACCAATCAGAATGCGCGTATGAATTCAAGTTGTTCGTCAAAGAATCCCTCAGAAATAATTGTGATTTTACATGTCTTGCGTCTAAAAATATACCCAAGAAACAGTTAAATGTATTCAATCATACTGTATAATTCCGCATTTCCAGATGTGTTTTAAATTGCATCTTAGATATATATGATAAATGGGGAAATATACGTGAACCATTACGCAACGAGTTGACAATTGTTTTAGGTATGCTCGTTTGCGCTAAGACGGATCCCGGTCGCAAAAATGGCCACGATAGGGGCACGAGTCGCTATTCGGTTTGTCCCGGAATAACACGAGTTGGTCACGAATGTGAAAAACCAGGTCACATAACGTATTCACGATCACTGGTGTCTGGAACGCTTAAGGGCCGCAACTCTGCAAAGGGTAGAGGCTACTATGTGTCAATAAGTCTGATTGATCCAACTGGACACGATTGTAAGGACGGTCACATGACCCCCTCCAAGCGGAGAAGACAAAAAATTCGAAGCTCTCCCGGCCCACCGTGATGTTTGTCTGTTTGTTTGTTTTTTTGTTTGTTGTTTAACGCCGCAATCAGCAATATTACAGCTTAATGACGGCGGTCTGTAAATAATCGAGAAATATCAGGAGCATCGATCCACCCACTTGGGATACGATGACATGCATCAACCAAGTCAGCGAACCTGACCACCCGATCCCGTAAGTCGCGTTCTACGACAAGCATAATCACCTTACACGGCAAGCATGTGTTGCTGAAGACCTATTTTACCCCGGATCTTCACGGGTCCGACCCACTGTGACAACCTCCTTGTTATTCCACAGCTAGATTACTGCAAAAGGTGCTTGTGTCTGAATTATTGTTGGATTTAATATATCTCTCCCCCTTTACCTCAGTCCCGAGACTGTTGTAAAGCAACGACCCAGCGACAGATGGTCGCAATACTTGTGTTTGGGTGGGTGGGTGAGTTGGGTTTAACGCCGCTTTTAACAGTATTCCAGTTATCTCGGCGTTGTTTGGGTTGAAATCGCGAAAACTTTGCTTTTTCATGTAACCAAATCCAAATAATGTTGATGTTTTTAATTTTGCCAATTGTGTGCGACAGAACAATATAGCGAATGTGTAGTAGTTTTGAAAGTAATTCCGTAGACGGGAAACGGGCAAATAAGAAATAAAATATGTCTTTAAATAATGATTGTCACTTGGTCTATATGTAGGGCACGATGACACACATACAACTCGGCCATTGTAAATATCGGATCCTCATTTAAGTAATGTCTACCAAGAATTCCCAACGGCACATCAACTGAACTTCCAGAGGTGCATTGGTATATCGGACTGGCAACAAATATGTTCACATTCCTCTAGGAACATGTACGTACACAAAACTTACAGGGAACATAACCTTTATGCGTTATTGTGTCTACAATTATAACGTTAAAAGTATGGAATTTGACCTTAAATTGTTGGAAAATTACACGCTTAAAATCTACGTACCACACTGCATGACCCGTCTTTCCGCTCTACCAACCCTCGATTTTGATTGTGTCTTCAATAACAACTCATATCTTCACATAAAATCTATCAATTGTGCAAATTGCCAGCGATCAATATGCACACGTCCATCCAACAAGTGACAG